>NC_091336.1:26053376-26213376 GCF_038502225.1 Cherax quadricarinatus | reverse complement strand
CAGATGAGGAGGAGGTGAAGAAACTGCTAAGGGACATCGATACCTCTAAGGCAATGGGACCGGACAACATCTCTCCATGGGTCCTTAGAGAGGGAGCAGATATGTTGTGCGTACCACTTACCACAATCTTCAACACATCCCTGGAAACTGGGCAACTACCTGAGGTATGGAAGACGGCAAATGTAGTTCCCATTTTCAAAAAAGGAGACAGAAAAGAGGCACTAAACTATAGACCTGTGTCATTGACGTGTATAGTATGCAAAATTATGGAGAAGATTATCAGGAGGAGAGTGGTGGAGCACCTGGAACGGAACAGGAGTATAAATGCCAACCAGCACGGATTCACGGAAGGCAAATCCTGTGTCACAAACCTTCTGGAGTTTTATGATAAAATAACAGAAGTAAGACAAGAGAGAGAGGGGTGGGTTGATTGCATCTTCTTGGACTGCAAGAAGGCCTTTGACACAGTTCCTCACAAGAGATTAGTGCAGAAGCTAGAGCATCAGGCGCATATAACAGGAAGGGCACTGCAATGGATCAGAGAATACCTGACAGGGAGGCAACAACGAGTCATGGTACGTAATGATGTATCACAGTGGGCACCTGTGACGAGCGGGGTCCCACAGGGGTCGGTCCTAGGACCAGTGCTATTTTTGGTATATGTGAACGACATGACGGAAGGGTTAGACTCAGAAGTGTCCCTGTTTGCAGATGATGTGAAGTTAATGAGGAGAATTAAATCTGATGAGGACCAGGCAGGACTTCAAAGAGACCTGGATAGACTGGACACCTGGTCCAGCAAATGGCTTCTCGAATTTAATCATGCCAAATGCAAAGTCATGAAGATAGGGGAAGGGCACAGAAGACCACAGACAGAGTATAGGCTAGGTGGCCAAAGACTGCAAACCTCACTCAAGGAGAAAGATCTTGGGGTGAGTATAACACCGAGCATGTCTCCGGAAGCACACATCAATCAGATAACTGCTGCAGCATATGGGCGCCTGGCAAACCTTAGTAAGGAATCATTCAAGACACTGTACACCGTGTATGTCAGGCCCATACTGGAGTATGTAGCACCTGTTTGGAACCCGCACTTGATAAAGCACGTCAAGAAACTAGAGAAAGTACAAAGGTTTGCGACAAGGTTAGTTCCAGAGCTAAGGGGAATGTCCTATGAAGAAAGATTAAGGGAAATCGGCCTGACGACACTGGAGGACAGGAGGGTCAGGGGAGACATGATAACGACATATAAAATACTGCGTGGAATAGACAAGGTGGACAAGGACAGGATGTTCCAGGGAGGGGACACAGAAACAAGAGGCCACAATTGGAAGTTGAAGACACAAATGAGTCAGAGAGATAGTAGGAAGTATTTCTTCAGTCATAGAGTTGTAAGGCAGTGGAATAGCCTAGAAAATGACGTAGTGGAGGCAGGAACCATACACAGTTTTAAGACGAGGTTTGATAAAGCTCATGGAGCGGGGAGAGAGAGGGTCTAGTAGCAACCGGTGAAGAGGCGGGGCCAGGAGCTAGGACTCGACCCCTGCAACCACAAATAGGTGAGTACAAATAGGTGAGTACTCACACACACACACACACACACACACACACACACACACACACACACACACACACACACACACACACACACACACACACACACACACACACACACACACACACACACTCACACACACACACACACACACACACCACACACACACACACACACACACACACTAACACACACATACAAACACACACACACACACTCACACACACACACACACACACACACACACACACACACACACACACCACACACACACACACACCACACACAACACAGACACACACACACACACACACACCACACACACCACACACAACACACACACACACACACACACACACACACACACACACACACACACACACACACACACACACACACACACACACACACACACACACACACACACACAAAACAAAAACAAAAACAAAACATGCTTTATAGGGGAGCAAAAGCTTTAACTGTAAGCATTCTGTTCATATATTATTATTTTTGAGGTTATATTTATGATATAGAAGGTGATTGTGTATGTTAATAATTTAACTTTTTAATATATTTCATATTTGTATTTACAAGATTCCAGTAGTGGTAAACTGCAAACAATTATTTTCCTTCATAAATATAATAGTTGAATAGTTTTTGTAACCATTATCAACATTGTCTCATGAATGTGGGTGTATATCAGCTTTCAAGGACAATTATGCTTGATATCATCACATCATCAAATGAGAAATTAGAAATTCATTGTTTCCATATTTAAAAAGATGTAATTGGAATATTTCCAGGTACTGAAATCTTTCACTCTAACAACTGTATCATATGTGGATGTTAGTCTGAGCAGTAGCAATGGCTGAGTAGTAGTGAGGTTATGTTGTACGTTGATGTTAATGGAGAACGTGGAACATTTCCCCAAGTGCCAAACAGGTGCATAGACTGATGATTAGATATAGATGAAACGTACCTGTTGTGATACCATTTAAGGAGATAATTTAAGAGAAACAAAATGAGCCATGGTAGGGAATTACTGAAATTGTATGCATGCTTGGCAGAAGTTTAGCAGTACTGATGACTTTCTGCAAAAAAAAAAAAAAAAAAAAAAAATTAATACAAATTGTGTTAATGGCCACAGCATTACTACCATACCAAGTGTGAATCTAATTAAAAATGTAGTTCTCACCAGAAGGTAAAAAAAAAAATTCTTTTGATTGTCTTGTGTAATTATGGTAGCATAGATTGTTGTGTATTATAAACATGCAAAAGTATAGCTCACTTTTGCATGCCAAGTCCTAATACTAAATATAATTGTATATAAGCATGTTTAACCCTTAAACTGCCCAAACATAGATCTACATTTTCACTGCCATTGCTCCGAATATTTAGATGTTTTTTTTTTAATTAAAGAGGGCAATTTTCTGTATGTAATAAGACCAAAACAAAATTTTAGGATCAGTACTTACCAAGATATAAGACTGTGAAGTTAGCACTGGATGCTCACCTGACAGCAACATGGAGTCCTGCCGCTTGTAGGAGTGTTGCCAACATACCTTTTTTTTTCTCATTTTTATTTTAATTTGTACAATTTTTATGTTCTGATAATTACAATTTGTAAGAGTTTTTGTGATTTCATAGCCAATCTTTGTTCTGACACTAATATTAGGTACTGAAATAGTACTCAAATAGTCACACACCTACAAATGAACATTTTCACCTGCCTTGATCATTTACTATTGTCTAGAAATATATACAAAGTATTTAATAGGTCCCAGCAGTATTTTAGACACACTGGAATATATATGAAACTCCTTCAAGCATAGTGTAAGACAAGTGTCACTCCACTGCTGACAGTGTAGCAGTGGAATGACACTTGATGATCGAGCACTGCTGCACAGAACTCTGGCTTTATTTGTTTTCACTGTTACACATAAATATGTCTGTCTGTCTACCTTTGTCTGCTTATCTGTCTGTCTTTCTGTCTGCCTGTGTGTCTGTCTTTGTCTGCTTGTATCTGTCTCAGAGAGTGGCTCATGAATCAACAGGTATTACACACGATGCAGAGTTGTCGCTTCTGATTCCTAATCAAGTGAAAATGCGTAATACTTGCCAGTCAAGCTTATTATGCCTTATATCTACAAGGACAGTATAGCAGTTTGTCTCTTTTTTTGGATTATCCTAGGCAATTTACACTATGTATGATACCGGTACTTATGTGTACCTGTGAGAGAGAGAGAGAGACAGATACAGATACAGTCAGAGAGTCAGCCAAAGTCAGCTGGCCAGTCAGCCAGTCAGCTGGCTAGCCTGCTGGCCATAGGTTATAGGACATTCTGGCAGGATAACACTACCAGTGGTATCAAAAATGAAAAGATGTTGCACAAATGTTGCACATGAGTTATTATCGAGGTTTCTGATATTTCCTAGACCACTTGTGGCTACATCAATCTCAAAGCCACTAAACTCAGAGTCCACATCACTTTCCTTTTAAAAGGGGAGTGTTAATACGACATGACATCAGTGAATCCCTGGTGTTTGCCAGCTATTTGCTCTAGCTGGCACTCGATTGAACTGGTGCTCCCACTAGGTACTAAGTGGTCCCGGATTTTTTGAACTGCACACATTGATTGTTAAGACCCATTCTACACTGACCAGGCATTTCAGACCAGTCATGCCAAACTTGGAGGCAGGAAAAATGAAACATTGATCAATGTTTGTAGCTTTAGTGGTACTAATGTAGATCTGTTTGGACAGTTTAAGGGTTAATAGGTGATTTACAAGTGCGTATGTTTTAAAAGGATTTTTACCACTCTCTTGATGTTTAGCCAGAACAAACATTTTTTTAGGCCCTTTATTTATGCCTTGAAAAATTACAAGATAACAATATGTGTAAGGTAAAAGTGACTCGGCTATATGTAACTTCAGGTAAGCTTTTTCAAGAAAATGAAATGTAAAACAGCATTTCTGTTAAATTATAAACAAGTTATAAGCTTTAGTGAAGTTATATATAGCATGGATGAGAACTCTCCCATGAAGGGGCTATGAATTCTTTTTGAAAGATTAATAATGTCAGCAACACCAGCAGTCTAGTGCCACTTAAAAAAAAAAATTGCATAATCATGTTGACAACACACAGAATTAAAAGTCCTTAAAACATGATGTTACATTAATTCATATAACTGACTGTAATGGTGATCACTTGCTTAACTGATCTCCATTAAATGTGAATAAATATGATCACCTCCAGTTGCCACTTTGCAAGATAAGATGGACAGCCATCATGTTTGAGGGCAAACAAATAAATGATCATCTGGATTCGTCTACCATTTAGCCCATTTAGAACTTTTATTTGTATTATTCAAAATGTATAATAAAAAAAATGATTTAACTAAAGGTAAATATATAATACATATTTTATGTAAGCAAAGGTAAATAATGAGAAATATTTGTCATTTGATGTTATCAAGGTTTATACACTGCTCTTATCTGATGAAAGTTTTAATGGTAATATTGCTTTTAAATAATTTGTACAGTACTAATTCATATTAAACCCCGTTGAGGAGTTAATGAGATATACATTAAGAATAAAAGCAGACTAATGTGAGAGATGTTGGAGCACAGATGTTACCTGCATAGGGGTTAAAAAAAACATAGCAAAAGAAGACCTTTTATTATTACAATATTTATTACAATATTTCACCTAAAGTATATGTAGATGACTCTTCATAATAATAATAATAATAATAATAAATGGTCTTCTTTTACTTTATGCCTCTTTTATCTGTGATCAATACAAATGCAGTTAATATAGAATATTTACACACCAAAGTTTTGTTACATCTTATTTTTATTTAGATTATTTTTTAATGCTCATATTTTTTTTTTATGAATGTTTTATACACACGTGATTAGTTCACTTATATTTTGTGCAGTATGATTAAATTTTATTTGTTTGCATGTTTACCATATTTCTCTCAGTTGTTGGTTTGTAAGTGATTGATTGATTGGTGGATTTATATTTGCTTTATGCAAATTGCTTAAGAATTTTTTTGTTAATGAAAGATTAGTTGTAACATTTTTGTTTTGGATCAAATCCATTAATGCTTAGTATTAAAATAACCACAGTTGTGGTTATTTTGTGCTAATAAAAATCACAATTCTTATTATTTAGTTGTAGCTACAGTTAGAGTAAGAGGTAGATGGTGTAGAGGAAAATGGCAACAAAAAGTAAGAGGGAGGTGAAAGTGTATAAACTATGGGAGGAGGAAGTTCGGGTGAGATATAAGCAACTATTGGCAGAAAGGTGAGCTGGTGCAAATATGAGTAGGGGGGGTTGAAGAGGGTTGGAATAGTTTTAAAAATGCAGTATTAGAATGTGGGGCAGAAATTTGTGGTTATAGGAGGGTGGGTGCAGGAGGAAAGAGGAGTGATTGGTGGAATGATGAAGTAAAAGGTGTGATAAAAAAGAAAAAGGTAGCTTATGAGAGGGTTTTACAAAGCAGAAGTGTTACCTGGAGTTTACCTGGAGAGAGTTCCGGGGGTCAACGCCCCGCGGCCCGGTCTGTGAACAGGCCTCCTGGTGGATCAGACCCTGATCAACCAGAAAGGTAAAGAGAGTGGTGAGAGTGTGCAAAAGGAGAGCAGATGATAGAGTGAGAGAGGCACTGTCAAGAAAGTTTAATTAAAAGAAAAAAAATTGGAGTGAGTTAAACAAGTTAAGAAAGCCTAGTGAACGAATGGATTTGTCAGTTAAAAACAGAGTAGGGGAGTTAGTAGATGGGGAGATGGAGGTATTGGGTAGATGGAGAGAATATTTTGAGGAACTTTTAAATGTCCACAAAGAAAGGGAGGTGGTAATTTCATGCACTGGCCAGGTAGGTATACCATCTTTTAGGAGTGAAGAAGAGCAGGATGTGAGTGTGGGGGAGGTGCAGGAGGCATTACGTAGAATGAAAGGGGGTAAAGCAGCTGGAACTGACAGGATCATGACAGAAATGTTAAAAGCAGGGGGGATGTAGTGTTGGAGTGGTTGTTATTTTTGTTTAATAAATGAATGAAAGAGGGGAAGGTACCTAGGGATTGGTGGAGATCATGTATAATCCTTTTATATAAAGGGTGGGGGGACAAAAGAGATTGTAAAAATTATAGAGGGATAAGTTTACTGAGTATACTAGGAAAAGTGTACGGTAGGGTTATTATTGAAAGAATTAGAGGTAAGACAGAATGTAGGATTGCAGATGAGCAAGGAGGTTAGAGTGGGTAGGGGATGTGTAAATCAAGTGTTTACATTGAAGCATATGTGTGAACAGTATTTAGATAAAGGTAGGGAAGTTTTTATTGCATTTATGGATTTAGAAAAGGCATATGATAGTGGATAGGGGAGCAATGTGGCAGCTGTTGCAAGTATATGGAATAGGTGGTAAGTTACTAAATGCTGTAAAGAGTTTTTATGAGGATAGTGAGGCTCGGGTTAGGGTGTGTAGAAGAGAAGGAGACTACTTCCCAGTAAAAGTAGGTCTTAGACAGGGATGTGTAATGTCAAGATGATTTTTTAATATATTTATAGATGGGGTTTTGTAAAAATAAATGCTAGGGTGTTCGGGAGAGGGGCGAGATTAAATTATGAATCAAATAAAAAATGAGAATTGACACAGTTACTTTTTGCTGATGATACTGTGTTTATGGGAGATTATAAAGAAAAAATTGCAAAGGTTAGTGGACGAGTTTGGGAGTGTGTGTAAAGGTAGGAAGTTGAAAGTGAACATAGAAAAGAGTAAGGTGATGAGGGTATCAAATGATTTAGATAAAGAAAAATTGGATATCAAATTGGGGAGGAGGAGTATGGAAGAAGTGAATGTTTTCAGATATTTGGGAGTTGACGTGTCAGTGGATGGATTTATGAAGGATGAGGTTAATCATAGAATTGATGAAGGAAAAAAGGCGAGTGGTGCGTTGAGGTATATGTGGAGACAAAAAACGCTATATATGGAGGCAAAGAAGGGAATGTATGAAAGTCTAGTAGTACGAATGCTCTTATATGGGTGTGAAGCTTGGGTTGTAAATGTTGCAGTGAGGAGGAAGTTGGAGGCAGTGGAGATGTCCTGTCTAAGGGCAGTGTGTGGTGTAAATATTATGCAGAAAATTCAGTGTGTGGAAATTAGGAGAAGGTGTGGAGTTAATAAAAGTATTAGTCAGAGGGCTGAAGAGGGGCTGTTGAGGTGGTTTGGTTATTTAGAGAGAATGGATCAAAGTAGAATGACATGGAGAGCGTACAAATCTGTAGGGGAAGGAAGGCGGGGTAGGGGTTGTCCTTAAAAAGGTTGGAGGGAGGGGGTAAAGGTTTTGTGGGCGAGGGGCTTGGACTTCCAGCAAGCGTGCATTAGCGTGTTAGATAAGAGTGAATGGAGACAAATAGTATTTGGGACCTGACGAGCTGTTGGAGTGTGAGTAGGGTAATATTTAGTGAAGGGATTCAGGGAAACCGGTTATTTTCATATAGTCGGACTTGAGTCCTGGAAATGGGAAGTACAATGCCTGCACTTTAAAGGAGGGGTTTGGGATATTGGCAGTTTGGAGGGATATGTTGTGTATCTTTATATGTGTATGCTTCTAGACTGTTGTATTCTGAGCATCTCTGCAAAAACAGTGATAATGTGCGAGTGTGGTGAAAGTGTTGAATGATGATGAAAGTATTTTCTTTTTGGGGATTTTCTTTCTTTTTTGGGTCACCCTGCCTCGGTGGGAGACGGCCGACTTGTTGAAAAAAAAAAAAAAAAAATTCAGGAAAACCAGTTATTTTTATATCGCTGGATTTGAGTCCTGGAAATGGGAAGTACAATGCCTGCACTTTAAAGGAGGGATTTGAGATATTGGCAGTTTGGAGGGATATGTTGTTTATCTTTATATGTACAGTGGACCCCCGGTTAACGATATTTTTTCATTCCAGAAGTATGTTCAGGTGCCAGTACTAACCGAATTTGTTCCCATAAGGAATATTGTGAAGTAGATTAGTCCATTTCAGACCCCCAAACATACACGTACAAACACACTTACATAAATACACTTACATAATTGGTCACATTGGGAGGTGATCGTTAAGAGGGGGTCCACTGTATATACTTCTAAACTGTTGTATTCTGAGCACCTCTTTGGGTCACCCTGCCTTGGTGGGAGACGGCCGACTTGTTAAAAAAAAAAATTTAAATAATAACCAGTGCAGTCTGCCAGAAATTTGGCACTCTCTCACTCATTGAGTTCAGATTAGAGAGCAATCATGGTATCGTACAGGGAACTTCCCGTACATCTTGAATGCCGTAGCAATGTGTGCAGAAATTAGGCCGTTAGACAAGGATGTGTGATGTCACCGTGGTTGTTTAATATATTTATAGATGGGGTTGTAAGAGAAGTAAATGCGAGGGTCTTGGCAAGATGCGTGGAGTTAAAAGATAAAGAATCACACATAAAGTGGGAGTTGTCACAGTTGCTCTTTGCTGATGACACTGTGCTCTTGGGAGATTCTGAAGAGAAGTTGCAGAGATTGGTGGATGAATTTGGTAGGGTATGTAAAAGAAGAAAATTAAAAGTGAATACAGGAAAGAATAAGGTTATGAGGATAACAAAAAGATTAGGTGATGAAAGAGTGGATATCAGATTGGAGGGAGAGAGTATGGAGGAGGTGAATGTATTCAGATATTTGGGAGTGGACGTGTCAGCGGATGGATCTATGAAAGATGAGGCGAATCATAGAATTGATGAGGGGAAAAGGGTGAGCGGTGCACTTAGGAGTCTGTGGCGACAAAGAACTTTGTCCTTGGAGGCAAAGAGGGGAATGTATGAGAGTATAGTTTTACCAACGCTCTTATATGGGTGTGAAGCATTGGTGATGAATGTTGCAGTGAGGAGAAGGCTGGAGGCAGTGGAGATATCATGTCTGAGGGCAATGCGTGGTGTGAATATAATGCAGAGAATTCGTAATTTGGAAGTTAGGAGGAGGTGCGGGATTGCCAAAACTGTTGTCCAGAGGGCTGAGGAAGGGTTGTTGAGGTGGTTCAGACATGTAGAGAGAATGGAGCGAAACAGAATGACTTCAAGAGTGTATCAGTTTGTAGCGGAAGGAAGGCGGGGTAGGGGTCGGCCTATGAAAGGCTGGAGGGAGGGGGTAAAGGAGGTTTTGTGTGCGAGGGGCTTGGACTTCCAGCAGGCATGCGTGAGCGTGCTTGATAGGAGTGAATGGAGACAAATGGTTTTTAATACTTGACGTGCTGTTGGAGTGTGAGCAAAGTAACATTTATGAAGGGGTTCAGGGAAACCGGCAGGCTGGACTTGAGTCCTGGAGATGGGAAGTACAGTGCCTGCACTTTGAAGGAGGGGTGTTAATGTTGCAGTTTAAAAACTGTAGTATAAAACACCCTTCTGGCAAGACAGTGATGGAGTGAATGATGGTGAAAGTTTTTCTTATTCGGGCCACCCTGCCTTGGTGGGAATCGGCCAGTGTGTTAATCAAAAAAAAAAATACTTTATTTTCTTCCAATTTAAAGATGAACAGTTGTAATAGGCTGATATTGTTAGGCAGGCCTATCTAGCAAACACAGGAGGGTTTTGGATGCATTCCTGATACAGTTTATTTTTTTTTTAAATTTGGGTTTTTTGAGTTAAGTATTTTAAGTCTTGCTAACTTTTGTCTTTATCCTTTTCTCTCCTTCATTTCTCTGTCTTGTTTTCTCTCCTGTTCTCTCTCCTCTGCTCTACTATTCCTCATTTTTTCTTATCGTTTAAAATTTATCTTGTATATTTTACTTTTAGTTAACTTTTGTAAAACAATCATTTATTTATAAACTTGCATGTTTGCATTCTACAACTTATTCAAAAATTAATTTCTTTATTACTAATACAAATTAAAGAAAATGAATACCAAGTGTAGTGAGAGTGAAAGCAAGATGACAGGAAGGGGGGTGAGGGGAAAGAAATGAGGATGAGAGAGGAAAGGAGAAGGGGATAAATGAGGGTGGAGAGAAGAATATAAGGGAATGAGGGAGGGGTAAGAAAGGAGGGAAAGGAGAGGGAAGAATGTTATTAGGGAGGAGAGGGGAGAGAGAGGAAGGAGTAAGTGAGGGAGAGGAGGGAAAGACAGAGTGAGTGTATAAAAGTATAGCATAAAATCAAATTGGTCAAATCAAATATATACAAGAATTTCAGGGTGTTGATTTATCTCTGGGATTACATCTTCAGGGTGTTGATTTCTCTTTTTGTAGATTATAAGGAAAATCTCTTGTCATGTGAAGTATTTTGGGCAGACTAAAACTAGTACTGACAAACTACTTAATATTAATACAGGTATTTAAAGGTTTTCAGCACATCAGTTATCTCCCACTGAGGTAGGGTGACCCCATAAGTAAAGAGAAAACACATTGTCATTCATTCAGTCACTGTCTTACCAGAAGTGTGCTGACATCACAGCTCAGATGACCTTTTGAACTGCAACACCCAAATTATAAAAATTATAACATGTACTTTTAGTTTTGTGTGAGTTTTGCATGAATAATTTCTTTGCATAACAGTGATTAAAATAACATTGTATGACCCTTCTGGGATTAGGGCTTAATTTGATTATATTATTATTATTTAATTACAGTGGGGAAGCAGCAGTTGAATAAGTTGATACAGATTGACAATCACTGATCTAGCATCATTGAGACCTGCTGGATTAGTGAGTTTGCTAGATTACAAAGTGGTTAGGTTAAAGTACACTTAACCCAATGGCAATATTTATGCATCGGCGAGGAACCTTTACTCACAACTAACTGTTTTTAGTGAGGTTCCTTCTTCGTCCTCCATTGATGAGCTTTTACACCTCTTCTCATCCTCTGTTTTAACCGCAGCTTCTCATTCTGTACCCCAAACTTTGGGCAGGCATTCTCAGAAATGCGTGCCTTGGTCGTCTCCTGCTTGTGCTCGTGCAGTACGTTTGAAACGCCCTGCGTGGGGCAGGTACCAGTACAATAGAACCACAGAGAGACTTCTTAATTTTAAGCAGAAGTGTGCGATTGCTTGCCGTGTCATCCGTGACGCTAAACGCACTTGCTGGCGAGATTGTGTCTCCACCATCACCTCTGCTTCCTCTATGAGTGCAGTCTGGAAAAAAGTATGAAAACTGAGTGGTAAATATTCTCCTGACCCGGCTCCTGTTCTGCGGGTTGCCGGTGTTGATATAGCAAACCCACTAGATGTTGCCAATGAAATTGGCAATTATCTGGTCCGTATTTCTCAGGGGCTCCATCTATGCCCCTCATTTCTTTCCTCAAAGTCTGCCAGAGAGTTAGCACCCTTGGACTTTTCTTCTCTCAGAGAAGAACAGTATAATGTGCCTTTTACACTTCAGGAACTGGAGGCAACACTCTCAGTTTGCCGATCATCGGCAGCTGGGCCCGACGACATTCATATTCGTATGCTACAACATTTACATCAGTCAGCCCTTGCAGTCCTATTATGCCTTTTCAATCTTATTTGGTCACAGGGAGTTCTTCCACAGCTGTGGAAATCTGTCATTGTTCTCCCTTTCCGCAAACCGGGTACTACGGAACATGAAGCCTCCCACTATCGTCCCATTGCTCTTACCAGTGCAGTTTGCAAAGTGATGGAACGCCTGGTAAATAGACGTTTAGTGTGGTATTTAGAGAAACACAACAGTCACTCCACTCATCAATATGGCTTTCGTAAGGGCCGTTCTACCATAGACCCTTACTATGCTTGGATACGTATGTTCGTAATGCCTTTACGAATAACCACTCAGTTATTGCCATATTTTTTGACCTTGAGAAGGCATATGACACAACTTGGAGGTATAATATTTTGGCCCAAGCCCACTCCTTAGGCCTTCGAGGCAACCTACCATCCTTCCTTAAGAACTTTTTAACTGACAGACATTTCCGTGTTCGGGTTAATAATGTGCTCTCCCCGGACTTTATCCAAGCTGAAGGTGTCCCCCAGGGATGTGTTCTGAGCACAATACTTTTTCTCCTTGCTATAAATGATTTGGCCTCTAGTCTTCCATCCAATATTTGGTCATCACTCTATGTTGATGACTTCGCTATTGCATGTGCAGGCGCTGACTATCACCTCATTACAGTTTCTCTCCAACATGCGGTCAACTGTGTTTCCAATTGGGCCACCATACATGGGTTTAAATTTTTCAGTACCAAAACTCACCAAATTACTTTCACTAGACGCTCTGTCATCTCCGATCATGCTTTGTACCTCTATGGCTCCTGTATCCCTGAACGTGATAGTCAGGTTTCTAGGCCTCCTCTTTGACCGTAGGTTATCCTGGAAACCTCACATTACCTCTCTGAAGGCAACTTGTCACAGCCGGTTGAACCTTCTTAAAACCCTTGCTCATCTTTCGTGGGGAGGTGATCGTCGAACTCTCCTTCGCCTACATTCCGCCCTCATTTTATCGAAACTTGATTATGGTGACCAGATCTATTCAGCGGCCTCTCCTGCTACTCTCTCTAGCCTTAACCCCATTCATCACCAAGGATTATGTTTATGCCTTGGTGCTTTTTGCTCTTCCCCTGTTGAGAGCCTCTATGCAGAAGCGAACGTTCCATCCTTATCTGGTCGCCGTGATGCCCATTGCCTTTGCTACTATGTACGCTCTCATGATCTCCGCAATCCTTCCATTTATAGAATGGTCACCGATATTAGTAGACATTCTTTATTTGTTCGCCACCCCTGTTTGCTCCGTCCCTTCTCCCTTCGCCTACATTTTCTCGTCTTCTCTTCAATTACCACCTCTCTATGTTCATGTAGCATCTCACTTTTCCCTACCCCCCTGGGAAGATCCAGCTGTTCGAGTGTGTTCTTCCTCACTCCCTTGTTCGAAAGCCCAACTGTCTATGGTAGCTTCCCGCTCTCTTTTTCTTGACCACTTCCACTCTCATTCTCATGCCATTGCAGTGTACACAGATGGCTCTAAGTCTTCTGATGGCGTAGGGTTCGCAGCAGTGTTTCCGGACAGTGTTGTACGAGGGCATTTACTATCTTCGGCTAGTATCTTTACTGCTGAATTGTATGTCATTCTTGCAGCACTTATTCATATTGCATCTATGCCTATGTCATCATTTGTGGTTGTCTCAGACTCCCTTAGTGCTTTACAGGCTATACAGAAATTTGATACACCTCACCATATCCAACTTTGGCTACGCCGCATCTCTTCCAAGCATAAAGATATTGTTTTTTGTTGGGTCCCTGGTCATGTTGACGTACAGGGCAATGAACAGGCAGACACTGCTGCGCGGTCAGCAGTACATGACCTACCAGTTTCATATAGAGGTGTTCCATTTATGGACTATTTTGCTGCAATAGCTACCCACCTTCACACCCGTTGGCAAAAACGTTGGTCTACTCTGCTCGGTAACAAACTTCAATCTATTAAACCGAGTATAGGTTACTGGCCGTCTTCTTGTCACCAGTGTCGAGGTTGGGGGACTACTCTCTCCCGTCTTCGCATTGGCCATACTCGTCTTACTCATGGTTATCTCATGGAGAGGCGCCCTGCTCCTCTCTGTGAGAATTGTCAGGTTCCATTATCGGTTACCCACATTCTATTAGACTGCCCACTTTATCAATGAGCATGCAGAATATACCTCCAACGTCGTCTTCGCTCCGCTGCTCTCTCTTTACCTTCTTTTCTCGCTGATGGACCCACCTTTCATCCGGACTCTCTCATTGACTTTTTGACAACAACTGACTTACTTCACAAACTCTGATGATACCTTCAGCCCTTTCTGCCTCAATCTCTTGCTGGCCTCTACCCCCGCACTATCCCCTGCCCCGCTGTTTTCTGTAACCTACTGATCATCCCTTCCCCCTTCTACCGCCCAATACCCTCACTTCCTTCCCTACCCTGCAGCGCTGTATAGTCCTTGTGGCTTAGCGCTTCTTTTTGATTATTTTTTTTTTATTATCACACTGGCCGATTCCCACCAAGGCAGGGTGGCCCGAAAAAGAAAAACTTTCACCATCATTCACTCCATCACTGTCTTGCCAGAAGGGTGCTTTACACTACAGTTTTTAAACTGCAGCGCTGTATAGTCCTTGTGGCTTAGCGCTTCTTTTTGATTATAATAATAATATGCATCGGCGATTTCACCCACTTCATGCCCTATTTTTGGCCCATTCCATTGTTCCAGTCTACCCAACTCATAGCTATTTCACTAGTATTTCTTCTATTCTGTTGACTGAGTACAAGAAATTGCCCATTTACCTATTTCAACTACTCAGTAAAATGGTCAAAAATCAGTAGTTTCAAGAGATGCCAATTTCAAAATAGGGCTCAGAATAAACAGTGCAGACATTCCTGGCACTAAAATAACATTTTCTCTGTTCATCAGTCACATCTCCAGGCCCCTATTATATTATGCTTGCTTTCCATTTTGAATTTTTACTCACACAAAAAATAAAAGATTTGTTGTTATGCAGACCACTGCATTACTGTAATAATTATATAAATAATATCAACCCATTTGTGACCATGTATTAGACAAAAATCAAACATTTCTGCTACTTTGAGCTCAATTTCAAGGTACTTCATGAAACCAATTAAAATCATGTCTATTTCTGTAATATATCTTCCATTCTATCAATGAGGCCACAAAAACAAGAATAAAACCATAAAAACCATCCGAAAATACACCAAAAACATGGTCGCAGTTTTTTTCTCATGCACTGCATGCTGCAGGATTATTTTTGTATAGTGCACACTTACCACACAGATATACTCTCTCATATGTAGGTCCAAATTTACCGGTCACAGCTTATCTGAGTGAGCTGAGCTCATAGCAACCAACAGTAGCTTCAGATCCACCTTATCTTTTATGGACAGTGTACTGTGTATGTGCTGTACACAATGAGAAGCATTTCTTTTATTCGTTAGAACCATGGCTAGGGCTAAAAGTGAGCAGGTTATAACAAATGGAGAAAAAGAAATTGGAGTAGTTTATGCAGCAAGTAGCAGCAGGTTGGTGTGGCAGCCCCGGGAGTTTGAAATTATTATAGCCCAAATTAATGCCAGATTATTGATGGAACCAGGTTACTAATTTCTAGACTAGCGATGGTCGACCTGTTTAAAATACAGCAGACATAGTAAGCGTTTATGAGTGATGGTCGACCTGTATAAGATACATTGGACACAGTAAGTGTTTGATTGTTACATATTACACATTACATACAGTTTAAGAGATGTTTCCTTATAGCATTTTTTTTAAAGATGTTAAGAAATAATTTTTGATCCTTCAGGTAGGGTATTCCAGATTTTTGGCACTTTGATATATATATATGGAATGTTTACTCAGATTGATAGGTTCACATAGAATATCAGAGATTTTTTCCATTGTTATGCCTGTGTGATCTGTTACATATACTTTAGATGGAACAATTTCCTCCTCTTTAGGGTTAAGGAAAAATAGTAATCACACTCAGTCAAGTACTTAAAGGTGTGGCTGGAAATTTAACCTGAAAAATCCAAATTTAATTATTAGTTGAATTGAGTAGAATTTATATGCAAATCCTGTAGTGTCCTAATGAATGTCTTCCATGTCTAACTCTTTTTTTTTCATGGTGGTTGACTTATGATCTTTGTCACTGCCTTGGGTCATGGGTCTTCCTTAGTAGCCCTCAATAGTGTGACAATGTTTGCAGAGACTTAATAAAGTGCTGCTTCTGTGTATCTGCCTTTCCTGGAGGCTTGTAGATTTTGTCCTTGCACTTTCCTGAGAGTTGAGCCTGTCCATCACATGGCAGCACTGTTTTTAGGTGTGTGAATAGAGATAAAATGGGAAGTAGAGTACTAGCCCTGGTGTTTGTATTTGATAAGGGTTCATTATGCATTGAATGGTATTTCATTCTTTTGACCTAGTGGTTGCTAACAAGCCTTTTGAAAGTTACTTGCATGTATTTTTCCATTCACCCTGGGGCTGTTAATATTTTAGTATCTCCTCTTGTTGGGCTCCAGGGATGGCTCCAAAAGTTTTATATAGGAATTTCTTAGGAGTGGCACTATAATTAAAAGAGGGACCTGGGGGACTTTTTTTGAAGTGGTTTTATTATTATTTTTATTTGGAGGCTTTGGGTCCCAAAGCTGATGGAATTTTTAAGGAGCCCTCCCTTGCACCCCTTGTTGTTGCCGCTGTTGGGCTTAGTGGCAGTAGAGAGAGGAAAGCTGAAGTTATATTATTGTTAAAGGTGTTTTATTTCTCTTGAGACACGTAAGGTGGATGACCAGGCCTACGAGTGTGATTTCTGGAAGTTATGCAAGAGATGATTCTCTTCATCCTATTGCACCCAACAAAATGTCTTGCCGGCAGTGCACTTAGTGTTCATCCTATTGCACCCAACAAAATGTCTTGCCGGCAGTGCATTTAGTGTTCCTCCATTGTCCTTCCTAGTTTCCTTTCTTCTCTTAGAATCTGCCCACTGGAGTGCCCATCATTTGAATGTGTTGGTCCTTAACCCTTAAACGGTCCAAATGTATATATACGTTCTTACACGTACTGGTCAGCATAGAATTGGTCTTAAACCTTGGTGTGTGCAGTATTAAAAAAATCTGGGACCACTTAGTACCTTGTGGGAGCGCCAGTTAAATTGAGCGCCAGCTAGAGCAAACAGTGCGGTAAACACCAAGGATTCACTGATGTAATGTCATATTAACACTTCTCTTTTAAGAGGAAAGTGATGTTAACCCCAAGTTTAGGGTCTGTCTATCTCTATATCTGTCTCTGCCTATCTGTCTCTGGCTTTGTCTATCTGCCTCTGTCTATCTCTTTCAATCTGTTTTTGTCTGTCTCACAGGTACACATAAATACAAGTATACATAGTATAAATTACCTAGGATAACCCAAAAATCCAGACAAAGTGCTATACTCTGCTTGAAGATGTGAGTAAAGGTGATGACAAAGTCTTGTGGCTCTATCTGAGACAGAGAGCTAGACGGATAGACAGATAGACAGGGAGCTTGACAGACAGAAATGTTTATGTACCAGCAAAAAAAAAGGGAGGGGGATGGTCATCTAATCTTTTCTAATCTAATCAAGTCCGGCCTGCCGGTTTCCCTGAACCCCTTCATAAATGTTACTTTGCTCACACTCCAACAGCACGTCAAGTATTAAAAACCATTTGTCTCCATTCACTCCTATCAAACACGCTCACGCATGCCTGCTGGAAGTCCAAGCCCCTCGCACACAAAACCTCCTTTACCCCCTCCCTCCAACCTTTCCTAGGCCAACCCCTACCCCGCCTTCCTTCCACTACAGACTGATACACTCTTGAAGTTATTCTGTTTCGCTCCATTCTCTTTACATGTCCGAACCACCTCAACAACCCTTCCTCAGCCCTCTGGACAACAGTTTTGGTAATCCCGCACCTCCTCCTAACTTCCAAACTACGAATTCTCTGCATTATATTCACACCACACATTGCCCTCAGACATGACATCTCCACTGCCTCCAGCCTTCTCCTCACTGCAACATTCATCACCCATGCTTCTCACCCATATAAGGTCTATATCCATGAGTCTATATCCATCCTGTAGTAAGGAGACCAAAACTGAGCAGCATAATCTAAATGAGGCCTCACTAGTGATGTATAGAGCTGCAAAATAACTTTTGCCTCCAAGGACAAAGTTCTTTGTCTCCACAGACTCCTATGCACCACTCACCCTTTTCCCCTCATCAGTTCTATGATTCACCTCATCTTTCATAGGCCCATCCGCTGACACGTCCACTCCCAAATATCTGAATACATTCACCTCCTCCATACTCTCTCCCTCCAATCTGATATCTAATCTTTCATCACCTAATCTTTTTGTTATCCTCATAACCTTACTCTTTCCTGTATTCACTTTTAATTTTCTTCTTTTGCATACCCTACCAAATTCATCCACCAATCTCTGCAACTTCTCTTCAGAATCTCCCAAGAGCACAGTGTCATCAGGAAAAAGCAACTGTGACAACTCCCACTTTATGTGTGATTCTTTATCTTTTAACTCCACGCCTCTTGCCAAGACCCTTGCATTTACTTCTCTTACAACCCCATCTATAAATATATTAAACAACCACGGTGACATCACACATCCTTGTCTAAGGTCTACTTTTACTGGGAAATAATTTCCCTTTTTCCTACATACTCTAACTTGAGCCTCACTATCCTCGTAAAAACTCTTCACTGCTTTCAGTAACCTACCTCCTACACCATACACCTGCAACATCTGCCACATTGCCCCCCTATCCACCCTGTCATACGCCTTTTCCAAATCCATAAATGCCACAAAGACCTCTTTAGCCTTATCTAAATACTGTTCACTTATATGTTTCACTGTAAACACCTGGTCCACACACCCCCTACCTTTCCTAAAGCCTCCTTGTTCATCTGCTATCCTATTTTCCGTCTTACTCTTAATTCTTTCAATAATAACTCTACCATACACTTTACCAGGTATACTCAACAGACTTATCCCCCTATAATTTTTGCACTCTCTTTTGTCCCCTTTGCCTTTATACAAAGGAACTATGCATGGTCTCTGCCAATCCCTAGGTACCTTACCCTTTTCCATACATTTATTAAATAATTGCACCAACCACTCCAAAACTATATCCCCACCTGCTTTTAACATTTCTATCTTTATCCCATCAATCCCGGCTGCCATACCCCCTTTCATTTTACCTACTGTCTCACAAACTTCCCCCACACTCACAACTGGCTCTTCCTGGCTTTATCTTTTAACTCCACGCCTCTTTCCAAGACCCTCGCATTTACTTCTCTTACAACCCCATCTATAAATATATTAAACAACCATGGTGACATCACACATCCTTGTGTAAGGCCTACTTTTACTGGGAAATAATTTCCCTCTTTCCTACATACTCTAACTTGAGCCTCACTATCCTCGTAAAAACTCTTCACTGCTTTTATCTACCAAACTACTGTCATTTCGCCCTACATCATATCTTGTATACTTATTTATCCTCTTTTTCTTAAAATATGTATTACCTATAACTAAACCCCTTTCTATACAAAGTTCAATCAAAGGGCTCCCATTATCATTTACACCTGGCACCCCAAACTTACCTACCACACCCTCTCTAAAAGTTTCTCCTACTTTAGCATTCAGGTCCCCTACCACAATTACTCTCTCACTTGGTTCAAAGGCTCCTATACATTCACTTAACATCTCCCAAAATCTCTCTCTCTCCTCTACATTCCTCTCTTCTCCAGGTGCATACACGCTTATTATGACCCACTTTTCGCATCCAACCTTTACATTAATCCACATAATTCTTGAATTTACACATTCATATTCTCTTTTCTCCTTCCATAACTGATCCTTCAACATTACTGCTACCCCTTCCTTTGCTCTATCTCTCTCAGATACTCCAGATTTAATCCCATTTATTTCCCCCCACCGAAACTCCCCTACCCCCTTCAGCTTTGTTTCACTTAGGGTCAGGACATCCAACTTCTTTTCATTCATAACATCAGCAATCATCTGTTTCTTGTCATCCGCACTACATCCACGCACATTCAAGCATCCCAGTTTTATAAAGTTTTTCTTCTTCTCTTTTTTAGTAAATGTCTACAGGAGAAGGGGTTACTAACCCATTGCTCCCGGCATTTTAGTCGCCTCATACGACACGCATGTCTTATGGAGGAAAGATTCTTTTCCACTTCCCCATGGACAATAGAAGAAATAAAGAAGAACAAGAGCTATTTAGAAAAAGGAGAAAAACCTAGATATATGTATATATATATATGCATGTGCGTGTCTGTGAAGTGTATTATTATTATTATTATTATTATTATTATTATTATTATTATTATTATTATTATTATTATTATCCTTCTCCTCCTCCTCCTCCTCCTCCTCCTCCTCCTCCTCCTTCTCCTTCTCCTTCTCCTTCTCCTTCTCCTTCTCCTTCTCCTTCTCCTTCTTCTCCTTCTCCTTCTCCTTCTCCTTCTCCTTCTCCTCCTTCTCCTTCTCCTTCTCCTTCTCCTTCTCCTCCTCCTCCTCCTCCTCCTCCTCCTCCTCCTCCTCCTCTTCGTCTTTCTCCTCGTCCTCATTGTCATTATATACTTCCACATATCCAGAACATTGCTGGGACATATTAATACTTTGTAGATAGTGTTCCAAGACAATAGTAAATGGCTAGGGCAGGTGTAAATGTCTGCCTGTCAGTGTGTTTGTGACAATTTGAGTACAATTTCAGTACCTAATATATACTAATGTCAGAACAATGATTGGTTATAAAATGACAAGAAGAACTACAAATTGTAATTATCAGAACATAAAAATTACATAAAATATGAAAAATAGAAAAAAAGGTATATTGGCAACACTTCTGCAAGCCGCAGGACTTGATGTTGCTGTCAAATGAGCATCCAGTGCCAACTTCTTGGCCTCATATCTTGGTAAGTACTGACCCTAAAAAAATTTTTTTATTCTAAAATACTTAAAAAAAAGTGCTCTTTTTTTCTTAAAAAAAAAAAACGATTTTTTTTTTCAAAGTATTCGGGGCGCTGCGTATATATACGTTTGGACCGTTTAAGGGTTAAGACTCATATACAGGCCTCCCTCCACATTCAGGAGGGTTAGGGGATCAAGAACCTCAGGAATGTTGAAAAATCACGAATGTTTGGTGCCCAAATATATTGTAGGGTAATATAATAATAGCATTTACTTTACAGTGATTTTGTGCGAGTGAGGTGAAAGTGTTGAATGATGATAAAAGTATTTTCTTTTTGGGGATTTTCTTTCTTTTTGGGTCACCCTGCCTTGGTGGGAGACGGCTGACTTAAAGAAAAAAAAAATTACTTAGCCTAACAATACTGCTTCCTTAACCTATTGAACCATGAAGAACCATAAAACACATGAAGACAATGTAAAATATTGTACTAGTGCCAGCCCTTTGGTAAAGAAGGTGAGAAAGACTATAGAATTCAAGAAAGAACTCATAACAGAGTACCAAAGTGGAGGAGGAAGAGAGAGGGGAGAATATGCCTTCTTCAGCGATTCTACGATATCTAGGATACTAAAGCAGCACGAGTCGATAAAGGATATAGCACCAGCCAGTGATAATGTAGCATTAACACTGTAGCAAGTAAATTAGGCAGTTAACTGATAGAAAAAGGACAGCACAAACCAAACCCCTCCAATGTTGTTGGAGTTAGTTTAGTTAGTTTAATATCTTTATTATGCACCCCATACCCATCCTGTGGGTGGTAGTCAAAAGATTACAGAGGTACATAATGGGTCCAGGGACTGGGCCTCAAAGTTTTGATAGCTGAACAAGTTAAAAAGGTAATTAACTCACAATTTACAAAGGTAATGAACTCCAGGTAGGTCTGGTTACAATCATGACAAGTTACAAAGGTATTTACAGATTACAGAGGTATGTAATGGGTCCAGGGACTGGGCCCCCAAAGTTTTGATAGCTGAACTAGGTACAAAGGTAATGAACTCACAAGTTACAAAGGTAATGAATCCTGTAAGAATGGTTACTTACGTTTATACATAGAGCGACTTACAACACCACTGTTTCTAATCTCTACTGCCTCCACCACCACTATGTAAGGCTTATGTCTCAGTGGCCCTTATGCACCCACCACCACCAACATAACACTCGTGACATACTTAATGACGTATTTTATTCATTCTGAAGTATACGTTGTGTTTCTGTGTTATTAATATTGTTTATTATGTCATACTAGAGTTGATAGTGTCATAATGAAGGACCATCTTGTCCTGTCTCCAAACAAACTCTGCCACCACCACAATTCCTAACATATATAATGACATATTTTAAATATGATTGGGCAGCTGGGAATTCGCGAATGTTCGAAGTCCGCGAAAGTGGAAAATGCGAATGTTGAGGAAGACCTGTAATTTTTTTACAGTTCAACCAAGTGATGCAGCATGGACATTAATCCTTAAACTGTTCAAATGTAGATCTACGTTCACTCGCATAGTGCTCCGAACGTAGATCTACGTTTTATTTTACATCGCACTCATTTAAACATCTGGACAAGCTAATGCCCTCATAAAATTGTAGAAACTGAGTAGTGTCTATTATGATTTACATTTATGTATATAACTTTACTCAGAATGTCTAACTGTTGTCCTCTCACACAAGGTCTCACAGCTACATCCTTTTCAGGACTGAGCATTGGACTTTTGCAGCCAATTTCTGTGTGATATCTCTCCATTGTTAAAGGAAGACATTTTTGCTACCCACAGGGTGTTGAGCTGCTAAACTTATCTTTTACTTTCATGATCTTGCTGCTGTCTATTTGGATGATCACAGTCTGTCAGTCTGCAGTCAGTGCTGTTTGGCATCTTGTCAGTGCTGTAACTGGTGGCACTTTTGCTATCCTCTGAAGTACAGTAATTTATGTTCTCAGCCAAGTGCTCTACTTGCCAAGTTATATATTATATTGATGTTTCTTGTTCACTCTGCTTCATTGCTTAGAAGCTTCCCTATCTTCATCAACATTTAACAATTCCTCAAAATATTCCTTCCATCTTCCCAATACCTCTAACTCTCCATTTAATAAACTCTCCTCTCCTATTTTTAACCATACCTCCTATTTCCATCACTGATTAGTGTTCTTATGGGAATGTGCGGATAAAATAAAAGAGAAGGTATGTAAACACGGCCAAGACTTAGCCAATCTCCGACAGACTGATTGTTGTCATTAAAGTTTCAAATTCCCTTATGGATTTGGCCCACTACAATTTAGCTGCAAATCCACAAACTTCTGATTCATCTCTGAGTACCATAATGTAATGTGATGACTGACACCTTCAGCTTATCTTGTTTCTGATACTTCCTTATAGTTATCCTTCACTCTGAATCCCATATGTTTGACTTCCATGACTGTCCTACAACTGACTCCATGCAAATCCTCTGCATGATTCTGCCAGTTGTCAATCTCCATAGTGTTCTGTCTGCCTTTTAGTGTTTTTCCTGCATGTTATCTATGTTCAGCCATGTGATTGGTTGGTGCATCTCTGGAACATCAGTAGGCTAACTGACTAATGTTCCACTTACCTGATTTGAGTCCAAACTCTGAAGTACTATACCACTGCCTGTGTTTAATTTGATAAGTGGTATGGAAATAAATGGTATAAAATACCGACACAATGGAAATATAATCACTTAAGCAGTATAATGTGATCCTTTATTGACAATGTTTCACTCACACAGTGGGCTTTATCAAGTCACAAACAGATCTACCTGGGTGAAACATACGTGAGTATTTATAGGATGAGAATGCTGGGTCAGGTGGAGAAAGCTGCAGGTGACAATCTTCCGAGTAGGGTGATAGTCTAAAAACTTAGGTAGCTTTGACAAGAGATTGGATAAGTATATGAGTAGACCTTCTGCAGTGTTCCTCGATTCTTACGTTCTTATGTGGGATAATGACGAAGAAGTTTCTTGGCAAGGGGTTCAGCTATGTTATAGAAGCCGTTGTTCAGGTTGAAGTTGTTAGATGTACAGATAAGTGACGATTCCAGGATTCTTCGGTATTGAGTGTTGTCTTCTCTGGTGATAAGTCTTGCATTTCTGTAGTTGATTAAATGGTTGTGTGAATTTCGGTTTTGAACACAGTCATTCCTTAGATCTGCCTGCGTACTGGTGTTCTGAAATACGTGTTTGGAGGTCTCTGGATGTTTCGCCGATGTATAATTTGCTGCAGTCATTACAAGGGATTGTGTATACGCCTACATTGGATTGAAGCTTTTCCTGTCTATTACTGGTAATGTCCTTGATGATGGTGGATGTAGAGGTAGATACTTGGAATGAAGTTTTGGAAAAGATGTTGGAAACTTGTTTGGCAATGGAGTTGGTGGGGAGGACTATGTATCTCTTCTCGGCAGTGTCTTCTCTGGGTGTGTTAGTTAAAGATGTTTAATGCCCGTCATCTGCACTCTCCCCTGGAGGGAATGGTCTCAAACATGAACACTGAACAAAAGATTTGGCAGATAGTGCAAAATACCTCTGTTGAAAAGCAGGGGATCAGTGAGTACACTAAGAGAGGCCTTGATGAGTGTCAGAAGTCCCCCAACTCTTTAACGGCCTCCTGTGCAGAATAGAAAATGTTGTCTTCCTGACCAGCCGGGCTGTGGTTTGTATGCAAGACTGTTCAGTCAGCAGTAACAGACTGGTCGATTAGGCCTTGATCCACCAGGAAGGGTTATCTGGGTCTTGGGGGCATTGACCCCTGGAAACATCCTTCAGGTATTTTTCAAGTTGAGCTCCTGGCTATCCTCCCTTCATTTTTGTAAGCTGTGGGAAAATGTACTCTTGTGACTGCAAATTAGTCACACCAAGACCTATATATACATGGTCATTACATAGGGAGATTGGGAAAGCAAAAAGAAAGGCAGAGCTACTTGGAGAGAATTTCAAGGTTCTCCTAACAATACTGTATCATTTGATATTTTCCCATTCATCAAAGAGGACTCAAGATTCATTCTCACCCTCTCTTTCAATGCCATGACAGCCTTACTCTGTCTTCTATACTCTTTGAAAGTATGTACTACTTTTAATGAAAATAATGAATTTTTTATTTGAAATTGATCTGTTACACCACCTGCTTTTGTACTTATACTCAACATGTCCGAATTTACCCTTAATCATTGTCTCCTCCTCCTCCCCCCCTCTTTCTTCTTCAGGGTTTTAGGGGCCACTGACAGCTTTCATCATATTGAGTTCTTCTTCATAATGTATGAGGAAGAAGTATTGCCCAAAGTGGGTGATGAAAGAAAATGGAACAGGAATTACTCCTGCAAATACTTACAGGGACAAAATGTTCACGTTAGTTATTGTCAAACACCACAAAATAAGCTACTTACTTTCTTAACACTTTACATATCTAAATATATTTTTTTTCAGTGCCTAAATTTTTATTTAAATAATGCAGTTGTCTTGTAGATTATCTATTAATGAGATTATTTTAGAGTAGTTTCACTTCCAATGTTGTCACTTAAATGTGAATTACTGTATAAAGCTTGTTAATATTGTAATACTGTACAGATGATTTTTTTTCCAGTAGTTGCAGGACTTAATTGGCAGTGCTTAACAAGTACAGCATTTCTCACATTATATTGTCTTTTGGAGGTCATGACTGGAAATCGTTTTGTTTTGCTAATTTTGATATGGTCCACAATATGTCGAGATAAATTATTGTGGACTGAGGAAGCTGCTTTATACTAGAATTTATCTTCACCTTTAAATCTTACTGTTTACTTGTGTGTTACAGATTTTCTGAAAAATATTTCACTTGAAAGTATTGTATATAATGCTGTGGCCATGATGTAGAAGCAGTACTAAAGAATAAAGTGTATAGATAAGTTTTGAGGACAGGATATATATATAAACAGGTACATATCTCTCAGTGAGAGATATGTACCTGTGTACATATCTCTCAGTGTATTGAAAGTTTACTTTAATTTGCTATTTTAGTGATTAAAGTATTCTTAACTGGTGGTGAACAGCTGAAATACACCATGTTTGACCTTCATGCATCAGTAGGCTTTAAATCTAAGATAGCAACCAACACAAGACCACTTACAGAGTGATTGAGTGTACACTACTGCTGGAGAATTAAGTGCTATTTGTGGAGCATTCTTGGAATAAACAGGTTTCTCTTTAAGCATGCTCTAATTATCTTCAGTAAATACCATTTTTTTATTTTAGTGTTTGTTAAATCCTCGTAGATTAAATTTTATTTCCTTTGATTTGAATGAACTGATAAGTTACTTGATCTTTAGTTACAGTATTTATTTTGTTTGGCAAACCATATTAACTGAATTTTCACCTTTAATTTCTCACAAAAATCTGAAAACAGATAATGTAATTCCATATACTGTATAACCACTCTTGAGGAGACTATACAAGGCAGGAGAATGATAAAACATTGTTAAAATTAAACCATGAGCCTTTGCCACATGATTCAGTACTTTAATCAATACAAAATGGCACACTACTAAAATATGTCATACAGGTTATATAGGAATAATAATAGGAATATTATGTTGTCTGGTATAGAAGAATCTGTCCATGTATATAAAAGATAGAAAACATACTCTCAAGAACCACCCTCCTGAGAGCATCACTCAAAATTGGTGTAATAATCTGGCTCGAGCAAGAGGTAAGTGACCACCCTATGTTATTAAGCCATCACACCTACCCCTCAGGGAGCATAATGAAGTGCATATGTTGACTACTTGCTTTATTCAAGGTTGGGTTCTTTCTCTGATTTGTACAATTGATGAAGTGAACCAGATAATCACTGGTGTTCTTCATAACCCTACTCGAGAAACCTTAGATTTTTTATCCCAGTCTATTGTGCACTTAATTATTTACCTTCAGAATGTATAATTAATAATCACTTTGATCTGATATATAGTCTCATGAGAAGAACTCAACTTTATTAGCATAAACCACCAGTTTGTCGAAAGGTGCAACTTTTTTTATATAAGATACCATATGATCTCATTATAATGACAAAAGTGGTTATGGAGTACTCAAGTCTCCTGTGCATAATATTTATGGTGCATGTACAGTCATCGTTTCCCCCTGCATGATGAGTATTATACTTCAGTCTTCACTGCCATAACATTTTTTTAGCCATTACTAAAGGATTACATTATGTAAGACATTTAAATATATTTAAAATTCAGGTGTCAACCATAAATATATTGCACTAAAGTAAAGTGGCTGTTGTATTTAAGTTCTTTTACAGTGCATTAACAGTAGTGCAGTACTTAAATAATGTTGGCATACATCCGTATCCATAAGATAATTGCACAAAAAAAAAATCTAATGCAACAAGACTATACAATAGTCTATTGATATAAAGTTGAGATAATTCTGTTTCTATAAAACTTTTCATTCTCTGATGGTAAATATGTGAGAAGACACTAGGAGACTACTAGTTCAGATACCGTTGTACTTTTAGACAGGTGTATACAAATAAGAGACCAGTCTGGGACACTGGGACCTTGCCTTCTTCTGTACTAATATGTGTTTTGTCCCCACACATCTGCAGAAGAAGATAATGATCATGGTGTGTGTGTCGGTTCTGTGTCTTGTGCTGAGCCTCAGCGGCGCCTCCTACCTGGGTCTAATCTAACCTTCTACTGCTTCGTTGTAACTAAATTAATAACTCTACTACCCTCTACTGGTAATGAGCCTCCAGTGAGTATGTCTTTAACCTCTCTCTGCAGGGAATGAAAACTGAGTGGTTTTGCAAAGTGCCCTGCAGTTTCCAGCCATCCAGCATGTGGAAGGTTCCTTTTCTTACTAATTTTTTTTTTTTTTATTTAGGGATATCAGTCTAACACCACTTTAGTGCTGGAGCCTTCTTTAGCATTTATATTTGTCAAATTTTGTGCCAGAAATATAGTATAAACAATACTTTAAAAGTAAAAGCTTCCTGTACATTGAATATTTTCATTTTTTTTTTTTTAATAAAAACCAGCATGTCAAGTGGTGTTTAAATCTTTACTCTCCCATATCCCTGGAAGATCTTCAAAGGAACCTCTGGGATACCCACAGGCTTATATTATGTTTCCACCTATCAATTTGCATTCAAATTAAAAATTCTGGAAATTTAAGTTTAGTGAATAATTATTGCAAAAATTTCATTTAAACTATTTTTATTACTAACTTTTATTCTTCATTCTTTCATAGTCCATATTAATAGAACTGCTAATGAAATGTGTGCTACACTTCACTGGCAGTTATGTTTCTTCTTTATTCTTGCTGTGGATAGCATGATGGTCAATGCTTAACATTTCTAGTTCTTTTCCTGGCCTCTCCTCTCTTTATCTTTGTAAGGCCACCTACTTGGAATGCGTTTGGTGTGGTATACAAAATTTAAGAAAGAAATACAGAAGTGGTTGATGGGCCAAGTTAGTGTTTGTCTTGAGTTTTAATGACAGCTGTCAGTTTCTCCTAATATTAATTATTAGTGATAGTCTACCAGGGCATGATCCTGCTTGGCACCTAATAAATTTTTTCTTCTTTCTTTCTTACTTTTTTACTCCACATCTAGTGATCCCAGGACAAACACTGTTGCTGCAGCAGGTGCATGGGTTCCACTGTCCCAGTCAAAGGTAGCCCATTAGTAGCTACATTCTGCTTAAGGCTTCTGTAGAGGGGTGGTGACTTTTTAACCTTCATGGAGGTTTGTTTTTTTATACGTACATCTTTATGACTTTTAATGAGTGCTGTGCCTGTGCACCCCTTGCAGAAGAAGATCATGATCATGCTGTGTGTGGCAATACTATGCGTGGTGCTCGCTTCCACCATAGGAAGCTACTTCGGCTTGTAACTCAACCTTCAGGCACCTTGTAAGTATGGCAAGTCGAGAGTAATATCTCATGCTCGTGCTGGAAGAGAGCAAATTTAGCAATATTTTATATTAGACCTTACTAAATAGAGCAATTTGAATTTTTAAATATTTTTGACACTTAATATATACAGGAGTTTCCTGTACTGTATACACACACTCTTCTGGTGCCAGCATGATAAACTGAAGTGTTTTGTGATCGTGGTAGTAATTGGCTGTACGTGTTTGTTTCATTTTAAATCAAAAGAAGACGTGAGTAACTAATCACTGTCATTTAAGAATTATTCCCAATGCAAACATTTTGCAAAGGTACAAATGTACCCTATCAAGTTGTAAAACTTAGTTACAGTTGAAGTCTAAACACCATTAGGATGTAAAGTCAGATATCACACTTGTCTGAACATTCATAAGTCACATTATCCACCAAATGCAAGGTAAGTTTGACCTTTTTTTATTTAAGTTTCCTGTCCTTTTTTTGCACTTTCATTAGTGTTAAATCTCATTCAAGTAGCAAGCTTGTACTTCAGGAAAACATGATTCCCATATCACTGTAAGGCATAAATGGAATGTCCTGTTTTCCTTTTATTGTGTGTATTATTGTTGTATGAAAGATTCTTCCTTTCTATAAGACGTACTGAGCTATTTTCTTGTATTTTCTTTATATGATAAATGATTACTTTGCTATGTTGTAATATATAGACCTGAAAAGTAAGGCTTGAATCAATGCTGCTTGATACTTTGATGTTAAATTTGTTTTGTACCTAGAGTGCTGTCTTCTACATAATAGTTCATTGCTTTAGCTATATAATGACTGTACTGTATATCCAAAATATTTAATAATGAAAACTCTTCATTCTCATGGATTCATTTTCTTTGCCTCTATTCTGATTTTCATTTTCAGATTAATACTGTACTTTAACAATGTATTAGCCCTTTCACTGTCGCAACCTCTGAAATTAAAAATGCTGAAAGTGTCATGTTTGAAATAAAAATCTGAAACGGTAGAGAATCTTTTTCTGAAAGTAATGACACCAAAAATGCAAAATTTGATGGAAACTTGGAGAATTAATGATTTCAGTGGCCATCACATAGAGAACAAAAATGCACAATACTGTGACTGGAACAATATACAAATAACCCACACTGTGACAGTGTAACTTTATAAATGGTCCAAGTCAGACCAAAACGTTGTCATAAACTGCTCTCTCATGTGTGGGTTATTGTGCATCAGGTAGAGCTACGTTATGAGGTCAGCTCGTTCAGATAAATTCAATTCAATTCAATTCAAGTTTATTCTCTATAAGGGTTACAATGTGGGGCTTAAAGGTTTTGGGTATTGTGTGGTTTACATGTTATAAAATACTAATTACAGAGGGGGCCACTAGGACACGTAGCCTGGCTAGGCATTTCGAGCAGACTTAGATTAATTCTTAACATTAAATCCTTACAGATTATGGTATTAAGGCTAAGTGACTACATTATAATTTGTGAGTTTAGCAATGTGAATGCTTTTGTTTTGGCACAATACAAAGTGTCTATATTGGAGTATCATAGGCAAACTTATGACTAGTTAGGATTTATTATTTTAAGATTAAGATTTGTATTTCTGGGTTTATAGTCAGTGGGTGAGTGAGTGTAATTGTGAACCACCAGGTGGTTATCATGTAGTTAGTTGTCAGGGTGGATCAGGGAGATAAGATGTTTTCTAACTGTAGTTTTGAAAGTGATGAATGTGTCTGCAATTCTAGAGTTTTCAGGTAGGGTGTTCCAGATTTTAGGTCCTTTGAAATACATTGAATTTTTGTAAAGGTTTAGTCAAACACGGTGAATGTCATAGAGATGTTTGTGTCTGGTGTTATGCCTGTGGATTCTGTCACAACTATCAAGAAAGCATTTTAGGTCAAGGTTAATATTGGAATTTAAGGTCCTGTAGATATAGATTGCACAGTAGTAAGTGTGGATGTTCTGAACAGGGAGTAAGTTTAGATCTATGAAGAGTGGGGGGAGGGGGGTGTTGCCAGGGATGGGGTTTAGTGATTATACTTACTGTGGCTTTTTGTTGGGTTATTATTGGCTTTAGGTGTGCTGCTGCAGTTGAACCCCAAGCACAGATAGCATAGGTGAGGTATGGATATACAAGTGAATGGTATAGTGTGAGAAGTGCAGTTTGCGGCACGTAGTATCGTATCTGGGAGACGATCCCCACTGTTTTGGATACTTTTTTTGTTATGTGTTGGATATGGGTGCTGAAATTTAGGTTCTTGTCGAGGTATAGGCCAAGGAATTTGCCCTCATTATGTCTGGCAATTAGAGTGTTGTCGATCTTAATGTTAAGTTGTGCAACACCTGCTTTGCTACCAAACATATTATTATTATTATAATCAAGGGGGAAGCGCTAAACCCGGAGGATTATACAGCTCTACCAAACATAATATAGTAGGTTTTGCCAGTGTTAAGTGTAAGTTTATTGGCTGTCATCCAAGTCAATATTTTGAGCAGCTCCTCGTTAACAATGGTGTTGAGGGTGGCAAGATTAGGGTGGGAGATGACATAAGTCGTGTTGTCAGCAAAGAGAATGGGTTTCAGGTGTTGGGATATGTTTGGAAGATCATTGATGTAAATGAGGAAGAGCAGGGGTCCAAGGACACTTCCCTGCGGAACTCCAGTATCAAGTGGCCGTATTGATGAGGCTGTGTCTTTAATGGTGACATACTGATACCTATTAGAAAGGTAGGATTTAAAATATGCAAGCGCATGGCCTCTTATACCATAGTGGTCAAGTTTGTGGAGTAGGATGCCGTGGTCTACTGTGTCAAACGCTTTTCTTAGGTCAATAAAAATTCCTAGCGGATATTCCTTATTTTCGTGAGTGGTAGATTTTGGTCTAGATATGAGAGTGGGGGTCTGTGCAGTGTGTATGCACAGTATTAAAAAAAGACCTGCCCCATGTGCTGCATGGGGCATGTTTGTACAGAGGTGAATGACATTTAGGTGTTCATGCAGAAAGCCCCTTAATATGCAGAACATTTCGGGCAAACTTAAGACTAACTAAAAATTAACAAGGCAATTGCAAAATGAGTGGCATTATATACAGTCTCTTAGGTGGTTGTAAATATAAATGAATACATGAGAAATAAATACATGTATCCTATGCTATATGGCTTTTATCAAGTTTAATTGTTTAAAGAATTACAGGTTTGACTTTGATTATAGGGTGTGAGGATTCTAGCATATTAACATAATGTGGACACAATCAATGTTTCAATGGTTGTGAGGACTACAGATATTAAGAATAAGATTACATATATTGTTTTCCATATGTTTGCAACATTGAGAATATGAATATATAGTTTTCACAGATTTAGCTGATGTTGGGATATGTTAGGGAGAGAAGGTGTTTTTAATGGTAGTTTTGAAGATGCTGGCTCAGATGATAGCTCTGAAGATTTCCGGTAGTTTTCCAGATTTTGGGCCCTTTTATGTACATTGAATTTTTGCAGAGATTTAGCTGGACATAGGGTATGTTAGTGATTTTGGTGCCTAGTACAGGTTGGCCATCACTAATCCAGTATCATTGGGACCTGTAGGTTGCCAGATTCCAGAGTGGTTAGGTTAGAATACACCTAACCCAAAGGCGATATTTACACATGGGGGATTTCCATCACTTTACGCCCAATTTTTGGCCCATTCCATTGTTCCAGTCTAGCAAACTCGTAGCTATCTTACTAGTATTCCTTCTATCTGTCAATTGAGTACAAGAAACCACCCATTTAGCTGTTTCAACTACCCAATAAAGTGGTCAGAAATCAGTAATTTGGCCAATTTCACACAAATTTCAAGAGATGCCAATTTCAAAATAGGGTCCAGAATAAACAATGCAGATATTCCTAGCACTAAAATAATATTTTCTGTTCATTAGTCACATCTCCAGGCCCCTCTTGTATTACGCTTGCTTTCCATTTTGAAGTTTTATTCACACAAAAAATAGAAGATTTACTGTTATGCAGACTACTGCATTATTGTAATAATTGTATAAATAATGCCAACCCACTTGTGACTTTGTATTAGACACGGATTGGATGGTGACGTCAATTGTTTACTCTTGAACATCGGCAAAAATTGAACATTTCTGCTAATTTGAGCTCAATTTTAAGGTATTTTCCAGTATGATACCAATGAAAATTATACCTATTTCTGTAATATATCTTCCATTCTATCAAATAAGGCCAAAAACCGAGAATACAACCATACAAACCATATGGAAATACGACACAAAGTCACCATTTTACACCAAAAGCACAGTCGCCTATTTTTCTCATTATGCACTGTGCACTGCAGGATTTTTTATACACTGGTACCTTGACTTATGAATTTAATTCGTTCTGTGACCAAGCTCGTAACTCAATTTGCTCGTATATCAAGTCAATTTTCCTCATTGAAATTAACTGAAATGCCATTAATCCGTTCCAGCGGAATTCCTGGCTCTCAGGAGGCAGAAAATATGTCAATATAATGCTAATATCAACTCTATGGCTTATTTATCTATCACAATTGATCTAACATGACATAAATAATATAAATAACATAGGAACATGATATATACTCTAGAATCAATAACAACACTGCACTAGCCAAGGACTTGAACCCATGCTGCTTTGGCCTGCCTCAGGGTGGGCAAAAACACATGATGCCCTTATTCAATGGATAAGGGCGTCATGTGTTTTCGCCCACCATGAGGCAGGCCAAAGCAGCATGGGTTCGAGTCCTTGGCTAGTCCAGTGATGTTATTGATCAATACCACTCGTTTGTGGTCACAATAATACTCTAGAATGAATAATTATCGCTCTAACCATACCTTCCCATTCTTGCCCTTCTGAGATCTTATAATAAGTGAAAACAGTGTGTTTGTGAGGCTAACTGCACTAGATCGAGTGGCGTCATAAGGGGGGGGGTGCCCCGGGTGACACCATAGAGCCTCTAAAGATGGTGACACTAATGCCCAAAAGAGTGCTGCAGCAACATACGAGAAAAATTATTTGTTTCTATGGAGCCTATTATATGATTACAGAGTACAAATAGGCCTATATGTATAGGGAAAAGCATTGATTTTGATGGTAGATGATTTTTGCAGGACTGAAGGCAAGGAAATATAAGATCAGATTCATTGAGATGTTACCTGTACTCAAGGTCAAATCAGAACTAGTGTTTCTCTGATACTGCAATGTTTTTCTTTATTTTTCAAGTATTTTTCATTGTTGAAGATGAATAAATGTAGGATCTGTTGCCTGTACTCAAAGTGGTATTTGAGTTTGTTTTCTCAATATTTCTATGATATATCTTATTAATAAAGTTGAGAAGTATTCTCCTGTTCAGTTTATGGCCCTTAAACATTCTCATTGCTAAACATTAGTCACTAGGTGTGCAGTAGTGACGTAACTGGAGTTTACTCCCCCCATCCCCCCACCCTTGGATTTCATGGGGGTGACACCAACCCTAGCAATGCCACTGACTAGATCACTAGTTTCATGAGGAAAATATACTGAAACAAATGCGATTTTCCTGCGTTTTTCTATGATTTCATGCTTTAATTCAATGGACATCATCCTCTTCTCAGCACTGTCCTTTGCACTTACTTTCTTAGGACCCATGGTTAAAAAAAAATAAATTTGGCAATATAACTTCTGTGCACTTTATAGGATAGCTAAAATAATTGAATGGGTGGTTTCTCATTCTCAGTCATTAGAATGGAAGGCATACTAGCCAAATAGCTAAGAATTTGCTCGAATAAAGTAATGGAATGGCTTAAAATAGGACTCAAAATCAGTGAAATTGCAGATTCATAAATTGCACTAAGACCACTAACTTTGTGCCTGCATAATTCCATAAGTTTTCCAATAATTTTTATACTTTTTGTGTCATTACTTTTGGTCCAGTCGGACTGAAATGTCGTCATAAGCTCTCCTATGTGCGGGTTATTTATGTGTTGTTTTAGTTATGGTGTTGTGCCTTTTTGTTCTTTGTTGTAACTTTTTTTAAGAAAAAAAAAAAAAAAGGAAAGTGGACACTAAGAGTAATATTAATTTCGGGGGTCTAGACAGTGAAAGGGTTAAGCAAATGGAAAGTTCACAGTCTGAGCGCAATTTATGTATCTGTGATTTCACCTATTTTGAGTCCTATTTTTTAAGCCAATTCCATTGCCTAATTCGACCTAATTCATAGCTATTTTCCTTGTATGCCTTCCATTCTACTGAGTGCAAGAAACTGTCCATCCACCTATCAATACTACCCTATAAAGTGCATAAAGTCAGTAATTTAGCCAGTTTTATGCAAAAATATCCAGTTAAAAACATGAGTCCAAAGAAAAAACTATGTATTCCAGCCACTAAAGCAACCTTACTTCTGTTCATTAACCCTTTCAGGGTCCACAGGCCCTCTCAGAGACTTGTTCTCAGGGTCCCCCAAATTTAAAAAAAAAAAAAAATATTTTTTCTTATGAAAAGATAATCTTTTCCCGATCATAATGACATTAAAAGTATGAAACTTGATGGGAAACTTACGGAATTATGCTCTCACGAAGTTAGCGGTCTCGACGATGTTTACGCATCGGCGATTTTGCCCACATTGAGCCCTATATTCGCCCAATTCCAATGTACTAGTCGACAAAAATCATAACTATTTTGTTAGAACTCTGTTTTTTCTATCAAATGAGTACAAGAAACCACCAATTTACCAATTTCAACTATCCAATACAGTGGTCAGAATTTAGCAATTTTGCCAATTTCACACAAATTTCAAAAGATGCTAATTTCCAAATAGGGTCCAGAATAAACAAGAAAGACATTCCTGGCACTAAAATAACATTTCCTCTGTTCATTAGTCACGTCCCTAGGCCCCTCTTACATTTCTTTTGCTTTCCACTTTGAATTTTTATTCTCACAAAAAAAAAATAAGATTTACTGCTATGCAGACTACTGCATTAGTATAGAAATGGTATAAATAATATCGCATGATTTGTTTACTTTTGACCTTTGGTAAAAATCGAACATTTCTGCTACTTTGAGCTCAATTTCAAGGTACTTTTCATTGTAAAACCAGTCAAAATCATCTCAATTTCTGTAATATGTCTTCTATTCTATACAATGAGACCAGGAAAACTAGAATACAACAATTAATACCATATGAAAATATAGCGCAAAGTCGCTGTTTTAATCCAAAAACACGGTCAGTTTTTTTTTCTCATTACGCACTGTGTGCTGCAGGATTTTTTTTTATACTGCGCACACTGACCACGTAGACCCATTCTTTCACATGTAGGCCTACCAGCTTTCTCTCACTAGATTTGAAGGCGCTAGAATTTATGCGTACTAGTACGTCATGGACACTGGCGCGTAAACCGTACTAGTACGGCCAAAACCCTGAAAGGGTTAATCATGTCCCCAGGCCTCTTATATAACATTTGCTCTCCATTTTGAATCCATCGTCACACAAAAAATTGAAGTTTTATCTTATTTCTTGGATAATAAAGTTTAAGAATGATTGGGAAGGGTTTAGGCCAACCTAATAATTGAAGCAGACCTAGTAACAACACAAAATTATCTAAAACTGACCAAAAATTATCTTTCACTAGTATGACTTCCATTCTATCACTGACACTAAGAAACAGCCTTTCTTAGAAAATGCCTCAAATTTGCTGTTTTAAACCAAGCTCAAGGTCAGAGGTTTACTTTTTCCACCTTGCACTGTGTTGGGCAGGATTTTTATACTGTCTACATCCACTGCACAGACCCATTTTCTCATGTCATAGGCCAAAATTTACCACTTGCACATTTAAACCTAGACCTTTGTAATGCTGGCATCAATAAGGCAGAGCTACAATGGAAGACAGTGAAAGGGTTAATTAGTTAACTTCAAGGTTAAAGACTGGTATTCTCTATTATGATGCCACTGTCTGGTACACTTTACTCTTTAGATGGTGTAGCTACACATTTAGAAACAAGTTATTCTTGATTTTCTCAATAGTTTACACTAGTGGTATGCTGTCATTAACACTTATTGAAGGTTTGGATTCGGTATTACTGAGCATCACATGGCCTGTTCAGCTGATATGGTAGGTCAGTTGGAGAAACTTTGACATAGTACAATAATACCAGCTCCAATTCTTTGTTAATAGTGGTTTTGTTGTCATTCCTGATTTCAAACCCTGATGCCTTATACAGTGGACCCCCGCTTAACGATCACCTCCAAATGCGACCAGTTATGCAAGTGTATTTATGTAAGTGCGTTTGTACGTGTATGTTTGGGGGTCTGAAATGGACTAATCTACTTCACAATATTCCTTATGGGAACAAATTCGGTCAGTACTGGCACCTGATTATTATTATAATCAAAAAGAAGCGCTAAGCCACAAGGGCTATACAGCACTGGCACCTGAACATACTTCTAGAATGAAAAAATATCGTTAACCGGGGGTCCACTGTATATTGCACTTGCTCTCTGGTGAGAAGGCCCTTGTGCAGGTGTTTATTGATTCACAGGTTTAGCTCTTAAATTTATTATATTATCATCATCATTTGCAAAGTCAGTTATGTATATTCTTGTATTGGCCATGTGAATAATTAAACTAGTTAGTTTGTGCAAAATATGGATTAATCAGCTTACTACAGTATTAAATTCATAATATTTTTATGAAAATTAATATATTTGTGCTAGTGTTATCGTACATTGCATAATTGTTCTCTGTAAATATGAAATTAATATTTTTAAAAAATATTAATAATAATTATTTTAAAATCAAAACTGTTACAAGTGACCCACAAATTTGGTCTAAATTTTTAAGTACAACTTTAATTTGTAGAGAACATTCCAGGTAGGTCCACAAAAATGCCACCACCTCATATTTGTCCATTTAAAAATTAAGAGATAATTTGCTTTTTAATAAATTTTTATTGAAGCAAGCAAGCAATTTGTTTTTTTATAATGGTAAGCATGGCATCATTGCTGTCATTATTTTGTACACATGTTTGTGTTCCTGCAGGTACATGGTAGGTCTTCAATGAAAGGCACGTATGTGTCTCTCTCTCTCCTTCCTGATGTTCCAGTTTTGTGAGCTGTAAATAGTGTAGCAGCCTCGATGGTTAGACCCATCATCTCTCAGCACCAGACACCGTAGCACTGCATAAAACACGCTGTCGATTCTTATTTTTAATGCAGTAATTCTTGACAACCTATATATTCATTGTAGAAAAAGGTCACCTTGTATAGAGTATCTTTTATCTTTGGCATTTGCCAAATCAAAGGTTTCTTTTGTGATTGTGATTGGATTAAGTCAGCTTGTTTAATTTTAAGGTTTAAGTCTGACATGTATGCACTATGCAAATACAGTATATAAAAACTATTATGAAGTGTGCATGGTTCTGATGAATGGTACTGTATACAAAGCTATAAATTTCTTTGTTCATTTTGGTTAATAAAAGTTTAGTAGTGTTTCAACTACTTGTTGAAAGTATTTCCCTATTTGTCATTGAAAGTGCCCTATTACTCATAGAAACAACTCGTATTTATGCCTAAACAGATGTGTAAAGATAAGACATTTGTTTAGAAGGACTCACACCTGGGTGAAATGAGAGGTCTTTACGGAGGTCTGATGCTGGGAGAATCCCAGATGTCTCCAGCATATATGGTCATCAAGGCAAATAGAATATGTATTTCATTGATACTGTATGTCCCAAATTGTTTTAATCTCCTTAATTTTTTGCAAGCCATAGGCAGAAATGCAAATATGTGAAATATTTCACAAATAATGGAGATATCCTTAAAATTCCTAAATGTGCTTGAATTATCATTGGTTAATGTTGGTAAAATGTGTGTCAAAACTCTTTAGAATCGGATATGTAATGCCAAAACCAATAAAGTATTTGACAAATAATACAACTGTTATAAAGTATATTGCTCACAGATTGTGTGGGTATGTACCTTATTATTAACATGGCCAAACATGTTTTACTTCAGAACTTGTAAATTGGGAGTAATTGCCTTTTTTCAAGTGTACATGGGTGCTTGAGTGTAGCTTGTAATAAAGGTTGGGACTTGCAGTATACCCTCATGAAGACAGGTGTTGCTGGTCACATATGTGAGTGGCATTCAGAGTAAACAATATGGAAGGTAGAAGTTACTTTTAACAGCTTTAAACATTCTAGGATTTGTAGTAAATGTTGAAACTGAGAATGATGCACCATCATCCTCATTTTACTATTGTTTTTACACTGTAGAGTGCAATTGTATAAAATGTACTTATTGTTTGTATATGATATAATTTTTTCAGAGCGGGCTATGCTAGTTACTTGTAAGTTGAAAATGTTGAAAATAGTGACTGCCCATGTGCTTTTTATGAAACCAAAGCTTGATATGTTTCAACAACTTATTGTCTGTGGTAGTTTGTTGTATTACTGGGAGACCAGATTCTAAACTTTTTAAAATGAACCCTTTGTAGACTAGTTCATTTTCAATTTATCAGTGATGACTGAACACACTCAACTTAATTCAAAATTGAAATACTGTAAATGTATATGAAAATTCTTGAAATCAGATGCATGAATTGCCCATCAGAATATAATACTGTGTTTTAAATAGTGATATCAATAAATTAAAGATAATATTACACTAGAGTTGATAAACTAATTTACCATAGAGTGAAGCGAGTTATGGTTCATAAAAAATAAATTATTTACATGGTGAAAGGTCTCCCATATTACAAATTTGTTTTGGGGAATCAGATCATAGTTTTATCCTCAGTTACATTATTAGCAGCTGACCAGTTAATAGAGCTGGCTTGTCTGGGGGTGTATGTAAGGTTCGCGGTAAACGTAGAGGAAAATGTTGTTTGTCATAGGCAATAACTGTTTTTTTTTTTTTTAATGCGTTTGAATTATAAGATTCTTATATACATTCATGTGATTAATATTTCATTTTGAAACTAAAGTAAATTTAACTAATGAAAGTGAAGAGTACCTGTTGCCTGTGAATTACAAAGCAAGTTTTCCTTCTAGATGTGGCCTTGCAGACTAAGCATTTTGTATAACTTTAAATAAGGTCAAGTGTAGGACTTGGATACAACAGCTGGATATGCAATAGTATTAAATTCATATTGAATTTTTGCTGGAAATTAATATCTTCATTTGTGGAAATATTATTGTATGTTGCATATTTGTTCCCCATAAATATGAGAGGAACACTTCTAATAATATAATTTTAAATGTGGTAAGACTTTAAAAACTGCCCACAAAGTTGGTTGAATTTTCTGAAACTGTTACTGAGGCACTTAAATTGAGTACAGTTTATAGATCTTGGTTTCTCAAAACTTAACTAGTTGTAACCAATGTCTTAAAAATGCAAAAAAAGTTTTTTCCATTTGTAGCTGATCTGAATAGTTAGAGCAATAATACATTAATGTTCATCAATCAATGCATATCCTAGATTTACTTTTACCTTGATGTAATGTCCATTGAAATACTTATATTTGATATTGTATTTCATCTCTTAGGATTTTTAGAGCAGAACAGTTTGATTACAGTGTAATAACTTCTTGTATACCTATATCCATAATTTCTTTGGTCATTATATCACATGAGAATTGTAAGTAGGACCTTCACTGTTGAAATGCACACCAGTAGTGGATTATAATGTTATAGGATAAACTTTGAATTCACTGCCAAACTTGCAACACAAAAGTAATTAGGAACAAATCTGAATGATTAGCACACTAGGCAAAGACATTCCAGAGAAGTGCACTATTAGGGTTATTGGTGTTGATGGCTCTGCTCATGTGCATTGTAGTTGTTTTGATGAAATGAGGATTATTCTAAAATGGGCAATTGATATAAAAACTTTTTCTTAGAAATCTATTATCCCAAATAGGGAACTTTCAATGTGTTAGTATTTGATGGAAGTCTGTTGAGACACCACCATGAAAGTGTGACGTTATGCATTGACGTTGTCTTGAGCTGCTTCGTGCAAAGCCCAGTAGGTCAACTTACTGATCATACTATGCATTTTTGTGTTTCTCAAATGTTATACTCCTCCTTTTAATGTCAGTTCCCCATTTTTTAGTGTAGAGATTAGATAAAACTAGAGTGTGTTGCTCTACGCAATTTCTGATTAATGGAAGTGTGATGTGATCAGTGATTCTGAGCAGATGGTAATACTTCAATAAGTCTCATTTTTATCTACAGTAGTTTAAGGAAAATGAGCCTTCTTTGAAAATTTTAGCAGAGGCTCAAAATTACTGCATTCGTCACATTTATTTGGCCAAACATTACTCTTGCACTCTTAGTCCAAGTCCCCTAGGATAACAAAAAAAAAAATGTTCCTGCAGCATTGTATGACTATTCTGGAGGCATTGGAACCTAAGGGCTTGTAAAATTCAAATCTTGGAGAAAATTTAGCATTCCAAGTATGTGGCAGGATAAGAATTTTTACTCTTTAAATAATCCAGGGAATAACAAGTTAATTACAAATAATATGAAAGGCTCAAGAGATTCATCATGTCACACATATAGGCTGGCTTTATCAGAGTAATGTTTATATTGTGTGTTTAATAGTTGCCTGTTGAAAAAGCTTGAAGGTAATGATGAGCCTTTTTATCCTTTCCAGTGGGCACATTTTTATATACAGTTAGTAGGATGTTTGTACCTTGTGTTAGAAAGCTATAGATATACTTTAAAAGATATGTAAGACTCATTGATAATGAATTTTTTTTAACGAAAAGTAATTGACTTCGTTATTGCGTGATCACTATCATAATTCAGTATGAGGAATAGCAAGGATCTGAATTATGAATCTTTTTCTTCTTGGCCTGTGTGCTAGTCAAGTGTTAACATTGTTAAATATTAAACAAATAGGCAGTATGTTGGGGAACTGGGTACTGTAGAATGCAGGCATATTCTCTCTATTATCATATTGGAATAAACTTAATGACCAAATAGATATTGTTTACACTTAGGATCCTGAGCGGAGATATCACAAAGACTTCTTACCTAAACCTTCAAGAAACTATTGCATTTAATTGATCTTGTCTTTCCTTTTTATTATTTTCCATAAATTTTTGAGATTCTACTCTTGCTATTCTCTCATTCAGTCCTGTTGTGATGATCAGTTATTGTACGTGCGTGTGTGTGTGTGTCTGTCATTTCCCAGTTTTGCGACCGTTCCAGACCACTGCTCGGGGTCCTTGTATTTGTTATTGTGATAGAGATGTGTGTGTGTATCCAATGACTACAGAGGATCATGTTGTTAAAATATGTAATTTATATTGATAATGTTTGTTTTATCAGAAGATAGCCTTATGTTGTGCGAGTGAAACCCATTATTTATTCTGTATAGATCAGAGTTTTTTTTTTTTTTTTGTAGCAGTGGATATTTGTAGATTACAAATATTCTCTCAACTTGCACACAAGTGCTAATAATCTTCCTGCACTTCATAAGATGCAGTGGGATTACTAAGGGTGAGTCAATTTTGCTGCAAGTGTCAGCAATTTGTGGATAAATGTGATGTGATGACAGCTTGTGTTCTACTATGCTGATAGTCTTGCACATCATAAGATGCAGCGGGGTTTATAAGGGCAAGTCTTATAATTTTGCAGTAATTATCAGCAGTTTCTGAACTAATGTGATGTGATGACACCTTGTGTTCTACAATCCTTATAGAATCGGTTCACCGATTCCACAACTTTATATATATTCTTTTTGTATCTGCAGGTTGCACAAAGAATCTTTAATTTGTTCATTCATAGTACTCACTGTACATGCCAGGAAAATTGTTTAGGCTTTCTTATCTTTTCATTCTTTTAGCAGCTACTTAAAGTATGTGTACAAAGCACATTTTATGATATACACTGCTATTTATTATAACGTATTAAAGCTGCACTGTGGTGAATCACAGTTACTTGTTGCAGCTGTGAGAGAAACCATAAGTATTTTCTTGGAATGTATAGTATGAAGTCTCATATGTTGGTTTCATGAACTACTATTACCCCCAGCACTAGTTTGGGATGGCGACTCTGCGATTCAAGTCTTTACCATGTACATTCCAAGCTTACAAGTTACAAAGTGAATATAGTTGATAAGCAATATAAAATGTTTTCTTTACCTTTGCAATCAGAAACTTGCTTTAAGATACTCATTTTCTTAGGTATTATTATTATTATTATCAAAACAAAGCACTAAATCTACTAGGGTCATACACCATTTCTTAGGTGTTGAAGCTAAGAAAGATGGTAACTGAGGTGCGTATAGCACATACGTACTTTAAAAAAATCGGCCAACTGCCATGTTCAAGATCTCTAAAACCCAGAGCCAGATTAAGATTTTGTAGGCCCCTCCTCTTCAAGGGGGGCTCCTTGGCGTGGTGAAGAGGCTCTTGGTCTGAGGAATTAGCCCTGTCGGTCTTCTTCCTCAGACCGAACCTAATTACCCCCCATTCTCCCCTCCCCTATCCCATCCTCCCCATCCTCCCCTTTTTCCATTCCTCCTCCTCCTCCTCACCCCTCCCTTTTGCCCTTCCTCTTTTTAGCCTTCGTGATTTCTCCCACAGGCGCGCTAGTTCCTAGGTAGGGGAAAGGACACCGGGGTCGATCCCATTCCGTTGAGGTTTCTTGGCGGTGGCGTAGTTTGCCGTGGAATCTGGATTGCCTAGGGATGTCCCGATCCCTCTCCGGTATCCCGGAGTAGCTTTGGGTGTCTTTTGGGCGACGGGTGTATCTCTGGAAGCCACCTTTCGGATTCCGGGGGTGGTGGCTGAAGGAGGTATGCTTTGTGGCGGATATCCGGCCGCCCTCTCTTTTGTCCACCGAGGTAGCTCGGCAGATGTGAGGTTGCTATCCCGGATTGCTGGTTTACTGGCATGAAGGGTAGGGTATGGCACGGGTTCCATGCTGCATCTGCACTACTAGCGGTGTCGAGTCCTCTTGGGCGCGGAGGGAGATTTCCGGCCCTTTCATTCCTCCTGGGAACTATTCCTCCCCGCTCCCCCCTTTTTTTATTCTTTTTTTTGTTTTTATTTTCTTTTCTTCTTTCTTTTTTTTTCTTAAAAACAAAAAGCAAAGGAGTAACCTAACCATGGCAGCCCTAGTCCATGAAACCACTACCCCCGGGCCCCTTCTTGATACCGCACCCCATTCTGACCCTGCCTTGTGTTTAGACCACTCTTCGGACACTCCTGATGCCCCTGTACCTCTTGCTGGTGCTGTTTCCTCACCCGCTTCAGGTACCGGAGCTTCGACTGACTCCTTCGATTTGTCTGAACTCCGCTCTCCTTTGACTATGCTTCCGGCTTCTCCCTCTACGGTACGGCAATTTTCGAATCGCCCACCCATTTCATGCCGGACCAACTCCGGTCCTACTCCTAAACGCCAACGTCAATCTCCTGATGATGCTCCGTCGTTACCTTCCCATTCTACTCGGAAACGACCGACACGTCAAGCACTCCCTCTCCACGCTCAGTTTCGGACCACACAATGGACTAAATTCTTTACTTTAAGACCAACTTCTTCTTCTGCCTACCTTTCTGACCATAGTATTGCCAAAGCGCTCCTGCGTCATGTTGGCAGAGATATTTCATTTCACGCTCTCAGGAGCGGTACGCGCATCGTCACTGTCCAGAATGCTACCCAAGCTCATGATCTTTCTCTCCTTTCGAATATCGATACTACTCCTATCACTATTGAAAAACATCTTTCTCTCAATTCTTGTAGTGGTACTGTCATTCTGCCCCATACCATAGTCCAACAGAATTTCCAGTCATGTGGCAATGACATTTTTGAACAGCTGGAACTCCAGGATCTCCCAATCCTCAAAGTAGACACTTATGTCCTTCCTGCCCGGGGGCGGAGACGTTACCCTTGCAATGTGGCTCGTTTAACTTTTGACAGCCGAGAACTCCCGTCCTCTGTATATGTCGCGGGACATCGGTTACAAGTTCGAAAGGTGATACCTACACCGCAACAATGTAGAAATTGCTGGCGTTTTGGTCACCCAGCGAAATATTGCAGATCTATGGCCGAATGCCCAGTCTGTGGTGCCGACAACCATTCTAATACATCTTGCAGTCAACCTCCATCTTGCCTTAATTGTAATGAAGCTCACCCTTCGTACTCCCGCCGTTGCCAGGTCTACTTAAATGAACGTGAAATCCGTTGCCTCAAAGAGGCAGAAGGTCTCCCTTATGCTATGGCAGTTACTCATCTCCGCCTCCAAGGGAGACTACCCCGTGTTTCTTATTCTCGTGTTTCCAAACATCCCCCCACTTCTGGGGTCCCATCTTCTGCAGCCTCCTCTGTTGTTACCCCTCCCATAGCCATTACGGCATCTAATCCTTTTGCTGTCCTTGGCTCTGACGTCCCGACTACAACTCAGTCTGTTCTCACATCTTCGCGTCCTTCCTCACAAGCCCCAGTATCGACAAGACCTCGTACGACACCTAATACCAATCGCCCCTCTACTCAGAAGTCCAAAAAATCCACATTGCTCAAATCTTCTTTGCCCCTTCCTTCCCTTCTTCCACCTCCACACGTTACCTTTCCAGTCTCTGTACCTAGTTCTTCCCCTCTCTCTGGCTCTATTACAAGTGTGGAGATTCACCCTCCTCCTCGTACTATGCCTTCCACCCCCGTCCCCTCCCAAGTTTCTCCCTCTTCTGTCACCTCCCAGGTTTCTACCTCTTCTGTCCCCCCCCACACTTCATCTCCAGTCCCTTACACTTTTCCCTCCCCCTCTACTTTGGTACAGTCCATTACTGTCCCAATCTTTACTCACCCTCCTCCTCCTATCTCCAATATGGTTTCCCATACATCTTTGAATTCAGAAACACTTGAAGCCATTTCAGAATATATTGCAGAGACTAAACCTTCAATGGACACTGATTCACTTCCTGTTCCTTCTCTTCCCTCTCCTCCATCTTCACAACCCCATTCTTCGCAACGCTCCGTTCCTTCGCTACTTGAACATCTTCCAATGCCACCACACGTTGACTTTTCTAACCCCTCTAGTCCGTAGGTGCCTTTACCTACAGATTCCTGATATTTTCTTCATCGCCAATCATGGCCTATTTACAGTGGAATATCCGCGGCCTCAGGGGTAATCGGGGTGAGCTTCAGATGTTGCTTTCCAGGTTTTCCCCTGTTGGTGCTTGCTTACAAGAACCAAAATTACACTCGGCTGTTTTCCAACCTATCTCAGGCTATAATTTATTGTATTCTTCGGATCCTTTCTCAGATGGGACCTTTAATGAAAGTGCCCTTCTTCTACGCAATGATATTCCGTACTGTCAACTATTTGTCCATACCTCGCTGCATTACACTGCAGCCCGTATCCACTTGAATAAGTGGTTTACAATATGTTCTTTATATCTCTCTCCTTCTCGAGCATTTTCTATCCCAGACTTTGCCTTTCTTGTTTCATCCTTACCACCACCACTTCTGTTACTTGGTGATTTTAATGCCCACCATTTCCTCTGGGGGGGGTCTCATTGTGACTCACGTGGCATTCAGTTGGAGGCTTTTCTTGCCTCTCACCCCCTCCATGTTTTAAATACGGGTACTCCCACCCATTTTGATCCTCGTACTCATACTCTCTCTTGCATCGATCTATCAGTCTGCTCTTCCTCCACTGCACTAGACTTCACCTGGTCTGTTCTACCAGACTTACATGACAGCGATCATTTTCCGATCATTCTTACTTCTCCTTCCTATTCACCACCTTCCCGTAGCCCTCGCTGGCAATTTGATCGGGCAAATTGGGATCTTTACTCACACCTCACTGCTTTTAGTGAGGTTCCTTCTTCATCCTCCATTGATGAGCTCCTACACATCTTCTCGACATCAGTTTATACCGCGGCTTCTCATTCTATACCCCAAACCTCAGGCAGGCATTCTCAGAAGTGCGTGCCTTGGTGGTCTCCTGCTTGTGCTCGTGCAGTACGTTTGAAACGTGCTGCATGGGGCAGGTACCGGTACAATAGAACCGCTGAGAGACTTGTTGATTTTAAGCAGAAGCGTGCGATCGCTCGCCGTGTCATCCGTGAAGCTAAACGCACTTGTTGGCGAGACTATGTTTCCACCATCACCTCTGCTTCTTCTATGAGTGCAGTCTGGAAAAAAGTGAGGAAATTGAGTGGTAAATACTCTCCTGACCCGGCTCCTGTTCTACGGGTCACTGGTGTTGATATAGCAAACCCTCTCGACGTTGCCATTGAACTTGGCACACATCTGGTCCGTATTTCCCGAGGGCTCCATCTATGCCCCTCGTTTCTTTCCTCAAAGTCTGCCAGAGAGTTAGTACCCTTGGACTTTTCTTCTCTCGGAGAAGAACAGTATAATGTGCCTTTTACACTTCAAGAACTGGAGGCAACGCTCTCAGCTTGCCGATCATCGGCAGCTGGGCCTGATGACATTCATATTCGTATGTTACAACATTTACATCGGTCAGCCCTTGTAGTCCTCTTACACCTCTTCAATCTTATTTGGGCACAAGGAGTTCTTCCCCAGCTGTGGAAATCTGCCATTGTTCTCCCTTTCCGCAAACCGGGTACTACAGGACATGATGCCTCCCACTATCGCCCCATCGCTCTTACAAGTGCAGTTTGCAAAGTGATGGAACGCCTCGTAAATCGACGTTTAATGTGGTATTTAGAGACTCACAACAGTCTCTCCGCTAGTCAATATGGCTTTCGTAAGGGTCGTTCTACCATAGACCCCTTACTACGCTTGGATACGTATGTTCGTAATGCCTTTGCGAATAATCACTCAGTTATTGCCATATTTTTTGACCTTGAGAAGGCATATGACACAACTTGGAGGTATAATATTTTGGCCCAGGCCCATTCCTTAGGCCTCCGAGGCAATCTACCATCCTTCCTTAAGAACTTTTTAACTGACAGACATTTCCGTGTTCGAGTCAATAATGTTCTTTCCCCGGACTTCGTCCAAGCTGAAGGTGTCCCTCAGGGATGTGTTCTAAGCACAACACTTTTTCTCCTTGCTATGTACTGCTGTATAGCCCTTGTGGCTTAGCGCTTCTTTTTGATTATAATAATTCTCCTTGCTATAAATGATTTGGCCTCTGTTCTTCCACCCAATATTTGGTCATCACTCTATGTTGATGACTTCGCTATTGCTTGTGCAGGCGCTGACTGTCACCTTATTGCAGTTTCTCTCCAGCATGCGGTCGACCGTGTTTCCACTTGGGCCACCACACATGGGTTTAAATTTTCAAGTACCAAAACTCACCAAATTACTTTCACTAGACGCTCTGTTATCTCCGATCATCCTTTGTATCTCTATGGCTCCCGTATCCCCGAACGTGATACAGTCAGGTTTCTAGGCCTTCTCTTTGACCGTCGGTTAACCTGGAAACCTCACATTACCTCTCTGAAGGCAACTTGTCACAGCCGGCTAAACCTTCTTAAAACCCTTGCTCATCTTTCCTGGGGAGCTGATCGTCGAACTCTGCTTCGCCTACATTCAGCCCTCGTTTTATCGAAACTCGATTATGGTGACCAGATTTATTCCGCGGCCTCTCCTGCTACTCTCTCTAGCCTGAACTCTATCCATCACCAAGGCTTACGTTTGTGCCTTGGTGCTTGTCGCTCTTCCCCTGTTGAGAGCCTCTATACAGAAGCAAATGTTCCATCCTTGTCTGATCGCCGTGATGCCCATTGCCTTCGTTACTATGTACGCTCTCACGATCTACACAATCCTTCCATTTATAGAATGGTCACCGATATTAGTAGACATTCTTTATTCGTTCGCCGCCCCTGTTTGCTCCGTCCCTTTTCTCTTCGCCTACTTTCACTCTTGTCTTCCCTTCAGTTACCACCTTTATATGTTCATGTAGCATCTCACTTTTCCCTACCCCCCTGGGAAGTTCCAGCTGTTCGGGTCTGTTCTTTCTCACTCCCTTGCTCGAAAGCTCAACTGCCTACGGTGGCTTCCCGCTCTCTTTTTCTTGATCACTTCCACTCTCATTCTCATGCTACCGCTGTGTACACAGATGGCTCTAAGTCTTCAGACGGCGTCGGATTCGCAGCAGTGTTTCCGGACAGCGTCGTACGAGGGCATTTACTATCTTCAGCTAGCATTTTTACTGCTGAACTGTATGCCATTCTTGCAGCACTTATTCGTATCGCATCTATGCCTGTGTCATCATTTGTAGTAGTCTCAGACTCCCTTAGTGCTCTACAGGCTATACGAAAATTTGATACATCTCATCCCCTAGTTCTCCGTATCCAACTTTGGCTACGCCGTATCTCTACCAAACATAAAGATATTGTTTTTTGTTGGGTCCCTGGTCATGTCGACGTACAGGGCAATGAACAGGCAGACACTGCTGCGCGGTCAGCAGTATATGACCTACCAATTTCCTATCGAGGTGTTCCATTTCTGGACTATTTTGCTGCAATAGCTACCCACCTTCGCACCCGTTGGCAACAACGTTGGTCAAATCTGCTCGGTAACAAACTTCATTCTATTAAACCGAGCATAGGTTACTGGCCGTCTTCTTGTCATCAGTGCCGAGGTTGGGAGACCACTCTCTCCCGCCTTCGCATTGGCCACACTCGTCTTACTCATGGGTATCTCATGGAGAGGCACCCTGTTCCTCTCTGTGAGCAGTGTCAAGTTCCAGTATCGATTAGCCACATTCTGTTAGACTGCCCTCTCTATCAACGAGCACGCAGAATTTACCTCCAACGTCGTCTTCGTTCTCCTACTCTCTCTTTACCTTCCCTTCTTGCTGATGGACCCTCCTTTAATCCTGACTCTCTCATTGACTTCTTGACAACGACTGATTTACTCCACAAACTCTGATGATACTTTTCGCACTCCCCTCAGCCCTTTCTGGTTCAGTCTCTTGCTGCCCTTTACCCTTTCACCATCCACTGCCCCGCTGTTATCCGTAACCTGTTGCTCATCCATCTCCCTTTTGCCACCTGATGCCCTCGCTTCCTTCCTGCCCTGCAGCGCTGTATAGTCCTTGTGGCTTAGCGCTTCTTTTTGATTATAATAATAATAATAATAATTGTAGGCCCCTGGGCTACAGGTACTGCAAGGCCCCCCCAGTGATATTTTCAAAATGAAAAATACTTAGAAATAATTTATTTTCAAAAGGCTAACCACAGTTAAAATTCAAACACTTGCTTTGCATAATTTCTTGGAAAAAAATTTCCCGGCATAATGCACTAATGAAAAAAGACCCCCCTGTATGGTAGGCCTTCGATTTTCATCACAGCATTATGCCAGGGTGCTCACCTGGCATAATGCCATGACTAGCACTGTACACAAATAACCCGCACATAAAAGACAGAAGCTTACGACGACGTTTCGGTCCGACTTGGACCATTGACAAAGTCACACTAACAGAGGAGGAGCAGGACCGCTATATATAGGCAGGAAGAGGTGGAGGTAGTAGTAGTGGTAGTGGTAGTAGTAGTAGTAGTAGTAGTACAAGAATTGTATATAATACCGACAGGATGAAATGATACATGCACAACACCCGGGCATCCCCACCGTAGACGTTTCGCCATCCAGCCAGCCACTGGATGGCGAAACGTCCACAACAAAGACAACCAGACGCCGCACATGTGTCTAATTTCATCAGTAGATGTAGTAGAAGAAGAAGAGGTAGTAGTAGTGGTAGTGGTAGAAGTGGGAAATAAGGAAGACGAGCCAGTCAAATACAAAGGAAGGGGAGCACTGCAAGAGAGCTAGAAACCCACAGAGGGAGAGCAAGCGCACCGAGGTGCGTGAAAGGGGAAGTGGTGAAATAAAATATGTGCGGGTTATTTGTGTATCGTTCCAGTCACGGTATTGTGCCTTTTTGTTATTTACTAGCACTGTATACAGCAGGTTAGGTTCCAGGCTACTGCCTTAAAGTGGAACACCATTTTTTCCACTTATAAATACCACAGAACAAGTCTATACTAATTATATTAGGTTAGTAATAGATTTAGGCATTAAAAAACACAATAAGAAGTAAAATACACACAGAGTACACCCATTACTTACCTTAAAATATTTTTAGTATTAATGTTGGGTGAGAGGTGAGTCATATTTTTTTGTAGAAGTCAGGTATGGGAAGTATGGTAGCCAGCCAGGGCAGCCCAACCCACCCAACCCCACCCCACCCACACATAATATATGACATTTAAAGTGCCCCAGAGCAATAAAATACATACACAATACATTCATTACCTTAAAATATTTGTAGTCTTAATGTAGGGTGAGAGGTAAGTCGTGTTTGTTTGTAGGAAGTAAGGTGTGGGAAGTATGCTAGCCAGCTAGGGCAGCCCTCACCACCCAACCCACACACAATGTCAACAAACAAATGTGTCTGCTGTTGGTTGATACACGTTCATTCCCATGTCTGTGAATATTATACCATAATACAAACACCTTACATTGTGTACAAGTGGTCTCCATGTTGATACAGTAGAATAAATAAAGAGCAACACTCCTATTCTCATATAACACCATTTTGAGAAGAAATGACATTCTGAATGAAGGCATAATAAAGTAATAATTTTCTAGTTACCCCCTGTAATATTGCAGTCTACACGCTTTCTCTGATGTTGAACTAGAGAAAACGTTATTCTTGCTGTTCCTCCTACAAGTCCCCTGGCTACCACATCTCATATTTATGTTAATTTATACAGTGGACCCCCGCATAGTGACTTTAATCCGTGCAAGAGGGCTCATTGTTATGCGAAATGATCGGTATGCGAATGAATTTTCCCCATAAGAAATAATGGAAATCAAATTAATCCGTGCAAGACACCCAAAAGTATGAAAAAAAAAATTTTACCACATGAAATATACATTTTCCTACACACAAAGAGAAGGATACATGCACAATAGTAGAGTAGTACATGCACAATATATATTGTGCATGTACTATTCTACTAAATGAAGAATAAATGACACTTACCTTTATTGAAGATGCAGCAATGACTGATGAGACACTGTGTCCTGGGAGTGCCTTTTCCTCCTGAGTACTGTAGGTCCTGTTTGGCATTTTCTTCCAGAACAGGCCTTATCACACTGTGTATGCCACTACGATTCTTAAATCTCTCAAACCAACCTTTGCTGGCTTTAAATTCACCAATATGAGCACTAGTTCCAGGCATTTTTCCCTGTTCACCTGGGTGTTAGTCGACTGGTGTGGGTTGCATCCTGGGAGACAAGATTAAGGACCCCAATGGAAATAAGTTAGACAGTCTTCGATGACACTGACTTTTTTGGGTTATCCTGGGTGGCTAATCCTCTGGGGTTAATTGTTTCTTGGTATTCTCAATAAGCCACACCAACAACGGTGCTACAGCAGCAGCAGCAGCAGCTGACAGTGCTACAGCAGCAGCAGCAGCTGACAGTGCTACAGCAGCAGCAGACGATGCTACAGCAGCAGCAGACGGTACTACAGCAGCTGACAGTGGTACAGCAGCAGCAGCAGCTGACAGTGCTACAGCAGCAGCAGACGGTAATACAGCAGCAGCTGATGGTGGTACAGCAGCAGCAGCAGCTGACAGTGCTACAGCAGCAGCAGACAGTACTACAGCAGCAGCAGACAGTACTACAGCAGCAGCAGACGGTACTACAGCAGCAGCAGCAGACGGTGGTACAACAGCAGCAGCAGCTGACGGTGCTACAGCAGCAGCAGCAGCTGACAGTGCAGCAGCAGCAGTAGCAGCTGGCAGTGGCCGTGACGAACTCTAGCTCAAGTCCCTTCACTGCCGTCAACATGACTTAAGAAATCGTAATGACACGATTGCAAATAAACCATACCCCCGGCCGGGATTGAACCCGCGGTCATAGAGTCTCAAAACTCCAGCCCGTCGCGCTAACCACTAGACCAGCTAGCCACAATAAGATTCATCCAACTAGGTATATTTCTACACCATAGGAAGGTTAGCACAGGCACCTCTGTGACCACAAATGCAAGTTTTTACAGACGAATCTCCAGCTAGCGTGGCCGTGACGAACTCTAGCTCAAGTCCCTTCACTGCCGTCAACATGACTTAAGAAATCGTAATGACACGATTGCAAATAAACCATACCCCCGGCCGGGATTGAACCCGCGGTCATAGAGTCTCAAAACTCCAGCCCGTCGCGCTAACCACTAGACCAGCTAGCCACAATAAGATTCATCCAACTAGGTATATTTCTACACCATAGGAAGGTTAGCACAGGCACCTCTGTGACCACAAATGCAAGTTTTTACAGACGAATCTCCAGCTAGCGTGGCCGTGACGAACTCTAGCTCAAGTCCCTTCACTGCCGTCAACATGACTTAAGAAATCGTAATGACACGATTGCAAATAAACCATACCCCCGGCCGGGATTGAACCCGCGGTCATAGAGTCTCAAAACTCCAGCCCGTCGCGCTAACCACTAGACCAGCTAGCCACAATAAGATTCATCCAACTAGGTATATTTCTACACCATAGGAAGGTTAGCACAGGCACCTCTGTGACCACAAATGCAAGTTTTTACAGACGAATCTCCAGCTAGCGTGGCCGTGACGAACTCTAGCTCAAGTCCCTTCACTGCCGTCAACATGACTTAAGAAATCGTAATGACACGATTGCAAATAAACCATACCCCCGGCCGGGATTGAACCCGTGGTCATAGAGTCTCAAAACTCCAGCCCGTCGCGCTAACCACTAGACCAGCTAGCCACAATAAGATTCATCCAACTAGGTATATTTCTACACCATAGGAAGGTTAGCACAGGCACCTCTGTGACCACAAATGCAAGTTTTTACAGACGAATCTCCAGCTAGCGTGGCCGTGACGAACTCTAGCTCAAGTCCCTTCACTGCCGTCAACATGACTTAAGAAATCGTAATGACACGATTGCAAATAAACCATACCCCCGGCCGGGATTGAACCCGCGGTCATAGAGTCTCAAAACTCCAGCCCGTCGCGCTAACCACTAGACCAGCTAGCCACAATAAGATTCATCCAACTAGGTATATTTCTACACCATAGGAAGGTTAGCACAGGCACCTCTGTGACCACAAATGCAAGTTTTTACAGACGAATCTCCAGCTAGCGTGGCCGTGACGAACTCTAGCTCAAGTCCCTTCACTGCCGTCAACATGACTTAAGAAATCGTAATGACACGATTGCAAATAAACCATACCCCCGGCCGGGATTGAACCTGTGCTAACCTTCCTATGGTGTAGAAATATACCTAGTTGGATGAATCTTATTGTGGCTAGCTGGTCTAGTGGTTAGCGCGACGGGCTGGAGTTTTGAGACTCTATGACCGCGGGTTCAATCCCGGCCGGGGGTATGGTTTATTTGCAATCGTGTCATTACGATTTCTTAAGTCAGTAGCGATGGTTGATTGGGGTTTATTATACAACCTGGCCAGCTCGGAGACACGCACTCCACTTTCATACTTATCAATGATCTTTTTCTTCATCTCTATAGTAATTCTCACCCTTATTGCTGTAGGGTTGGCACTAGAAGCTTTCTTGGGGCCCATGGTCACTTATTTTGCAGATAAAATCACCAAAAACACTGTAATAATACGAAATGTTCCGATTGTATGCTTGGATGTTACCGCGGAGGCTGGCTGGTAAACAATGCCACCGGCGGCACATGTGAGGCTGGCTAAGGGCGCACATTGGACGCGTCTCGGACGAAGAGCGGTGAGCGGGTTTTTGAGCGGTATGCGAGGCAAAATTTTTGCGATAAAAGCGAGCGGTATGCGGATTGAACGTTATGTGATGCCGACGGTATGCGGGGGTCCACTGTATATAACTTTAAAACAACATTAACATACCCATATTAGTAATGTACTAGAGCCTAACATTTAACAAAGGCTCAAAATGATATTTAAAGGGTAACACAAAAGAAAAAACTGATTTCACAAAAAAAAAAGGAAAACCCATGCATATGCATACGTGTACACAAACAAAACAGTATATAAAAATATTTTAATCTACAAAAATCTAACACATATCATGACCCCATAACCAATAATAAACATAACCAATTACAGTGGACCCTCAACCAAAGATAATCCGTTCCTGAGAGCTCATCGTTAATCGAAATTATCATTAGTCGAGTTAATTTTCCCCCTAAGAAATAATGGAAATCAAATTAATCCGTGCAAGACACCCAAAAGTATTGAAAAAAAAATTTTTACCACATGAAATATTAATTTTAATACACACAAACTGAAGAAGACATGTACAATTACATGACACTTACCTTTATTGAATATCTGGTGATGATTGATGGGATGGGAGGAGGGGAGACTGTGGATGGTGTTTGTGTTTAGAAGGTGAATCCCCTTCCATTAGGACTTGAGGTGTCAAGTCCTTTTCTGGGGTTACTTCCCTTCTTTTAATACCACTAGGACCAGCTTGAGAGTCACTGGACCTCTGTCGCACAACATATCTGTCCATAGAGGCCTGTACCTCCTGTTCCTTTATGACATTCCTAAAGTGTTTCACAACATTGTCATTGTCACAATTAAACACTTGCTCAGGTTTCAGTTCTTCACTGTCTATGTACTCCTTGAATTCCTGCACATATTTTTCAGCTGCTTTTTGGTCCAAACTGGCAGCCTCACCATGCCTTATCACACTATGTATGCCACTACGATTCCTAAATCTCTCAAACCTACCTTTGCTGGCCTTAAATTCACTCACATCACCACTAGTTGCAGGCATTTTTCTAATTAAATCCTCATGCAACTTCCTAGCCTTTTCACATATGATCGCTTGAGAGATGCTATCTCCTGCTATCTGTTTTTCGTTTATCCACACCAATAACAGTCTCTCAACATCTTCTATCACTTGCGATCTCAGTTTCGAAAACATAGTTGCACCTTTGGCAAGAACACCTTCTTTGATTGCCGTTTTCTTGGCCACAATAGTAGCGATGGTTGATTGGGGTTTTGTGTACAACCTGGCCAGCTCGGAGACACACACTCCACTTTCATACTTAGCAATGATCTCTTTCTTCATATCCATAGTAATTCTCACTCTTTTTGCTGTAGGGTTGGCACTAGAAGCTTTCTTGGGGCCCATGGTGACTTATTTTGCAGGTGCAATCACTAAAAACGCTGTGATAATATGAAATGTTCCGATTGTATGTTTGGATGGGACTGCAGTGGCTGGCTGGCTTGTAAACACTGGCCACAAGTGGACGCGTCTCAGATGGAACGAATCATGTTGGTCGAGTTTTTTAGCGCCGCTAGCCGAGGCAAAATTTTTGCGTTAAAATGTATCGCTAGTCGGATTTACGTTAGACGATGCCATCGTTGGTCGAGGGTCCACTGTACATATACCATTAAAAGCATATGACTCAAGAATCGGGTCATTACAAGACAGGAATACTTCCAAATACATGACAAAACCTTCAGGGTTGCACTTTCATTCATTACACAAAAGTAACAATAAGTGTCAATGAGCTCTCAAAGCTCCACAACCACATATCCATGACAACCAGGAAACACAATCCATACCAACATTCACCACACTCTCATGCCCCCCCCCCCCAGAAGACGAGCCTGCTATTGCCCACTGACTTACACTCAACTAAATTAAATCCCATAAATAAAAAGAACCTTACCCTTCGTACATTCATATTCATTTACAGATTCACAAGGATTTCTAATGTAAGCCTCCTGTATCCTTCCGAAAATACCTGATCCCAACTCTCCCTGTACAACTTCCGGTTACGACACATCGTACGATAAAACGTTATCGCAAGAACGCGCCTTCGCACCTCACTAACCCCTTTCCCCCTCATCACCCACGATATGTAGATATACAGTGGACCCCCTCATAACGATATTAATCCGTGCATGAGAGCTCATTGTTATGCGAAATGATCGGTATGCGAATGAATTTTCCCCATAAGAAATAATGGAAATCAAATTAATCCGTGCAAGACACCCAAAAGTATGAAAAAAAATTTTTACCACATGAAATATACATTTTCCTACACACAAAGAGAAGGATACATGCACAATAGTAGAGTAGTACATGCACAGTATATATTGTGCATGTACTACTCTACTAAATGAAGAATAAATGACACTTACCTTTATTGAAGATGCAGCAATGACTGATGAGACACTGTGTCCTGGGAGTGCCTTTTCCTCCTGAGTACTGTAGATCCTGTTTGGCATTTTCTTCCAGAACAGGCCTTATCACACTGTGTATGCCACTACGATTCTTAAATCTCTCAAACCAACCTTTGCTGGCTTTAAATTCACCAATATGAGCACTAGTTCCAGGCATTTTTCCCTGTTCACCTGGGTGTTAGTGGACTGGTGTGGGTTGCATCCTGGGAGACAAGATTAAGGACCCCAATGGAAATAAGTTAGACAGTCTTTGATGACACTGACTTTTTTGGGTTATCCTGGGTGGCTAATCCTCTGGGGTTAATTGTTTCTTGGTATTCTCAATAAGCCACACCAACAACGGTGCTACAGCAGCAGCAGCAGCAGCAGCTGACAGTGCTACAGCAGCAGCAGACGATGCTACAGCAGCAGCAGACAGTACTACAGCAGCAGCTGACGGTGGTACAGCAGCAGCAGCAGCAGCTGACAGTGCTACAGCAGCAGCAGACGATGCTACAGCAGCAGCAGACGGTACTACAGCAGCAGCAGCAGCTGACAGTGGTATAGCAGCAGCAGCAGCTGACAGTGCTACAGCAGCAGCAGCAGCAGCAGCTGACAGTGCTACAGCAGCAGCAGCAGCTGACAGTGCTACAGCAGCAGCAGCAGCTGACAGTGCTACAGCAGCAGCAGCAGCAGCAGCAGCAGCTGACGGTGGTACAGCAGCAGCTGATGGTGCTACAGCAGCAGCAGCAGCTGACAGTGCAGCAGCAGCAGCAGCTGTACGGAGACACGCACTCCACTTTCATACTTATCAATGATCTTTTTCTTCATCTCTAAAGTAATTCTCACCCTTATTGCTGTAGGGTTGGCACTAGAAGCTTTCTTGGGGCCCATGGTCACTTATTTTGCAGATAAAATCACCAAAAACACTGTAATAATACGAAATGTTCCGATTGTATGCTTGGATGTTACCGGGGAGGCTGGCTGGTAAACAATGCCACCGGTGGAACATGTGAGGGTGGCTCAGGCCGCACATAGACGCGTCTCGGACGAACAGCATTGAGCGGGTTTTTTAGCAGTATGCGAGGCAAAATCTTAGCGATAAAATGTAGCGGTATGCGGATTTAACGTTATGTAAGGCCAACGGTATGCGGGGGTCCACTGTAATCCACTCCCTCCCACCCTCTGTACCAACCTACCTAACCAACCCCTGACGTCTTCTAACCCTTCATTATTATTATTAATATGGCATCAAGACTAGAGAGACTCTTAGTGATTTTGATGTGTACATGCATGTCAGCACAGTGTGTAAGTATATTTAGGTACAGGTACACACAAGTATAATTATCAGAGTACATATAAAATATGCAATAACTTTAAAACACTTGAAATTTTGGAAAGTTCCCAGATATAATAGAGAGATGTGCTCACAGAGAACGTAAACAAACCTGGTGGGGTGTGCCGTATAAGAAAGATGGGTTGCTATATAGCGAGTTTTGGCCATAATTTGAAATCGCCACATTAGAGGAATGCCATAAGGCGAAACGCCATAAAGCAGGGCCCTACTGTAGTATTTTGTATGAAAGTTTTTATGGTTTAACCCCTTGACTGTCGCAACCCCAAATCCTGAGGTGTCTCCTGGTGTCGTAAAATTTCAAAAAAAAAAAAAAAAAATTATTTTTCTTATGAAATGATAGAGAATCTTTTCCCAATTGTAATGACACCAAAAGAATGAAATTTGATGGAAAACTGATGGAATTATGCTCTTGCGAAGTTAGCGATCTCAGCGATATTTACGAATCGGCGATTTCGCCCACTTTGAGCCCTATTTTCGGCTAATTCCATTGTTCCATTCGACCAAACTCATGGCTATTTCTATTTTTTCTATCGATTGAGTACAAGAAACTGCCCATTTACCGATTTCAACTACCCAATAATGTGGTCAGAAATTGGCAATTTGGCGAATTTCACAAAAATTAAAAAAATATGACAATTTCAAAACAGGGTCCAGAATGAACAACGTAGACATTCCTGGCTCTAAAATAACATTTTCTTTGTTCATCAGTCACGTCTCCAGGACCCTCTGATAATATTCTTGCTTTCTACTTGAATTTTTATTCAAACAAAAATAGAAGATTTACTGTTATGCAGACTACTGCAATATTGTAATAATTGTATAAATAATGTCAACCCATTCATGACTACACATTAGAATGGCTACCTGGACATTTATTGGAAAATGACATCATTTGTTTACTTTTGAACATTGGCAAAAATCAAACATTTCCCCTACTTTGAGCTCCATTTCAAGGTTCTTTTCATAGTAAAACCAATCAAAATCATCTCTTTTTCAATAATATGTTTTCCATTCTATGAAATGAGACCATGAAAACGAGAATACAACCATAAATACTATATGAAACTAGACCACAAAGTAACCATTTTAATTAACCCTTTCAGGGTCCCCAGGCCCTCTCCGAGACTTGTTCTCAGGGTCGCCAAATTTCAAAAAAAAAATTTTTTTCTTATGAAAAGATAGAGAATCTTTTCCCGATCATAATGACACCAAAAGTATGAAATTTGATGGAAAACTTACAGAATTATGCTCTCGCGAAGTTAGCGGTCACTCTGACTTTTTTGGGTTATCCTAGGTTCTCTACACATATGCTGCTATGTATGATAATTCTATGTAACTGTATTTGTGTATACCTGAATAAATTTACTTACTTACTTATGCATCAGCGATTTTGCCCACTTTGAGCCCTATTTTCAGCCAATTCCTGTGTACTAATTGACAAAACTCATAGCTATATTGATAGAACTCCATTTTTTCTATCGAATGAGTACAAGAAACCACCAATTTACCGATTTCAACTATCCAATAAAGTGGTCAGAATTTAGCAATTTTGCCAATTTCACACAAATTTCAAAAGATGTCAATTTCTGAATAGGGTCCAGAATAAACAAGAAAGACATTCCTGGCACTAAAATAACAAGTTCTCTGTTCGCTAGTCACATCCCCAGGCCCCTCTTATATTTCTTTGGCTTTCCACTTTGAATTTTTATTCTTACAAAAAATAGAAGATTTACTGTTATGCAGACTACTGCATTAGTGTAGAAATGGTATAAATAATATCAGCACACTTGTGAAAGAATATTAGACTCACCAGTTGACGTGTATTGGACGCTTGGCATGATTTGCTTACTTTTGAACTTTGGTAAAAATCGAACATTTCTGCTACTTTGAGCTCAATTTCACAGTACTTTTCATTGTAAAACCAGTCAAAATCATCTCAATTTCTGTAATATGTCTTCCATTCTATAAAATGAGACCAGGAAAACTAGAATATAACAATACCATACGAAAATACAGTGCAAAGTCGCTGTTTTAATCCAAAAACATGGTCAAAGTTTTTTTTTCTCATTACGCACTGTGTGCTGCAGGAATATTTTTATGCTGCGCACACTGACCACATAAACCTATTCTTTCATATGTAGGCCTACCAGCTTTCTCTCACTAGATTTGAGGGTGCTAGAATTTAGGCATACTAGTACGTCAAAAACCCTGGGGCGTAAGCTGTACTAGTATGGCCGAAACCCTGAAAGGGTTAAAAAAACGGTCGGAGGACTTTTTTTAATATGGTGTACACTTACCACACAGACCCATTCTCTCACATGTGGGCCTACCAGCTTTCTCCTGCTTGATTTGAAGCCGTTAGAATTTATGAGTATATATACGTCAAAAGTAGGTAGTAGGTTGGTAGACAGCAACCGCCCAGGGAGGTACTACCGTCCTGCCAAGTGAGTGTAAAACGAAAGCCTGTAATCGTTTTACATGATGGTAGGATTGCTGGTGTCTTTTGTCTGTCTCATAAATATGCAAGATTACAGGTAAGTCTTGCTACTTCTACTTACACTTAGGTCACACTACACATACATGTACAAGCATATACAGTGGACCCCCGCATAACGATTACCTCCGAATGCGACCAATTATGTAAGTGTATTTATGTAAGTGCGTTTGTACGTGTATGTTTGGGGGTCTGAAATGGATTAATCTACTTCACAATATTTCTTATGGGAACAAATTCGGTCAGTACTGGCACCTGAACATACTTCTGGAGTGAAAAAATATCGTTAACCGGGGGTCCACTGTATATACACACCCCTCTGGGTTTTCTTCTATTTTCTTTCTAATTCTTGTTCTTGTTTATTTCCTCTTATCTCCATGGGGAAGTGGAACAGAATTCTTCCTCTGTAAGCCATGCGTGTCGTAAGAGGTGACTAAAATGCCGGGAGCAAGGGGCTAGTAACCCCTTCTCCTGTATATATTACTAAATTTAAAAGGAGAAACTACAGTTTTTTCTTTTGGGCCACCCCACCTCAGTGGGATACGGCTGGTACGTTGAAAGAAGAAGATATACGTCAAAAACGGTGGCTCGTAAGACGTATACGACCAAAACAGTCAAAGGGTTAACTGGCTGTTTCTTGGCATCATTTGATAGAATGGAAAACAAAATACTGAAATAGAGATAATTTTTAGTTCGTGACTGGAAGCAGCTTGAAATAGGGCCATAAGTAGTGGAAATATTAAATTTTGACTATTTTCCTGAGGAGAGGTAAGGGCTTTTCCTACACCCCCCCTCACCCCCAATCTATTTTATGGGTTTTACTAAGTCTGTTTCAATTATTGGGATGCTGTAAACCACGACTAATCATTCCTAGTTATATTTTATTATCTGAGAAATAGAATAAATCTTCAATTTTTTTGAGCATTTGTATTGTAAGCATGCCTCTGGCAAGACAATGGTGAATAATGATGAAAATTTTTCTTTTTCAGGCCACCCTGCCTTGGTGGGAAATGGCCAATGTGTTAATAAAAAAAAATAAAATAAGAAATTAAATAAACATCACCTAATAATTGCTGGAGACTTCAACATTAATTTCATCATCCAATTTGAAGACTCACAAGCAGATGAAATCCTGAACAGTATGTACAATTGCTTGTTAATACCATCTATAATTAAGCCCACAAGAATTTCAGAGATCACTGCATCTTCAAATGTCCACATCTGGACCAATATAATAGCTCCTTTCAAAGAAGGAATAATCACAAACTATACTACTGATCACTACCCTCCACCTTCCTCCTAAAAAACAAATGTAAATTACCATTGTAAACTAGTAAGATCTCATTCCAACTCCATGACGAGACATCAGTTAATAACTTCATTACAGCAGTTGGTGACACTGACTGGCAGAGAGAGAGTTTACCGACAGCCAGAAAACTCATGCACATGTTAGTGTTTTTTCTGCAAAAAATACAAAGCCTCTACAAAAGGCACTTTCCTACAAAAATTAAACAGATCACAACAGAGATTAAATAGCACATGACTAACAAATAGCATACTCAGGTCCATGGATAAAATCCATGACTATGAAAAGCAATACAGACTGGGATTAACAACTAAAGAGCAAACTAAAATTTACACAACAATACTTATCAAACTAATAAGAAAGTACATGTATTATACAAGCAGGTTTGATGAAATAAAAGATTTAAAAAAGACATGGAGAACACTGGCAAATCATGGGCACTCAAAAACTAAGCAAAACCAGAGAAACTGTTCAAACTTAACCAAATGAACCTCACATTAGCTTGTTGAAACAGTCAATAAACTAGACAATTTCTTCTTCACTATATGATTTAAACCTAGCCAGCAAAATTCCAAATTCCAATGCCCAAGCTGGTGACTACCTTGCTGGAAACTCCTCAAGCTCTCTATATCCTCCAAGAAATCCTACTAAGGTTCTGTTGATAATAAATTCAATGAAAAAAAAAAAGGCAGGAAACTTTGCAAATTTGCCTCCATTAATGTATAAGAAAGCAGCTCATATGCTATCACCCACCACTGAAACACTATTCAAAATATTATTTAAAATTAAAACTTTTTCAATCGCACTTAAGATGGCAAGGGTTACCCAAATACATAATGGTGGATACGCAATCAATGTCAATGACTACGGGACAATATCTAACTTGCCATTATCTAAAATCTTTGAAAAACTAATTCATAAATGAGGTTAACTCTTTCTTAGAGTTCCACAATGTACTTGACTTTTGCCAGTTTGATTTCAGGCCAGGAAGAAGCACATATGATCCAATAATCAAAATACTTGACTTAATTTATTCATCTTCTGAAAATAGTGAATATTCTATGGGCCTCTTCACAGACCTTAGTAGACCACAACATCCACTTCTTAAATTAGAACATTATGGTATCAGGGGTCATACTCTTGCTACCTACCGTCTATGCAGAAAGTCATGACACTGGCTGTGGGACAAACTTTTGATCATTGCAACATACGGCAAAAAAAACTTGTACACCATTCGCAAGTGGGGCCATGCACCTTTGAGGCAAACTCCAAACTATGTTCAATGAAGCTCAGATGATGGTATATGTGATGGATAATAATTTTAGAAGAGAACAATGCTTTGTTCTCAGCTTCATGGCTATTCCAGAGGTAGGGGTGAAGTGTGTGGGCACAATCAGAACACCATCAGGAACACATTTCAGCAAATGTTTACCTGTTGCCTAGGACTAAACCTTCTTAAAACTTTAGCCCATTTATCATGTTGAACTGACAAACTCTTCTTTGCCTTTCGGCAGCCCTGATTTAGTCCAAGCTAGACTACAGAGACCAAGTACATTCTATAGCTTCATCTGCCACTCTTAATAAACTTGACACCATTCATCATCGGGGGTTATGCTTATGTCTCAGAACCTTTTAATTCTCCATAATGGAAAGCCTGTTAACAAATACGAGCATCCCTTCCTTACAGGATAATGTGATGGCCATTGCCTTCCTTATTTTGTTCACTTCTACATCCTTCACAATCCATTCACACACAGAATCATAGATATAATAAAGCAAATTTACTTAATCACAGATTCCATTTATTACAACCCTTTAATCCCTGCATCTGATCTCTGGTAACATCTCTTATTTTCCCACTCCTATATATTTTTTTTTTATTATTATCACACTGGCCGATTCCCATCAAGGCAGGGTGGCCCGAAAACGAAAGACTTTCACCATCATTCACTCCATCACTGTCTTGCCAGAAGGGTGCTTTACACTACAGTTTTTAAACTGCAACATTAACACCCCTCCTTCAGAGTGCAGGCACTGTACTTCCCATCTCCAGGGCTCAAGTCCGGCCTGCCGGTTTCCCTGAACCCCTTCATAAATGTTACTTTGCTCACACTCCAACAGCACGTCAAGTATTAAAAACCATTTGTCTCCATTCACTCCTATCAAACACGCTCACGCATGCCTGCTGGAAGTCCAAGCCCCTCGCACACAAAACCTCCTTTACCCCCTCCCTCCAACCTTTCCTAGACTGACCCCTACCCCGCCTTCCTTCCACTACAGACTGATACACTCTTGAAGTCATTCTGTTTCGCTCCATTCTCTCTACATGTCCGAACCACCTCAACAACCCTTCCTCAGCTCTCTGGACAACAGTTTTGGTAATCCCGCACCTCCTCCTAACTTCCAAACTACGAATTCTCTGCATTATATTCACACCACACATTGCCCTCAGACATGACATCTCCACTGCCTCCAGCCTTCTCTTTGCTGCAACATTCATCACCCATGCTTCACACCCATGTAAGAGCATTGGTAAAACTATACTCTCATACATTCCCCTCTTTGCCTCCAAGGACAAAGTTCTTTGTCTCCACAGACTCCTAAGTGCACCACTCACCCTTTTCCCCTCATCAATTCTATGATTCACCTCATCTTTCATAGACCCATCCGCTGACACGTCCACTCCCAAATATCTGAATACATTCACTTCCTCCATACTCTCTCCCTCCAATCTGATATCCAATCTTTCATCACCTAATGTTTTTGTTATCCTCATAACCTTACTCTTTCCTGTATTCACTTTTAATTTTCTTCTTTTGCATACCCTACCAAATTCATCCACCAATCTCTGCAACTTCTCTTCAGAATCTCCCAAGAGCACAGTGTCATCAGCAAAGAGCAACTGTGACAACTCCCACTTTATGTGTGATTCTTTATCTTTTAACTCCACACCTCTTGCCAAGACCCTCGCATTTACTTCTCTTACAACCCCATCTATAAATATAATAAACAACCTCTGCCAATCCCTAGGTACCTTACCCTCTTCCATACATTTATTAAATAATTGCACTAACCACTCCAAAACTATATCCCCACCTGCTTTTAACATTTCTATCTTTATCCCATGAATCCCGGCTGCTTACCCCCTTTCATTTTACCTACTGCCTCACGAACTTCCCCCACACTCACAACTGGCTCTTCCTCACTCCTACAAGATGTTATTCCTCCTTGCCCTATACACGAAATCACAGCTTCCCTAACTTCATCAACATTTAACAATTCCTCAAAATATTCCCTCCATCTTCCCAATACCTCTAACTCTCCATTTAATAACTCTCCTCTCCTATTTTTAACTGATAAATCCATTTGTTCTGTAGGCTTCCTCAACTTGTTAATCTCACTCCAAAACTTTTTCTTATTTTCAACAAAATTTGTTTATAACATCTCACCCACTCTTTCATTTGCTCTCTTTTTACATTGCTTCACCACTCTCTTAACCTCTCTCTTTTTCTCCATATACTCTTCCCTCCTTGCATCACTTCTACTTTGTAAAAACTTCTCATATGCTAACTTTTTCTCCCTTACTACTCTCTTTACATAATCATTCCACCAATCGCTCCTCTTCCCTACCGCACCCACTTTTCTGTAACCACAAACTTCTGCTGAACACTCTAACACTACATTTTTAAACCTACCCCATACCTCTTCGACCCCACTGCCTATGCTCTCATTAGCCCATCTATCCTCCAATAGCTGTTTATATCTTACCCTAACTGCCTCCTCTTTTAGTTTATAAACCTTCACCTCTCTCTTCTCTGATGCTTCTATTTTCCTTGTATCCCATCTACCTATATAGTCACCTCATATTTCTCCCTAATCCCTGGAAAACATCAATGATTAAAGTTTGCTCCTGTCCCCTTCCATGCCTGAAAGCTTACATACCTGTTACGAACTCCTGCTCTCATTCCTCAAACACTTCCAGTCACGCTGACATGCTGTAGCAGTGTACAATTATGGCTTCGAATCCCTGAAAGGAGTAGGATGTGAGATAATTTTTCCAGATAAAGTAATCCAGCAGCATTAACAAGGGTTAGCCATCATTTTCACAGAGTTGTATACAGTACTTGTTGCTGTTATACAAATTGTAACTATGCCCGCCCTCCTTCACTATTGTTTCATACACAGTACTTGTTGCTATTATACACATTGCAACTATGCCCACCCTCCTTCACTATTCATATACAGTACTTGTTGAAGATTGAGACACTTATGCAGCATATGGGAATCTTTATTCAGGAAACGTTTTGCCACACAGTGGCTTCATCAGTCCAATACAAAGAGGAAGGCGTAAGGAGAGGAGGAGTATGAGGTAATCAGTCCCTCAGCCTGGAGTCGATGTGTTCAGTCCATCAATCTTGGATGGACTGATGGACTTGATTGATGGACTGAACACATCGACTCCAGGCTGAGGGACTGATTACCTCATACTCCTCCTCTCCTTACGCCTTCCTCTTTGTATTGGACTGATGAAGCCACTGTGTGGCGAAACGTTTCCTGAATAAAGATTCCCATATGCTGCATAAGTGTCTCAATCTTCAACTTGTCGGTTTTTCAAACCATTCATCACACAGTACTTGTTGCTATTAAACACATTACAACTATGTTCACCCTCCTTTGCTATTGTTTCATATACAGTACCAGTTGCTATTATACACAATGCAACTATGCCCACCCTTCTTCACTACTGTTTCAGACTCCCAAGGTGTATTACTAGCTATTCAGAAATCTAACTCCCCACATCCACCAATCCACCATTCATAATTTACCATTCTCCCACAAAGGGTTCCTTCTTTTGGACTTAAAATAAATTCTCAACCGCTTTGAAATCAGTGACAACAGCACTAGATAAAGTTAAAGCACAATAATTGTTCATTAAAACATTGTTCCAATGTTGTCATAAATGAGAAACTATCCCATATATAATGGCCAAATGCCCCTCACACACTGCCATTTTTGTGAAAGTCCTACCTTTAAAGGAGAAACACATGATTTTTTGATGGAAACTGACCTTTACACCAAGTGTAATATTTATTTTACACATATAATCCCAAACTCTTCCAACCTCCACCAAATTTATATACCTGGAGTTTACCTGGAGAGAGTTAAACTCCAGGTATATAAATTTGGTGGAGGTTGGAAGAGTTTGGGATTATATGCACCAGTGTATGACCTGTAGGGGTTTAGCATTAATTTTTAATACATACAGTTATGATACTTAATCTTTCCTTGGTTTAATCCTGATCCCTTCTCATTTTTTAAGTACTGTATGACCCCTATGGGTTTAGTGATCCCCCATCCCCTGATTACAATAAAAGTTCAATAATAAATTTGTCAAAAATCAAAGTAAAAGAAAATGCAATGGACATTAATTTGCATGGGTTACATTTCTTAAAACTGTGCTACCACTGATTTCCGTGACTTATGGATTGAAAAACATGGGGGTATCTAGGGTTATATTCCTCAGACTTCGAAACCCCTGCCCCCCAAATTTTTTTTTCCTGTCATAATTCTTCAAAAATCTCAGTGGGGAAGCAGAAAAGAATTTTTTCTCTGTAAGAAGTGACTAAAATGCTGGAAGAAAGGGGCTGGTAACTCCTGCTGCTGAATAAATTACCAAATTTAAAAATAAAACCTTCATTTTTCTTTTTACATTTTTGGGTCGCCCTGCCTCAGTGGGATACAGCCGGTTTGTTGAAAAAAAAATCTTCGAAAAATAATACTCTTGTCTACCTAATTTTATCAGTGAATATGCTGTGAAATACCTGAAATCTAGTGAGGTTCAGACAGTTAACCCTTAAACTGTCCAAACATAGATCTACGTTCACATGTGTAGTGCTCCAAAAGTAGATTTACATTTTGATACATTTTTCAAATATAAAAAAAAAAAAAAAAGTAGATCAAAGTTTTTTTTTACATGCTTTCAAATGTAAAAAAAAAAGAAAAAAAAGAAGATCTACGTCTTTTTACATACTTTCAAATGTTGAAAAAACGTAGATCTATTTTTGGACAGTTTAAGGGTTAAAAGAAAGAGTACATGTAGCCTTAACCCTTAAACTGTCCAAACGTAGATCTACCTTTATGCGCATAGCACTCCAACCTTGATTTTCCCCATTTGAAAACACGTAAAAAAACATAGATCTACATTTGGAGAGCTACACGAGCAAACGTAGATCTATGTTTGGACAGTTTACAGGTTAAAATGCTTATATGTATTAATAATGTAGTATATTATTTGTTACTTACCTTAAAGTTGAGTTTGGGATATTTAATATCTTGAAGTGAGTGGAGAGGGTGGCTGTGGCCCTACTGGGCCAAAGCTGAATGTTGGGGATATTGTGGTGCTGAATGTTGGGGATACTGTGATGCTGAAGGTTGGGGATACTGTGATGCTGAAGGTTGAGGATACTGTGATGCTGAAGGTTGGGGATATTGTGATGCTGTAGGTTGGGAATACTGTGATGCAGAAAGTTGGGGATATTGCAATGCTGAGGGTTAGGGATACTGTGAAGCTGAAGGTTGGGGATACCATGATGCTGAAGGTTAGGGATACTGTGATGCTGAAGATAAAGATTTTATTTCTTTGTAAAGGTTACAATGTGTAATTACAATCATGATTTATTAAGTACAAAGAAAGCCACTATCATGCTGGGGCATTTTGGGCAGACTAATCCTAATACAGGTACCATCCGACTTATGACCACGCTTAGTTCCAACCAACCGGTCGTAAGTCAAAATGGATGTAAGTTGAACCTCACTACTGAATATCAACATCACACTTTTGTAATGATTTTATTTTATTGTTTAATTTTGGTATTTTATTTTTTACTTTACTTTTTATGCTGTTAGTACTGCATTTTATACAGTAAGGTTTAGGATAAACACTCTGTACAACACAAACAGTTGTAATAATGTTGGTAGAATTACCGACAATATGTAAAGTAAGAGGACACAAGTGCAACTAATGTGACATTTTATTGTGGCAACGTTTCGCTCTCCAGGAGCTTTGTCAAGCCGTTACAAACAGTACATGGGCACAGAGGGTATATATATAGGCTCAGAGTGAGGTGCAATACTAGTGGTAGTAGTAATACAATATGGTAGAACAATTAACTCGCACATGAGTAAAAGGACATAAAAGCTATTACAGTGAACCCTCGCCTAACGAACGCATCGCATAACGTTAAATCCGCCTAGTAATACATTTTAACGCAAAAATTTTGCCTCAGCTAGCGCTAAAAAACTCGCTCAATGCGATTCGTTCGAGACGCGTCCACGTGTGGCCTGAGCCCGCCTCACTTGTTCCGTGGGTGCCAGTGTTTACAAGCCAGCCACTGTGGTCACTTCCAAGCATACAATCAGAACATTTCATATTATCACAGCATTGTGGAAGCTATTATAACATGTAGAATACACAATTTACCTGGAGTTACCTGTAGAGAGTTCTGGGGGTCAACGCCCCCGCGGCCAGGTCTGTGACCAGGCCTCCTGGTGGATCAGAGCCTGATCAACCAGGCTGTTACTGCTGGCTGCACGCAATCCAACGTATGAGCCACAGCCCGGATGGTCAGGTACTGACTTTAGGTGCTTGTCCAGTGCCTGCTTGAAGACAGCCAGGGGTCTATTGGTAAGCCCCCTTATGTATGCTGGGAGGCAGTTGAACAGTCTCAGGCCCCTGACACTTATTGTATTGTCTCTTAACGTGCTAGTGACACCCCTGCTTTTCATTGGGGGGATGTTGCATCGTCTGCCGAGTCTTTTGCTTACGTTGTGAGTGATTTTCGTGTGCAAGTTTGGTACTAGTCCCTCTAGGATTTTCCAGGTGTATATAATCATGTATCTCTCCTGCCTGCATTCCAGGGAGTACAGGTTCAGGAACTTCAAGCGCTCCCAGTAATTGAGGTGTTTTATCTCCGTTATGCTCGCCGTGAAGGTTCTCTGTACATTTTCTAGGTCAGCAATTTCACCTGCCTTGAAAGGTGCTGTTAGTGTGCAGCAATATTCCAGCCTAGATAGAACAAGCGACCTGAAGAGTGTCATCATGGGCTTGGCATCCCTAGTTTTGAAGGTTCTCATTATCCATCCTGTCATTTTTCTAACAGATGCGATTGATACAATGTTATGGTCCTTGAAGGCGAGATCTTTCGACATGATCACTCCCAAGTCTTTGACGTTAATTTTTTGCTCTATTATGTGGTTGGAATTTGTTTTATACTCCGATGAAATTTTAATTTCCTCACGGAATTTCTCATCATTGAACTTCATATTGTTTTCTGCAGCCCATTTAAAGATTTGGTTGATGTCTGCCTGGAACCTGGCAGTGTCTTCAATGGAGGACACTGTCATGCAGATTCAGGTGTCATCTGCAAAGGGAGACATTGCACTGTGGCTTATATCCCTGTCTATGTTTGATATAAGGATGAGGAACAAGATGGGAGTGAGTACTGTGCCTTGCAGAACAGAGCTTTTCACTGTAGCTGCCTCAGACTTTACTCTGTTGACTACTACTCTTTGTGTTCTATTTGTCAGGAAATTATAGATCCATCTACCAAATTTTCCTGTTAATCCTTTATCACAGATTTTGTGCGCTATTACACCATGGTCACACTTGTTGAAGGCTTTTACAAAGTCTGTGTATATTGCATCTGCATTCTGTTTGTCTTCTAGTGCATCCAGGACCCTGCTGTAGTGATCCAGAAGTTGAGACAGACAGGAGTGACCTGCTCTAAACCCATGCTGCCCTGGGTTGTGTAACTGATGGGTATCTAGATGGGTAGTGATCTTGCTCCTCAGAAACCTTTCAAAGATTTTTATGATATGGGATGTTAGTGCTATCGGTTTGTAGTTCTTTGCTATTGCTTTACTGTCCCCTTTGTGGATTGGGGCTGTGTCTGTTGTTTTTAGTAACTGTGGGATGACCCCAGTGTCCATGCTCCCTCTCCATAGGATGTTAAAAGCACGTGATCGGGGCTTATTGCAGTTCTTGATGAACAGGGAGTTTCACGAGTCTGGGCCTGAGGCAGAGTGCATGGGCATGTCATTTATTGCCTGTTCGAAGTCATTTGGCATCAGGATAATATCAGATAGGCGTGTGTCTACCAAATTCTGTCTCTCTCATAAAAATTTGTTTAGATCTTCGACTCAAAGTCTGGTTAGCAGCTCGCTAAAAACCAAGTCATATTGGGACTTTAGTAGCTCACTCACTTCCTTGCTGTCATCTGTGTAGGACCCATCCCTTTTAAGTAGGGGCCCAATACTGGATGCTCTAGACTTTGATTTGGCATAAGAAAAGAAATACTTTGGGTTTCTTGCAATTTCATTTATGGGTTTTAGTTCTTGCATTTCTTGACTCCTGTAAGATGTGGGGCAAGATTTTTTTTTATACTGTGCACACTTGCTGCACAGAATCATTTTTCTTATGTTTAGGCCAAAATTTATCACTCACAACTTTCTAAGGAAGCTGAGCTCAAAAGGTAGAACTACATAAGAGACCCCGGCATCTGTAATGTGAATATACATACGAGACAGTGAAAGAGTTTAAGTCCAGTGAATCAAAAGCAACCCTTTTAATCCAAATCATATTAGTATTCACAATGATGTTCTCACTATCATCTATACACAATAACCCAGCATATGTACAGTAATAACCATACATGTGTTTTACTTCGGTATTCACCACTGTACCAAATTGTAACATAAAATATCAAATTGTCATAAATCATCAACCATATTATTGTATGAAATGTTAAAAATTGCAGTATGATAAGATTTGTTTGGATTTTTAACCCACAGGGTTAACCACACAAGAGTCAGTGAGTTATCAAGAGCATTGCCACTGAGCCATGAGGCACTATAGCATTAAAAAAAACTAGGCTATTAGACAATTGTTAAGATAAGACTTTGTTTGAATTTTTAACTCAGATGGTTAGTTACTCAGAATAAACCAATAAAGTCCATGTGTCTTCAAGGACTATCGAACTTATTCTCATTGGGGTCCTTTAATCTTCTCTCCCAGGAAGCAGCCCACAACAGTCTACTAACAATCAAGTAACAACTTACTGCTAAGTGAACAGGGACAGCAGGTGTAAGGAAATATGTCCAATGTTTTATCCATGTCAGGCTGAATCCTTGGGCCCTCATGTGTGAGCAGTGTACAGCCTCTTCTCATTTAGCAACATACTCGTTTACCTATGACTCGGACTTGTGATGGGCTCTCTGACTAGCATGCACACCTAAATAATGTATATTAGAGCTGATTTCCTCTATTCTGTTTATTACAATATACAGTACAATACTGTATAAACATTTAAAAATATAGTAAAAATGTTATAAATGGTGCAAAGGTCAATATCAAAGCTGGCTGACACAAACCTGCTACCATCATCGTATGCTTCATGTTTAGCGACAAATTCGTTTACCAACGAGGTCTTAGGAACAGAATTCTGTCATTAAGTGAGGAGAGGCTGTACATTATCAACTGAGCTACAAGCAATAGTATAATAATTATAAGTTAATTTTAATGCTTATCAAAATGTTCTGCAGAACAAAGGGCTTGCTATAGTGGCTAAAGCTCTTGCTTCACACAGTGACGTCCAGGTTCGATTCCCAGTGAGGGTAGAAACATTGGACGTGTTTCCTAACACCAGTTGTCTATGTTTCCTATCAGTAAAATGGGTACCGGGGTGTTAGTTGACTGGTGTGGGTGGCATCCTGGGGGACAAGATTAAAGACCACAATGGAAGCATGAGAAACAATCCCTCGATGACGCACTACCTTTAAACAATCCCTCGATGACGCACTACCTTTCTTGAGTTATCCTGGGTGACTAAAACCTTCCGGGATTAAAAATCCGAACGATATCTCATCTTAAAGACCTCTCTCTTTCTTTCTTTGTTGGGTTCTTTCTGTCTCCCTTCTTTGTTGGGTTTATCAGGGCCACTGACAGCATAAGCCGTATCGAGCTCGACTTCTCCATGTTAAGTAAGTTTATTCAGGTATTCACAAATAGTTACATAGATTATCATACATAGCAGAATATGTATAGAGAACCTGGAATAACCCAAAAAAGTAGACAAAGTGACTTATTTCCACTGGGGTCCTTTCGATACCTTATTATTATACCATAAAGGAGATAATATCTTATTATTGTACTATAAAGGAGCTGATACTTTATTATTATACTTATTATCTTGCTACTCCTACTTACACTTTGGTCACACTTCACAGACACGCACATGCATATATATATATACATACATCTAGGTTTTTCTCCTTTTTCTAAATAGCTCTTGTTCTTTTTTTATTTCTTCTATTGTCCATGGGGAAGTGGAAAAGAATCTTTCCTCCGTAAGCCATGCGTGTCGTATGAGGCGACTAAAATGCCGGGAGCAATGGGCTAGTAACCCCTTCTCCTGTATACAATTACTAAAAAAGAGAAGAAGAAAAACTTTATAAAACTGGGTTGCTTAAATGTGCGTGGATGTAGTGCGGATGACAAGAAACAGATGATTGCTGATGTTATGAATGAAAAGAAGTTGGATGTCCTGGCCCTAAGCGAAACAAAGCTGAAGGGGGTAGGAGAGTTTCAGTGGGGGGAAATAAATGGGATTAAATCTGGAGTATCTGAGAGAGTTAGAGCAAAGGAAGGGGTAGCAGTAATGTTAAATGATCAGTTATGGAAGGAGAAAAGAGAATATGAATGTGTAAATTCAAGAATTATGTGGATTAAAGTAAAGGTTGGATGCGAGAAGTGGGTCATAATAAGCGTGTATGCACCTGGAGAAGAGAGGAATGCAGAGGAGAGAGAGAGATTTTGGGAGATGTTAAGTGAATGTATAGGAGCATTTGAACCAAGTGAGAGAGTAATTGTGGTAGGGGACTTGAATGCTAAAGTAGGAGAAACTTTTAGAGAGGGTGTGGTAGGTAAGTTTGGGGTGCCAGGTGTAAATGATAATGGGAGCCCTTTGATTGAACTTTGTATAGAAAGGGGTTTAGTTATAGGTAATACATATTTTAAGAAAAAGAGGATAAATAAGTATACACGATATGATGTAGGGCGAAATGACAGTAGTTTGTTGGATTATGTATTGGTAGATAAAAGACTGTTGAGTAGACTTCAGGATGTACATGTTTATAGAGGGGCCACAGATATATCAGATCACTTTCTAGTTGTAGCTCAGGTATTCACAAATAGTTACATTGATTTATCATACATAGCAGAATATGTATAGAGAACCTGGAATAACCCAAAAAAGTAGACAAAGTGACTTATTTCCACTGGGGTCCTTTCGATACTTTATTATTATTAAGAGTAAGACGGAGAATAGGATAGCAGATGAACAAGGAGGCTTTAGGAAAGGTAGGGGGTGTGTGGACCAGGTGTTTACAGTGAAACATATAAGTGAACAGTATTTGGATAAGGCTAAAGAGGTGTTTGTGGCATTTATGGATTTGGAAAAGGCGTATGACAGGGTGGATAGGGGGGCAATGTGGCAGATGTTGCAAGTGTATGGTGTAGGAGGTAGGTTACTGAAAGCAGTGAAGAGTTTTTACGAGGATAGTGAGGCTCAAGTTAGAGTATGTAGGAAAGAGGGAAATTTTTTCCCAGTAAAAGTAGGCCTTAGACAAGGATGTGTGATGTCACCGTGGTTGTTTAATATATTTATAGATGGGGTTGTAAGAGAAGTAAATGCGAGGGTCTTGGCAAGAGGCGTGGAGTTAAAAGATAAAGAATCACACACAAAGTGGGAGTTGTCACAGCTGCTCTTTGCTGATGACACTGTGCTCTTGGGAGATTCTGAAGAGAAGTTGCAGAGATTGGTGGATGAATTTGGTAGGGTGTGCAAAAGAAGGAAATTAAAGGTGAATACAGGAAAGAGTAAGGTTATGAGGATAACAAAAAGATTAGGTGATGAAAGATTGAATATCAGATTGGAGGGAGAGAGTATGGAGGAGGTGAACGTATTCAGATATTTGGGAGTGGACGTGTCAGCGGATGGGTCTATGAAAGATGAGGTGAATCATAGAATTGATGAGGGAAAAAGAGTGAGTGGTGCACTTAGGAGTCTGTGGAGACAAAGAACTTTGTCCTTGGAGGCAAAGAGGGGAATGTATGAGAGTATAGTTTTACCAACGCTCTTATATGGGTGTGAAGCGTGGGTGATGAATGTTGCAGCGAGGAGAAGGCTGGAGGCAGTGGAGATGTCATGTCTGAGGGCAATGTGTGGTGTGAATATAATGCAGAGAATTCGTAGTTTGGAAGTTAGGAGGAGGTGCGGGATTACCAAAACTGTTGTCCAGAGGGGTGATAATATAATAAAAATACTTATTATTGTACTATATAGGAGATATCTTATTATTATACTATAAAGGAGGTATACTAGGAATAAGGTAAAATGAGTTATTTATATTTACATGTGTGTTAGATAAAAAACTAAAAAAATCATTCTTTTCCTTTTCTGTCCCTACATTGATTAGGCACCTTTTGGTTGTCTTCTTGAACTGGTTCATACAATGACTGGCTTTGACATGTGCAGGCAGTCTGTTCTATTCCTTTATTGCTGTACAAACAAAGGTATTTGAAGCCTGGCCACTGATTGTGGCTACTACAAAGTTGTGCTCTCTCCCCTTAGTACTATGTTTGCTTTAGCACACAGCCTTGACAAAATTGGCAGTAAGATATTCTGGACACTGTTTGTGAGCAATTTTATAAACTTCATTTAACTTTTACTCTGTCTTCAACATTCAGCATATCCACGTAGGCCAATTCATCCTGGCCTACATGCTCTCTTGGACCCAGGTACGAGAGAGATTTGTTGCCCAAAGCTGGGCGATGAAAGAAAAGGAACAAAAGTTCCTTTGTAAATAGAGATAGAAACTTTACGATTAGATCCGGTGGACGCCCTTGCCAAGCTTTAGCAGAGCGGGACGCCCACACCCCCACCTGACTACAGTAACCGGCTTCCCACCAAAGACCGTTAAAGAATTATCTGCAGAGCCGATCCATAATAATAATAATAATAATAATAATAATAATAATAATAATAATAATAATAATAATAATAATAATAATAATAATAATAATAATAATAATAATAATAATAATAATAATAATAATAATAATATCTTTATTTACTACAAGGTGCTTGTCCAGTGCCAGCTTGAAGACTGCCAGGGGTCTATTGGTAATCCAATCCCCCTTATGTATGCTGGGAGGCAGTTGAACAGTCTCAGGCCCCTGACACTTATTGTATGGTCTCTTAACGTGCTAGTGACACCTCTGCTTTTCATTGGGGGGATGTTGCATCGTCTGCCAAGTCTTTTGCTTTCGTAGTGAGTGATTTTCGTGGGCAAGTTCGGTACTAGTCCCTCTAGGATTTTCCAGGTGTATATAATCATGTATCTCTCCCGCCTGCATTCCAGGGAATACAGGTTCAGGAACCTCAAGCACTCCCAGTAATTGAGGTGTTTTATCTCCGTTATGCGCGCCGTGAAGGTTCTCTGTACTTTTTCTAGGTCAGCAATTTCACCTGCCTTGAAAGGTGCTGTTAGTGTGCAGCAATATTCCAGCCTAGATAGAACAAGTGACCTGAAGAGTGTCATCATGGGCTTGGCATCCCTCGTTTTGAAGGTTCTCATTATCCATCCTGTCATTTTTCTAGCAGATGCGATTGATACAATGTTATTGTCCTTGAAGGTGAGATCCTCCGACATGATCACTCCCAGGTCTTTGACGTTGGTGTTTCTCTCTATTTTGTGGCCAGAATTTGTTTTGTACTCTGATGAAGATTTAATTTCCTCGCGTTTACCATATCTGAGTAATTGAAATTTCTCATCGTTGAACTTCATATTGTTTTCTGCAGCCCACTGAAAGATTTGGTTGATGTCCGCCTGGAGCCTTGCAGTGTCTGCAATGGAAGACAATGTCATGCAGATTCGGGTGTCATCTGCAAAGGAAGATACGGTGCTGTGGCTGACATCCTTGTCTATGTCAGATATGAGGATGAGGAACAAGATGGGAGCGAGTACTGTGCCTTGTGGAACAGAGCTTTTCACCGTGCCTGCCTCGGACTTTACTCTATTGACTACTACTCTCTGTGTTCTGTTAGTGAGGAAATTATAGATCCATCGACCGACTTTTCCTGTTATTCCTTTAGCACGCATTTTGTGCGCTATTACGCCATGGTCACACTTGTCGAAGGCTTTTGCAAAGTCTGTATATATTACATCTGCATTCTTTTTGTCTTCTAGTGCATCTAGGACCTTGTCGTAGTGATCCAATAGTTGAGATAGACAGGAGCGACCTGTTCTAAACCCATGTTGCCCTGGGTTGTGTAACTGATGGGTTTCTAGATGGGTGGTGATCTTGCTTCTTAGGACTCTTTCAAAGATTTTTATGATATGGGATGTTAGTGCTATCGGTCTGTAGTTCTTTGCTGTTGCTTTACTGCCCCCTTTGTGGAGTGGGGCTATGTCTGTTGTTTTTAGTAACTGTGGGACGACCCCCGTGTCCATGCTCCCTCTCCATAGGATGGTAAAGGCTCATGATAGGTGCTTCTTGCAGTTCTTGATGAACACGGAGTTCCATGAGTCTGGCCCTGGGGCAGAGTGCATGGGCATGTCATTTATCGCCTGTTCGAAGTCATTTGGCGTCAGGATAACATCAGATAACATCTGTGGCTCTCTCATAAAAAATTCATTTTGATCTTCGACTTTCAGTCTGGTTAGTGGCTTGCTAAAAACGGAGTCATATTGGGACTTGAGTAGCTCACTCATTTCCTTGCTGTCATCTGTGTAGGACCCATCTTGTTTAAGTAAGGGCCCAATACTGGACGTTGTTCTCGACTTTGATTTGGCATAGGAGAAGAAATACTTTGGGTTTCTTTCGATTTCATTTATGGCTTTTAGTTCTTCCCGCGATTCCTGACTCCTATAAGATTCCTTTAGCTTAAGTTCGATGTTTGCTATTTCTCTGACCAGTGTCTCCCTACGCATTTCAGATAGATTGACCTCTTTTAGCCGCTCTGTTATTCTTTTCCGTCGCCTGTAAAGAGAGCGCCTGTCTCTTTCTATTTTACATCTACTCCTCCTTTTTCTTAGAGGAATAAGTCTTGTGCATACATCGAGTGCCACCAAGTTAATCTGTTCTAGGCATAAGTTGGCGTCTGTGTTGCTTAGTATATCTTCCCAGCTTATATCGGTTAGGACTTGGTTTACTTGGTCCCACTTTATGTTTTTGTTATTGAAGTTGAATTTGGTGAATGCTCCCTCGTGACTAATCTCATTTTGTCGGTCTGGGGCTCCGCGCATACATGTCTGAACCTCAATTATGTTGTGATCTGAGTATATTGTTTTTGATATGGTGACATTTCTTATCAGATCATCTTTGTTAGTGAAGATGAGGTCTAGTGTATTCTCCATTCTAGTAGGCTCTATTATTTGCTGGTTTAAATTGAATTTTGTGCAGAGATTTAAAAGCTCTTGTGAGTGTGAGTTTTCATCAGAGCTGCCTCCTGGTGTTATTACTGCAACAGTATTATTTGCTATATTCCTCCATTTTAGGTGCCTTAAGTTGAAATCCCACAGGAGCAAGATCTTGGGTGCAGGAGCTGGAAGATTTTCCAGACAGTGGTCAATTTTTAACAGCTGTTCCTGGAATTGCTGGGATGTTGCATCCGGAAGCTTGTAGACTACCACAATGACTAGGTTTTGGTTCTCGACCTTTACTGCTGAAACTTCCACTACATCATTTGAGGCATTAAGCAGTTCTGTGCAAACAAGTGACTCTGCAAATAGGTCAGTGTACCAGGATGTGACCCACACCAGTCGACTAACACCCAGGTACCTATTTTACTGATGGGGAACAGACAACAGGTGGAAACAAACACGCCCAATGTTTCTACTCTGGCTGGGAATCGAACCCAGGCTCTCGCCGTGTGAAGCTAGAGCGTTAGCCACCAGGCCACCAGAGTCCATAATGTGCTAATGTTTTAGTAAGTTTATTCAGGTATACACAAATACAGTTACATAGATTATCAAACATAGCAGCATATGTGTAGAGAACCTAGGATAACCCCAAAAAGTCAAACAGATTGACTCATTTCCATTGGGGTCCTTTAAATGATATGGTGAGATGGTGTTTCATTCGCCAGGAATGAGCAGTGTCTCAGGACACGGGTCTTAATCAAATGATGACCCTTTAACTGATTGAATATCTGCTGGCCTACAGGAGTTGAGATTTCATCACTACATAACAGTGTATCCTAAGACAGTGGTTCCAGGAGTTATGTCTGAGGTGTACAATAATGGTATAAATAGAGTGGATGCAAATAGAGTACTGCGGCTAAGAGATCGGCGCGACACACTGACACTCAGTTAATTAAGAAAAATACCCCTGATGTTGGTGAAGGGCTCATGAATTAAAGGAATTTGAGCTGTTGTACCTTTCTCCGTGTCAAACCTGGTTAAGATTAATGGGGCTTAAAACCTATCGACTACAAGAGGGTCACTAAGGCTTCAGTGACCCTCTGAAGAATACTTCAGTGCCTAAAATAGGGATTAAAGTAAACTTCATCATTTATACGCTGAGAGAAATACACCTCTCAGGGTATATAACCTGTGGCATAGATTTAGATTTTGCCACCGAAGTGGCTAGTTTATTGTGCACCCCATATCCATCCTGTGGACGGTAGCGCGAGAGCATATGGATACACAAAAGGCCTAGGAACTAGGCCCCAAAGGGTTAACAGGAATACATATGGATTTATATCTACATATCTATAGTTCACTTATCTGTTACAAGCAAATTTAGGAAATTTGCTTAGTATATCTGGTATCTTATTTTCATTAATAAGATATCTTGACATGTCACATAGGTTATTATACTGTTTGTCTCTGTATTCCTCAATAAGTGGGCAATTAAGCACATAGTGTTCAAGAGTGACCATATGCCTCCCAGCATACATAAGGGGGATTACCAACAGACCCCTGGCAGTCTTCAAGCTGGCACTGGACAAGCACCTAAAGTCGGTTCCTGACCAGCCGGGCTGTGGCTCGTACGTTGGTTTGCGTGCAGCCAGCAGTAACAGCCTGGTTGATCAGGCTCTGATCCACCAAGAGGCCTGGTCACAGACCGGGCCGCGGGGGCGTTGACCCCCTGGAACTCTCTCCAGGTAAACTCCAGGTTACATTTAGTTTGATCATCATCTGTGTGTCTCCCAAACTGCCAGAAGTACTTGTAACCAAGCCTAAGCCTGGCCACTACAACATCAGTCTGTTCACATTGCACGTGGCATAGTCAAATCTGAAAGCCCTTGTTTTTATCATTTCTCAGGCGCAGTTATCCCAGGTTCTCTACACATATGCTGCAATGTATGATAATCTGTTAGTTAGTTAGTTAGTTAAAGATTAGCCGGTATTCTCCCGGCCCGGGCCTTGTCCAAGTGGTGGCCCGGCCTTGGCTCCCTCTTTAGGGAGTGTCTGAGACCTAAGTCTCCCATGGGAGGAGGCACAAGTACCTCCTCATCTTTGGGACCAACTGTCCCCAGGCCTAGTCACAAGCTAGGCCTCTCTGGTCTGCCATCCCCGCCCCAAGGGGGCAAATGGGAATGACAGTCTTATGAGCTAAAAGCTCGGGCTCAGGCCTGATAATCTGTGTAATTGTATTTGTGTATACCTGAATAAACTTACAGGTTTGGCGAGTCCTATATAATAATGTAATCTTTGCGTTATTTTATGCTGGAATGCGATAAAATTAATTGATTCAGAGAAAACTCACTCAGAAATGTTCGAGAAATGTCAAAATATTACACAAATAACCCGCACATAAAAGAGAGAAGCTTACGACTTACTGTGACTTTGTCAATGGTCCAAGTCGGACCGAAACGTCGTCGTAAGCTTCTCTCTTTTATGTGCGGGTTATTTGTGTATCGTTCCAGTCACGGTATTGTGCCTTTTTGTTATTTATTTGTCAAAATATTTTATATACAGTGGTATGATACCAACTATTCAGGAAAAAAAAATATCCTGATTTTGCCTACTGTAAATAACGCATAACTACTTACTTTTTTTATTATAGGCATCCCTGCTAAAATATAATGTTTTTATATTTTTTGTGTGACGTAATGATTGTCTTCAAAAATAACTTATTACGATTGCAACCAGATATAAACAAGTAAATAGTTCATTACTCCTGTAAATTGAATTTGTAAGTTGTTTAGTTATCAAAACTAAATAACTATAAACTAAATAATCAACTCAAGTTAAACAGATTTAGGAAAGATATAGCAGAGGTTTGTATATAGTTGTAAATAAATGGAAGAGTAGATTAGTGGAATAACTAAAAAAAAGTGGAAAAATCTGCCAAATAGCTTAGATATTCACAATTAGGAAAAAGATCTAAGAAAGATAACGTATTCCTCTTGCATTCTTAGCTTAGATTCATAACCCATTGAAGCTGATATTCTAGAAATATGCATTTTATAAAGCCCTTGAAGGGGCTAACAAAAATTGCCTTAGCCGCCGATATTTCACGTCGACTAGGCGGGGTATTGGGAAAAGTTTTCAAATAGCAATAATCGCACCTCGGATAAACCTCATTGGTTACGATAATGCCACTGCGCAAAGCTAACGATGGTCAGGGAGTCTGACTACCTCATTCAGTGTGCTGAGGTAGCTAGTATAGCCTAATATACTTATGTAATTCACCGTTTAAATTTTGATTTTTTTATATTTCATGATATTTACTAATAGTATTATTATTTATTAATAGATTTTATCATAGATTATTTATAGATTTTATAAACTAGGAAAAGGATTAATTAATAACAGAAATAATTAGCGAAATTTCTTTCATTTTTTTTTCACTTTTATGTATATAGTAATGCAACGCAGGAGAGTTTCAGCTCACAACAGCAAAGTCCTGGGTTCGAACTCTGGGCTGGAGAAATGAGTTGACCATTTGTACATACAAGGCCATTACCCACCTGGTAGTGAAAATTAAGTGTTTGGGTATTAATTTCACAGGCAATAGTGTGTAGTAGCCAGGAAAATTAATATGCACACAGGTTGACTTTACTGGGTAACCGTAGATTAAATGTACATATTCGCTGCCTGACCACGGTAGAGTGCGGTTGTGCTCTGCACCCCTCTGCTGTTTGTAGGCGAGCTCCCTTGTCAGTTACCTGGCTGCAGTGGTGCGAAGTGGTGCTGTCACACCTCGGCTAACAACATAAGTGCACTGTGATTGTCAAGATGGCGGTTAGCCTGAGACCCCGGATAAATACTGTAGGCATTGAGCTACTTAAAGGAACGATAACGCCCAGTTCTGCGCAAGTCTTATTGCCAAAGATCATCCGGGAGACATATGGCGTACAAGATAGTGACTTGTATGGTGTTTACCTGGAGTTTACCTGGAGAGAGTTCCGGGGGTCAACGCCCCCGCGGCCCGGTCTGTGACCAGGCCTCCTTAGGCCAGTGTCCCAGGATGCGACCCACACCAGTCGACTAACACCCAGGTACCCATTTTACTGATGGGGAACATAGACAACAGGTGGAAAGAACCACGTCAAATGTTTCTACTCTGGCTGGGAATCGAACCCAGGCCCTCGCCGTGTGAAGCGAGAGCGTTAACCACCAGGCCACCGGGCCACTGAAATGTTGAGGTACAGTCCCTGGACCCATTATGTACCTCTGTAATGTTGAGGTACAGTCCCTGGACCCATTATGTACCTCTAATGTTGAGGTACAGTCCCTGCACCCACTATGTACCTCTGTAATCCTTTGACTATCCCCCCAGGATGGGTATGGGGTGCATAATCAAGACGTTAAACTAATATATATGAGGTGAATTAATAATTGAGACTATTGTAAAAAGTGAATGTCAGGTCAAGTTTCTCTGTTATATCATTTAGTCGCTACTTTAGGAATGAAAGCTTGAGACAGGTAGAGTGTACAGGCCAGAACAACTTTGTAAGTTTATATTTAGACTTTGGGTTCGTAACATAAATTTATTTACAATAGCACTGAGAGTACACAATGGACTTACATGTACTTCCCTTCCTTGAACTGAACCTGAATGCTTCCCATTCCCAGAATTTCGGATCCGGGAATCGACCCCCCGGACCTCAGAGTATGCAAGCAATCCAGCTGTGTTGACCAATGTTCGCAAATCAGATACAAGATTCTTCTATTCTATTCTATTTGATTCGCCAGTATGGTATCCCGGCCCGGGTCTCTTCCATTTTGGTGACCCGGCGTTGGCTCCCCGGGTAGGGAAGTGTCGTTTATCTTTACTTGCACCTGCGTGGCAGGTCTTCAGCAGGAAACCTCATGACCTCGAGGCTGGCCCCAACCCTAGGGTTGGCCATGGCACTCAATACCCTGACCCTCAGTCTGACTTTTTTGGGTTATCCTAAGTTCTCTACACATATGCTGCATGGAGACCACCCTACAGCTTATCAAGGACCACCTTCGCCTTAACATACGTAGTGATGACCTAAAGGATTGCAAACTGATGGGCTACCAAGCAGGTAAAAAAAACAGTGCTGTTAAAATTCCAAACTAGCCTACAAAGAAACAACCTACTAAAAACATCTATTTCTATGAAAACTGATCTTTACGTCAATGAGTGCCTTACCAAAACAAGACAAAACCTTCTTTATCGGCTAAGAAAATTGCGCTATGCCCAAAAAAAATCCACCAGTGCTTTGTGAGGGATGGAAAAATAGCAGTTAGGAAACAGCCCACTGGGAAGAGATACTTCATCTCCACAGAACATGACCTTAAAACATTCCTAAGTGAGGCTGGACTTACAGAATCAGAGTAAAGTGCAGATAATACCCATAGTCCACCGTTAGTGTTATATTGTCATAAATTTGTGCCCCCCTAAATTTCTAATACCCCAACTACTTTTAATTGTCATTGTTGTATTCAACGACCAGTTTTATTTATTTATTTATTTATTTATTTATTTCCAATTTGTGCACACATACAGAGGTACACAAAAATACAGATAAGAGCAGTATGCCAAAGCCACTTATACTTTGCATAGCATTACGGGCTGGCTTAAAATTAACTTAAGATTAACTAAGCAATGATTATTATTATTATTATAATCAAAAAGAAGCGCTAAGCCACAAGGACTATACAGCGCTGCTACTAAGCCTTGTCCAAGTGGTGGCCCGGCCTTGACTCCCTCTTTAGGGAGTGTCTGAGACCTAAGTCTCCCATGGGAGGAGGTACAAGCACCTCCTCATCTTTGGGACCAACTGTCCCCAGGCCTAGCCACAAGCTAGGCCTCTCTGGTCTGCCATCCCCGCCCCAAAGGGGCAAATGGGAATGACAGTCTTATGAGCTAAAGGCTCGGGCTCAGGCACCTACCCTACCCTAGAAGGGTTAGGCATGGTGTCGATCTTCAACGACCATTCTACCTCATAGTCTTAATTGTGTTTATATCTACAGAATCTATCTCCTTTTTTACAACTTATCACATCACTGTTCCATCTTATTTTATTATAAACTAATCATAACTTGTCTTCAATAATTCTACCTCACTTTAAAAAATACTCTATTGCCCAATTTTATTCTAAATCCCTATTATTGCCCAATTTTACTTTAAACTATATTGATCAAACTTATTGTAAACTTCTTTTATTGACCATTTTTATTCCATAATTTTTTAAACTAGTATTTTCAACTACAACTTTTATATTATCCTGTCTACCATCTTACTAGCATATTATAATCAAGTCATTGCCATTTTTATTTTTATCATCTTTTTTTTTATTATTATTATTTTGCTACTTTAATTTGTGTATTTTATCCTGTCAATTTAAATCTAATTATACTCTAATTCTTGTAAACAACTTATATAAGACCTTAGTGCAATTACAATTGAGAGTCTTGTTTCTTTATTATATTATTAGATTAATCACAGTTTACTGGATCGACACCATGCCTAACCCTTCTAGGGTAGGGTAGGTGCCTGAGCCCGAGCCTTTAGCTCATAAGACTGTCATTCCCATTAGCCCCCTTGGGGTGGGGATGGCAGACCAGAGAGGCCTAGCTTGTGGCTAGGCCTGGGGACAGTTGGTCCCAAAGATGAGGAGGTACTTGTGCCTCCTCCCATGGGAGACTTAGGTCTCAGACACTCCCTAAAGAGGGAGCCAAGGTCGGGCCACCACTTGGACAAGGCCCGGGCCGGGAGAATACCGGCTAATCTTTAACTAACTAACTAACAGTTTACTGAAAGCGGGGAATGCCTGAGCTTGCTACCATCTGCAGCTCATAAGACTGCCATCCCCACGAGCCCCTTTGAGGCGGGGTAGATGGCAGACCAGAGGCATAGCTTCTCCCTACGATCCCCGTGAGGGCGGGGAATGTGGCTAGGCTTGGGGACACTTGGTCCCAAAGATGAGGAGGTACTTGTACCTCCTTCCATGGGAGACTTAGGTCTCAGACACTCCCTAAAGAGGGAGCCAAGGCCGGGTCACCACTACTTGGAAAAGACCCGGGCCGGGAGAATACCGGCGAATAATAAAAAAAAAACAGTTTACTGGATCGACACCATGCCTAACCCTTCTAGGGTAGGGTAGGTGCCTGAGCCCAAGCCTTTAGCTCATAAGACTGTCATTCCCATTAGCCACCTTGGGGTGGGGATGGCAGATCAGAGAGGCCTAGCTTGTGGCTAGGCCTGGGGACAGTTGGTCCCAAAGATGAGGAGGTACTTGTGCCTCCTCCCATGGGAGACTTAGGTCTCAGACACTCCCTAAAGAGGGAGCCAAGGCCGGGCCACCACTTGGAAAAGGCCCGGGCCGGGAGAATACCAGCTAATCTTTAATAATAATAATAAACACAGTTTACTATAGCTCATTCTAGCTCAATATATAGTCAATACCAAATTCACTATACTAGACCATAGTGCAATTACTAGTGAGAGACTGGTGCTATTTGTAATTTGTATTTTTATATTATTAGACTAAACCTAGTTGTACTATAGCTCTTTGTAGCTCAATACATAGTCAATACCAAATTCACTATATTAGACCATAGTGCAATTACTAGTGAGAGACTGGTGCTATTTTTAATTTGTATTTTTATATTATTAGATTAAATTCAGTTGTACCATAGCTCATTCTAACTCAATACATAGTCAATACCAAATTCACTATATTAGACCATAGTGCAATTTTACTAGTGAGAGACTAGTACTATTTTTAATTTGTATTTTTATATTAGATTAAACCTATTGTACTTTAGCTCATTCTAGCTCAAAACATAGACTCCACAAAAGTCATTATTAGACCTTAGTGCAATTACAAGTGAGAGTCTTGTTCTATTTTTAATTTGTATTTTTATATTACTAGTTTATACCTAGTTGTACTTTAGTTCATTCCAGCACAACACATAGACAACATCAACTTCATTATGTGTAGTAGTGACTATACCCTACATGACCAAAATACTCTAGCTATATACTTGTCCAAACTTCCTACCACTACAGATATCAGTACTAGAACTCAACACACAACTCAGGATATAAATAACCATAATTTAAACCTAGAAGATGATTGATCACGTTGACCCTGATCTAAACCTCCATAATCTGACACCCAATCAAAACCTATTGGAAAGTAACTGCCTTTATTACACAGCATCACAAGCCACCACTATCCTAAACAATGCTAAAAGTCTATCAGTACTTAACTACAACATCAGGTCCTTAAGCAAACACTATGATGACCTCCTAGCACTCCTTGAATCACTAAAGACACTCTTCTCCTGCATTATTCTTACCGAGACCTGGCTTAAACAGGACACAATAGATATCTACCCTCTACCAGGATACACAGCAATTCACAACTGCAGACCAAACCAAGTTGGGGGTGGTACTGCAATCTATTACTCTAACCAATTATCTTGTCTTAGCACCACTTGCTTTAGTGATGAATATGGGGAATACATTTTTGCTAATTTTACTGTAAAAAACCTTAAGACGCCTATAACAATCGGTGCCATTTACCGGATACTCCACACAAACATCCCAAATTTCAGTGAGAAATTAAAGTCACTAATAACAAACAGACAAATGAATAAGCACCACCTTCTCTTAGCTGGAGACTTCAACATCAACCTTGGCTTACTAGATGATCAGCCTGTAACTGATTTCATCAACAATATGAACAACACACTTCTCATACCAACAATAACTAAACCAACCAGGCTCACTGAGACAAGTGCAACCATAATAGACCACATATGGACCAATATACTAGCCCCCCTTAAATCAGGGATAATCACATATAGCACTACAGACCACTACCCTACCTTCCTCCTGACAAACATTAGTAAACCACTACTTGAATACATCAAAGTCTCATTTAGACTCCATGACGAGGCCTCAGGAAGTTCACAGCTGACCTAGAGACTGTTGATTGGCCTACAGAATTCTCCAAGGCCAATGGTATTGATGACTGGACAGACATTTTTCTTAACAAATTACTTAGACTATACAACAAACATTGTCCTATAAAAACAAAACAGATCACAAACAAACGGCTTGGTTGCCCATGGCTAACCAGCACCATTCTGAAATCCATTGACAAGAAACACCAATATGAAAAGCAATATAGACAGGGCTTAATACACAAAGATACTCTTAAACACTATTCATCAGCTCTCACCAAAGTAATAAAGAAAGCCAAACAACTATACTACTCCAGTAGATTCACAGACACTAGAGGAGATATAAAAAATACCTGGAAAACACTCTCTCAGATTCTAGGGACCCACAAACTGAGAAAAACCAAGAATATTGTCCTAACTAAACCTAATGAAACACCACTACATCCCACTGACACAGCTAACAAGATAAATGACTACTTCTCAAACATAGGATCTAATCTCGCCAGTAAAATCCCACATACCAATGCCCATGCCGGGGACTACCTAGATGGGAATTTCCCTAATTCCTTCTATCTTGCATCAACTGAGCCCACAGAAGTCATTGAGATTATAAAGTCACTTAAAAATAACTCGGGGAATCTGTCTCATGTCCCACCATTACTGTACAAGCGAGCGGCCCATGTCCTTTCGCATGAAATTTCATTACTTTTCAACAAGTCACTAGAGACTAGCACCTTCCCGAAACTACTCAAGATGGCAAGGGTTACACCAATGCATAAAGATGGTGACCCCACAGACTTAAACAACTATAGGCCAATATCTAACTTACCATTGCTATCCAAAATCTTTGAGAAACTCGTGCACAGGAGACTGTATTCATTTATAACGGCTCAAAACATACTCAACCCCTGCCAATTTGGATTCAGGAAAAATAAAAGCACTAATGATGCAATCATGAAAATGCTAGATCTGCTTTACACAGCATTGGAAAATAAGGAATATCCACTAGGAATTTTTATTGACCTAAGAAAAGCTTTTGACACAGTAGACCACGACATCCTACTCCACAAACTTGATCATTACGGTATAAGAGGCCATGCGCTTGCTTATTTCAAATCTTACATTACTAATAGGTATCAGTACGTCACCATTAAAGACACAGCATCAGCAACACGGCCACTTGATACTGGAGTTCCGCAGGGAAGTGTCCTTGGTCCCCTGCTCTTCCTCATATACATCAATGACCTTCCAAACGTATCCCAACACCTGAAACCCATTCTCTTTGCTGATGACACGACTTATGTCATCTCTCACCCTAATCTTGCCACCCTCAACACCATTGTGAATGAGGAGCTGATTAAAATATCGACTTGGATGACAGCCAATAAACTTACGCTTAACACTGACAAAACCTACTATATTATGTTTGGTAGCAGAGCAGATGCACAAATTAACATTAAGATTGACAACACTCTAATTACCAGAAATAATGGGGGAAAATTCCTAGGCTTATACCTTGACAACAACCTGAATTTCAGCACCCATATCCAGCATATAACCAAAAAAGTATCCAAAACGGTTGGGATCCTCTCCAAGATACGATACTATGTGCCGCAAAATGCCCTTCTCACACTATACCACTCACTTATTTATCCATACCTCACCTATGCTATTTGTGCTTGGGGATCAACTGCAGCAACACACCTAAAGCCAATAATAACCCAACAAAAAGCTGCAGTAAGAATAATCACTAAATCCCATCCCTGGCAACACACCCCCCCACTCTTCATAGACCTAAACTTACTCCCAGTTCAGTACATCCACACTTACTACTGTGCAATCTACATCTACAGGGCCTTAAACTCTAATATCAACCTTGACCTAAAACGCTTTCTTGATAGTTGTGACAGAACTCACAGGCATAACACCAGACACAAACATCTCTACGACATTCCCCGTGTCCGACTAAACCTTTACAAAAATTCAATGTATGTCAAAGGCCCTAAAATCTGGAATACCCTACCTGAGAACTCTAGAACTGCAGACACATTCATCACCTTCAAAACTACCATTAGAAAACATTTTATCTCCCTGATACACCCCGTCAACTAACTACACGAATACCACCTGGTGGTTCACACTTACACTCACTCACTCATTTGACCATAAACAGAAATATTAATCTCAATCTTAAAATAATGAATCCTGTGATACTCCAATACTGAAACTATGTACTGTGCCAAAACAAAAACATTCACATTGCTAAACTCACAAACTAGTATTTAGTCACTTAGCCATAATACCAACTTACCTCATAATTGGATGGGGTCCACCTCTGGTGTAAATTGTGGGACCCATAGCCTCGGAGAAGTGGATAAAAAGGCTTCAAGGAAGAATATTTGGATTTCTTCCTGAAGCCATTTGAATATTCCACTTCCCCTACCACCCCATCTTTTAAACAATTAAGAATAAAACTAAGTATGCCCGAAATGCCTAGCCATGCTAAGCGTTCAAGTGGGACACTCTGTAATCACAATTTTACTACATGTAAACCAAACAATAACCAAATTTCTGTAAACTCAGCATTGTAATCCTTATAGAGAATAAACTTTGAATTGAATTGAATTGAATGTATGATAATTCTATGTAACTGTATTTGTGTATACCTGAATAAACTTACTTATTTGCAGTCCTCTCTTTAGATACAAGATCTTAAAATCGACTCTTGCAACCACATATAGGTGAGTGCTCACGCATTAGAACTAAGTTATACTAAATTCTTAGAAGTATTTAACAGAAGAACAAAGCTAAAAGTTGTCCAATCAATGAGACATTATGATGACTATATTAATGCAAAAAAAAAAAAAAACAATTCTGCAGCTTCGTGACGTACATAACGGAAGGCATTTAAGAACCTAGTCTATTTATTCCCAATATCACTACGTAATTTAATTTGTTAAAATTCTGAATTAAAATACCTCGGGTTTAAATGGTAATTTAAAGAATATTAAGCCCTTGAACGGGCTAACAAAAATTGCCATAGCTGACGATATTTCACGACAACTAGGCGGGGTATTGGGAAAAGTTTTCAACTAGCAATAATCGCACCTCGGATAAACCTCATTGGTTACGATACTGCCACTGCGCAAAGCTAAAGAAATTCTACGGATCATGAGCTCCTCGCTCCATTTCCTGAGGTGATTAGTCTAGTAGGAAATATTCTATGTAAATGTAGACTTCAGAATAATTTATGGGTAGTTATTACTATATTATTTTTTATTACTTCATGTATTCTTAATTTTCTTATTACAAAACTGATGGATATTTCTTTATATTATATACTATTAGACTCGAAGCTTTTAACTCAGGATAACACAGGCTAGGCATTAAGTTTATTTAGGCATAGGTATACATAAGTATATTTATCATACATAGTGTAAATTGCCTAGGATAACGTAAAAAACAGATCAAGTGTGTTGTGTGGACATTGCAATCTTTTGATCATAGGGTTCCCAAAGATTCGACCTATTACAGTTCCCAAACACATGTGCTTATTTACTTGTAAGATAGTAGAGGCAGCAAGTATAAGGACTAAGTTTTAAAGAAAGATAGATCCACTATACAAATAACCCGCACATAGTACAAAGAAACTTATAACGACGTTTCGGCCCGGCTTGGACCATTAACTAGTTAATGATCCAAGTCGGACCTAAACGTAGTCATAATTTTCTTTCACCCCATGTGCGGGTTATTTGTATATTGTTCCAGTCAAGGTATTGTGCCTTTATGCTCTTTGATAGATCCACTATTTGTAACTCAAGTCACATTACTGATAAAGCCAAGGATGAAAGCAAGGCCTGGGGACACTTGGTCCCAAAGATGAGGAGGTACTTGTACCTCCTTCCATGGCAGACTTAGGTCTCGAGATACTCCCCAGATAAGGAGCCAAGGCCGGGTCACCACTACTTGGAAAAGACTCGGGCTGGGAGAGTACCGGCGAATAAGAAAAAACAAAAACAAAAAAGGGGTGGACCAGTAAGCCAGCGGAAGTCCTCAGTCAGATGACCGAAATCTCGAGCTGTAGGTCATCATATGAGATCGACACCATGCCTAACCCTTTTGGGTAGGGTAGGTGCCTGAGCCCGAGCCTTTAGCTCATAAGACTGTCATTCCCATTAGCCCCCTTGGGGCGGGGATGACAGACCAGAGAGGCCTAGCTTGTGGCTAGGCCTGGGGACAGTTGGTCCCAAAGATGAGGAGGTACTTGTGCCTCCTCCCATGGGAGACTTAGGTCTCAGACACTCCCTAAAGAGGGTGCCAAGGCCGGGCCACCACTTGGAAAAGGCCCGGGCCGGGAGAATACCGGCTAATCTTTAATAATAATAATCATCATATGACTAAGACTGGACTGCCTCCAAATGAGTCGCCTACCCTGGCAAACTCTGTTGACACCGAGCTCTGAGGTGGGTACCTCAGCCTCACAAGTGGCTTATAGGACAGATTTTCACAAATGATTGATGTTGCAAGAAACTCGCCTGCATGCACGTATAAAGGACTAATTTACTTGGTGTTGCAGCATATATCCTGATCTTCAACTTCCCTAAGCTTAGCCTTAGCCCCTTTGGACTTCCCCTCAGAAACCACGTGCAACCGGGAGCCTTAATTCATGCAATATTCAATCGTTATTAGTGACCTGCCTGCACCTCAGAAATTCCTATATCCAAGAGGGTGTGTATCCCCTAGTATAACTATGCAGACACATACACTAGCTTCTACACAGACAAGAGACACTGGTACTTACTGGGCATGCACTCCCAGCTGCAACACAGGCCCACAGATCAACTCACTCACAGACTCCCCAGACACTGGCCAGAAATCTACGAGATAAAGTGGAGGTCTTGTCTTACTGTATGGGCCTGACGGAGGAGGTCATCTACGGTACATCGAGGTGCCTCTACCAGATTTCCCCAGGTCTCGAATGTGAAGACACGTGGGGGGCGCCGTCTGCTGATCACGGCACGTCTTGTCCAGTTGGTGTCTGTCTTAAGAAGGACGCTATTGTGTCTTTGAGACCCACGCCTCGTCATTCAAGCTAGGGCTGCCAGTTCTCCCTAGCTAACTTAACCTAGTGTTTGCCTACATTATCGGCCTATTACTACCTATGTTAAGGTCTTAGGTCTACATTATTATCTACAGTTGCCTCAATGATCTTAATATTAGTGTACTACCAGTAAAACTACCTACTCCTTCCCTGAAGGGTAAATCTATAAATTAAATAAGCTTACCAACCACACCAACTCGGGGAGAATGCTTTTTGTTTGGGTGGGTTTAAGGGCCACCCAGCTCATCCGTTCCATTACGGCCATGCCGGATCTGTCCTGTGGAACTTTAGGGACCAAATAAATTTCCACACTTGTCCTGTCTCCTAGCAAACTTTACCAAACCAAACAGCTGTGATATAGAGAAGAAACCATCCATTTCTGGAGATAAATCCAAATTATGGTAGTAAAATATTGCAAAAGAGAAATATTTTTCAAACAGACGGTCAGTTAAAAATAGGGGGATTTTTTTGGGGTTACCCTAGGTAATTTACACATACGTTGCTATGCATGATAATTGTACTTATGTGCACCTGTACCTAAATAAGCTTACTTGCTTATTTACTTAAGTCCTTTGCAACTATCTGCTTTGAGCTGGTTTGTGGTATGTTAAGTGGAGATACGATGAACGTCCTTCTCCCTAGCATTATCAGGGATACACATGGTATTCCCAATGAGGAAGTGTATGGCGTCGCCCTTAATGGTTTGACAAGAATCTTCGTGAAATTTGTACGAGCCGGCTTCTACACAAGAATTGTCGAGCATTACCAGGAACAACCCATGAGTGTGAATTCAGCGATGGATGTCGCTTTACATGACGTCTATAAGTACTTCACATGGGTGAAGGTACAAAATGTACCCTTCGAGGCTGCGGCATATGGTCTACAGGAGTTTTTCAGCAGTTATGGGACAGTGCATTCTGCAACCATGGGTGTGTGGAGGGATGGTCCATATGAAGGGCTGCCGGAGGGTTCTTACACCCTTAAAATGTCTTTAACAAGGCCTATACCATCCTATGTTACGATGACCGGTTTTAGAACACAGGTTTATGTGTACTATGCTGGTCAGAGGAAAACATGTCATTTGTGTAGCTCATATGAGCACATGGCAGCCCAGTGTCTTAAGAGGCAGGCTTCTTGAGTTCTGGGGACTCCAATTGTGATTCAGCAGCCGTATGATTTGTTGCCTGGCTCTGGTGCCTCGGGAGGCCGGAGGACTGACCTCTGGAGCGAGGAGGTCGAACGGGAGGTGGCGGCGGTGGAGACGTGTGTCACTCTCCAAGGGGCGTCGGGGGAGTCGAAGGTGACATCTGAGGAGTCTTTAGTCCAGGAAGCTTCGACCCAGGATGGTTCATTGGCGGATGTGATCAAGGATTTTCTGGATGGGGAGGAGCCCTTTGCAGAAGGTGTCCTCAGTTTATGTGAGGATGGAGCACTGGAGGGACAACAAATCGTGGAGGAAGACTTGAGTAAGAGAGGACTGGAGCATGTGGTGGTCTTGGAGATACACCAGGAGGATTCGTCTGATGGTGATGTGTAAGTGGAAGTTCTAGGAAAAGAACTGCTGTGTCAGAGATAGACGAGGTCATTACCCTGGGGCAGAGGCCGGGGAAGAAGTCATGGGCAGCGGTGGTGGAGCCAATGTCTCATAGTGGTAGAGGTGCGCCTGAGTTGCACAGTGGGAGAGGGAGGGGGGAGGTGACTGCACAGGAAAAATCGAGTGACAAAGGAACACATAATGTGAAAAGTGCAGTGAGTAAATCCCAGCGGCCTAGGGGAAAGCCTCCCCTTCTATAAATTTCAGATGTGTCACGCTTAATGTTAATGGACTTAAGATATCACTGTAGTGATACTGGTCCTGTGGGGAGCAGCAGCAGGATAATACTGCACCACCTCTTGGGGCCCTTAACAACAACAACAGTTTGGTGTGTGTGATGGGCGCCAACACACGGTGTGATTCTCTCCTCCTCTATTTATATATATATACATTAGTCATGCAGATTACATGGTGAGTTTAAATATGTGGCCTGTAGTTATAACTTTTCTCTTGACATATGCAAGACATCACCATCCCTGTAGAAGCCATTATTAGATGTACTAGTCATTATATTTTGTTGTTGCAGAAGTACTATGAAGATTCTATGTTCAATAAAGCCTAGAGATAAGGCCTGTGTTTCTATCACAACAATTTATTGAACATAGAATCCTGGGCTACCTGGTGGTGATCCTGCGCTAGACTACATCACAACATGGAGCGTTTACTGAAACCTGAGAGGCTAGACTGTGACCCCAGCTTATCAACGGCTGCTCAGGAATGGAAGCACTGGTTTAAGACTTTCGAAAACTTCTTGGGAGCCCTTCCTAAAGAAGATCTAGATAAACTAAGTCTGCTCATCAATTTTGTGTCACCTAAGATATATGAGGCTATTTCTGAGTGTAATACCTACGAAGATGCTATCAAAACCCTCAAGTCTCAGTATATTAAACCTACAAATGAAATCTTTGCACGCTATCGCCTTGCAACTCGCCGCCAGCAGATTGATGAATCCTTAGAGGAATACTTTCAAGCACTGAAAATTTTAGGTAAGGACTGTCACTTCCAAGCAGTGACAGCTGCTCAGTATTGTGAAGAGTCCATCAGGGATGCTTTTATCAGTGGCCTGCAATCACCAATAATAAGGCAGCGTTTATTGGAGAATAAAACTCTCGACTTAGCCGCTGCCTTTGACCAGGCAAGAGCTCTAGATTCAGCCCAGAAGAATTCTGAAGTATACAGTACCACTCAGCCTTCTCGAGTGGTAAGTGCTGCAATTCCTGACCAAGACTCTTGCAATGAAGTTACTGTGGAACCTGCCTCAGTGACAGCAGCAGCAGGTACGGTGTGTTTCTTTTGTGGTTTTTCAAGACATCCACGTCCAAAGTGTCCTGCTCGTGAAGCAATGTGCCATAAATGCCACAAGAAAGGTCACTTTGCAAAAGTATGTCGTGCTAATGCATCAACAAGAGCTAGTGCCTCCACACATTCCAGTGATCATGCGACACTAGCAACAGTGACTTCTGCGGCTACTCCAAATTCACTGTCAAAGGCAGTTGTGAAAGTATTCATCAAAGGAACAGAAGTAGATGGTCTTATTGATAGTGGCAGCTCAGAGAGTTTCATCAACCTTGACTTAGTTAAACGGCTCTCCTTGACTCTACATCACTCATCAGGTACCGTTTCCATGGCATCAACATCTCTCTCTATTCAGACCTTAGGGTTTTGTAAGGTAAATCTCAGAGTTAATGGAAAGGATTATCAAGATGTACATTTAGCTATTCTGCCACAACTGTGCTCTGATGTTATCCTTGGTCAGGACTTTCAGAAGCTGCATGGTAGTGTCACCTTAACATATGGAGGTGAACTGCCTCCTCTTGTTGTCTGTGGACTTAGCACTTTAAGGGTAGACCCACCAAAGCTGTTTGCAAATCTTACCGCGGATTGCCATCCTATATCAGCTAAGTCACGCCGCTATTCTTATGAGGATCGGATGTTCATTGAGAAAGAAACTCAGACGCTGCTGAAGGAGGGTATTATAGAACCGAGTGATTCCCCTTGGCGTGCACAGGTTGTTGTTGTTAAAGATGGTTATAGGAAACGGAGACTGGCTATCGATTACTCTGAGACAATCAACAAATTTACACTTCTTGATGGGTACCCTCTACCTCGAATTGATGATACAGTGAACAAAATTGCTCAGTACTATGTGTTTAGCACAATTGATCTACAGAGTGCCTATCATCAAGTCCCTATAAGGAATGAAGATAAACCATACACAGCGTTTCAGGCTAGTGATGGCCTGTATCAGTTTACCAGAGTCCCTTTTGGAGTCACCAATGGGGTAGCCTGCTTCCAACGAATTATGGATTCACTCATTCAGGAAGAGCAACTCATGGGAACTTACGCGTATTTAGATAATGTTACCATTTGTGGCAAGACCCAGGAGGAACATGATGCAAACCTTGATAAGTTTTTGGAAGCCGCCAAGAAGAAAAATATCAGTTACAATGAGGAAAAGTGCACTTTTTCAACTAAAAGGCTTAGCATCCTTGGTTATGTAGTGGAAGGAGGTTCAATATTCCCAGACCCTGAACGACTACGACCTCTACGGGAACTTCCAATGCCTCAAGACAAAAAGTCACTCCGAAGAACTCTTGGTCTCTTTGCTTATTACTCACAATGGATCTACAACTATTCAAGTAAAGTCCGCCCATTGAGTGCTACCACATTTCCTGTGACAAAGGAAGCAGAAGCCGCTTTCCATACTCTCAAACAGGACATTGAAAACTCAGTAGTTCAAGCCATTGATGAGTCCCTACCATTCGAAGTGGAAACGGATGCATCTGACATTGCCATTGCTGCAGTCTTATCTCAGGCAGGACGACCAGTAGCCTTCTTTTCGAGAACTTTTCAAGGATCAGAGAAATGTTACGCTGCTGTAGAAAAGGAAGCCCAGGCCATCATAGAAGCAGTTCGCCACTGGAGGCATTATTTAACTGGTAGACGTTTCACCATAAGGACTGACCAACGGTCCGTGATGTATATGTTCGACAAGAAGCACAAAAGTAGGATAAAGAATGACAAGATATTACGCTGGAGGATGGAACTATCGTGTTATGACTTTGATATTCTGTACCGACCGGGCCAAGAGAACATCTCACCTGATGCATTCTCTAGGTCCCACTGTGGAGCAGCATGTCATGATTTGCAATCACTCTCAGCGCTCCACAAGGCTTTGTGTCACCCAGGAGTTACACGCCTGTACCATTTTGTCAAATCAAAGAACATGCCCTACTCAGTGGAAGATGTGCGACAAGTGATCAGAGCATGCAGAGTATGTGCAGAGTGCAAGCCAAACTTTCATCAGCCAGAGAAGACTCATCTCATAAAATCCACCCAGCCTTTCGAAAGATTGAATATAGATTTCAAAGGACCTCTACCAAGCACAAATCAGAATAGGTATTTCCTTAACATAGTAGATGAATATTCAAGGTTTCCCTTTGTATTCCCCTGTGCAAATATGGCTGCTTCAACTGTTATTAGTTGTCTTTCACAGTTGTTCTCTATTTTTGGTATGCCAGCTTATATCCATTCAGACAGGGGATCCTCGTTCATGAGTAACGAACTCCAGGAGTTTTTGGCTAGCAAAGGTATTGCCTGCAGCAGAACAACAAGCTACAACCCTCAAGGCAATGGTCAAGTGGAGCGGTTCAATGGTACTATATGGAAGGCAGTTACAATGACATTGAAGTCGCGCAATCTACCTGTTCAACACTGGCAAACTGTCCTACCTGATGCTCTTCACTCTATTAGATCATTGCTGTGCACAGCTACTAATGCAACCCCTCATGAAAGACTCCTCAACTATTCACGTCGTTCCTCTACGGGAGCCTCCGTGCCCACTTGGTTATGTCATCCTGGACCCGTTCTCCTGAAGAGTCACCGTAGAATGAACAAGACAGATCCTTTAGTGGAAGAGGTAGAGCTCCTGCAAGCTAATCCACATTACGCCCACATTCGCTACCAAAATGGTGAAGAGACTACAGTATCTACAAGACATTTAGCCCCAGTTGAAATCCCCATTAGTGTGGAATCTCAAGATACACCAATAGATGTGAAAGATGCTTCGTTTTCTCCTGGAAAGCCCCTTGAGACTACCCCTATGGAAATAGAGGATTCTGCTCCAGCAGTTAATCAAACCCCGCTGGAAAATATCGAACCTGGTGGAGAGGCTCAAGGGCTACGAAGGTCGGGACGTGTACGTCGCCCACCTAACAGTTTGGGAGATTACTGTCTCTGATATTTTAGAAGGGGGAGATTGTAGTGATACTGGTCCTGTGGGGAGCAGCAGCAGGATAATACTGCACCACCTCTTGGGGCCCTTAACAACAACAACAGTTTGGTGTGTGATGGGCGCCAACACACGGTGTGATTCTCTCCTCCTCTATTTATATATATATACATTAGTCATGCAGATTACATGGTGAGTTTAAATATGTGGCCTGTAGTTATAACTTTTCTCTTGACATATGCAAGACATCACCATCCCTGTAGAAGCCATTATTAGATGTACTAGTCATTATATTTTGTTGTTGCAGAAGTACTATGAAGATTCTATGTTCAATAAAGCCTAGAGATAAGGCCTGTGTTTCTATCACAACAATCACTTGAGAGGTTTGCCTGCTATAACAGTAATAGGAGGTGATTGGAATTGTGTGATACGGAGTGGTGATGTCGAACCGAGAGGGGCGGGTTGTGTGTTGAGTGTTCTGAGGGATGTATTGCGAGATATTGGAGTTGTTGATGTGGTGGGGAGGGGGGATACCTAGGGAGCACACGTTCGTCCGTAGGGGATATGAGGCGTGATTGGACTGAATCTATATTAAGCAGGGTATAGATGTTGTGAGGGTGCAAACCTTCGATGTGGGGTTTTCTGATCACAGGGTGGTAATAGCAGATCTGATGTGGGATGGAGTGGTGCGTATTTATTCTGGGTACTGGAAATTAAATGTAAGGCTTCTTAAGGAGGAGGGGGAGGGGCCTTTTTTCAGTGATTGGTGGTTGCATTTTTGGGAGGCTAGGGACAGGGAGATAGATCTGTTAGATTGGTGGGAAATGCAGGCCAAACCTGAAATAGTGATTTTTTTTAAGGTTAGGGGATGAGAAGAGGCGAGGTGGCGTTTTGGGTTGCAAAATTATTTGGAGGGACAGTTGCAAGACTGTTATGTTGGGGGAGGTGGTAGGAGGGATGACATGGCTAGTTCATCAAACACAGAATATATTAATAAACAAGGATCCAACACACTGACACCTCTACAAGCATCTGAAACATGCATATGAATAACATACATAGAACAATGTCCCACTGCAAAATCAAACACATATATTGAGTATACTCGTCACAAACCATGAATACACATCATACGCCCAAGTTCATACACATTCACCCGCTACATACCAGGAGGCAACCCCGTTTCCACCCCTGACAGCCCATCAACATAACACATTATACCATCCCTACCCTGTCCCACCCACCTAATTTACAATTTTAATAAAACCTCTAATGTAAGGTCTCTATATCCCTCAGAGAAATCCCGCTCCCACCTCCTCCAATAAAGTTCTCTATTACGGCACAACGTTTCATAAACCGTAACAGCCAATACCCTCCTCTTCACCTCACTTACCCCTTTCCCCCTCATTCCCCACATAATGTAAACATAATCTACCATAATGTACCCCACAGCCCTAATAATACTTTCATCCATACCCCCCACATCAAGACTCAATGCCCGCAGAACAGAGAAGTATTGACCACTTATCTTATGCAACACCCTGCTCAACCAACCCCTGACGCTCCCCAGCCCCTCACAAAAATACACTAAATGGAATGCAGAATCCTCCCCGCCACATATTCCACAAACCCCCCCCCCCTCAACCACCCGTCTAGCTCGTAAGGCCACTCCCGATGGTAAAATCCCATGCAAAAACCGATACATCACCTCACGTCCACGGGGTTGTAACCTTAACCTACCAAACCTTCTCCATATACATCCCCAGTCATACATGGGGAAAATCCCCTCCACCGGAGCCACAACCCTTTCCGCTGACATCCTACACAGCCTACTTATTTTTACCTTACCCAGATCCCTAACCATCACCACTGCCCTCAAAATAGTTTCACACTCCCTCAACTCCGTCCCAGAAAACATGCGTTTCAATTTATTGTGTACCTTAACCAACCCCCCCCCCACTCACACCCTCCCTCATCACCTCCCTTTTAATGAAGATACATTTGACCCTCCTCTTTAAGTTCATTAAACCCAACCCCCCCTGATGCACAGGTAACATTACTACATCCCTTCTAAGCCAATCACAACCTGAACCCCACAAAAATTTAAAAAACCCTCTAAGTATAGTTGCAATTGCCGACCCCGTTAAAGGGAACACGGCAGCCACATGCCAAACCTTGCTATACAATAAAACGTTAATTACAATGGCATGCTGCACAAGGGTCAAATGATAAGGCCGCAATGCTCCCAATCGACCCAGTATCCTTTCTACCAACCTGACCGAATTATTAACACGTGCAACCTCAAGATCATCTGCATAGATTAGACCACAAATTTTTAATGACATCACCCGCTTCTTTACGACTGCACTACCCCACTCGACACTCTCCCCCCAAGTTCCTAACCCCATAACCATGGACTTCTCCGAATTTACCCTCATACCAGTTGCACGTGCAAACGTGTCGACCACTCCATCTAAGGCGTTTATGGACATCCCCTCTCTAACCAATACAGTGGTATCATCTACATACCCTATGAGAACAGGCCAAACGCCCCCAGTACCCCCCCAACCCCTCCACTAACGCCCATATGGCGCTCCACCATTCTATAAAAGGGGTCCTGTATGCATGCAAATAAAAGCTGTGACATAGGACACCCCTGTCTAAGACCTCTGCCCATTACAATCCTCCCCCCTAATCTTCCATTAATCTGTACTCTCACCATTGCCCCTCTATATAACGCCTCTACCCATCCCACTATTTCTTCCCCATAGCCCTGTTTCCTAAGGATAGCTCTCAACGCCTCTCGCTCCACCCTATCATAAGCTCCTTGCCAGTCTAGTGCAACCAACCCCCCCCCTTCCCCCCCATTTTTCTTCCACGAAATCCCTTAAAAGACCATGTCCCACCCCCATAGACCTACCTTGCAACCCAAACTGGGTTTCCGATACAACCCTCCCTACAACACACTTGATCCTATTTCCTAAAATTTTCGCAAATAACTTATAATCCGCGCATAACAACGATATTGTTCTATAGTCCATGAGCAAACGCTGTTCCTTACCCTTCGGTACCAAAACAACTACAGCTGTTGCCTGTCTTTCACCCAACCTTCCCCTTACCTTCATCAAGTTTAGTAACCTCACCAAAAAACCTTTTATTAACTCCCAATGCTGTTGATAAAACTCCGCCGGCAGTCCATCGATTCCCGGTGCTTTGCCCTTTCGCATGGCACTCAAAGCTCTCCATATTTCCCCCTCAGTTATGTCCCCCCCCAAAGCTTCCCTATCACTGTGTCCTAACCTACATGGCACACTTCCACACACCCTCTCTAAATCCCCTAATCCTACCCCTTCCTCCCGCCAATACTTTTCGTACCACTTATCCGCAAACAACCCCATCCCATCCGTAGTGTGGATAACCTGACCCGCCCTATACCCTCCCACCGACTCAAGAACCTCCAAACATGGAATAGCTGTTGCCTGCTGACGTTGTTTTTGTCTGCGCAACACACATGAGGACGGCCTATCTCCCCATAACACCTCCTCCACCCCCGCCATTACTCTCACCGCTTGGAACCGCTCGTCCTGAATTTCCCGCAACCGCTCTTTAAGTATCATAATGTTGTCCATCGGATAGACACCCTCTACTGCCCCTTTTACATAATCCCGTAACCTGTCCTCCAAATAATTAAGCAACCCAAATTTTAAAGAATTAATCCTTTTCCCCTCCCTTACATAATAATGCCGAATCCGGTCCTTAGCCACACCATCCCACCACGTCACCACGTTCTCCACACCTTGTACCTCCTCAGTTAATCTCTCCCACAGCTCCGTAAAACCCCCCAACCCCTCCTCATCTTCCAACAGACTCTTATTTAATTTCCAATATCCCCTAGAGATACTAGCTAGAGAATCCCACTCTACTTCTGCGACAACCGCCCTATGATCTGAAAAAGCTAGTTCAATAGTACGGACAGACTTTGACAATACCTTATGAGATATATACAACCTGTCTAACCTAGCTGCGTAACCTCGCCTCACGAAAATATGCTCCACCTCCCACACCCCCCCACCTACCACATCCCTCAACTGAACGTCCACCAAAAGATTGCGTAATGCTGTCAACATATGCCCCGCCCCTCGTGGTTCCACATCCCCTCTCCTGATCACACAATTCCAGTCCCCACCTACGATGGCCACTTCAGGTAAACCACGGAAAGCAAAAACTAGATCATCACACACAAAATCCCTCTTTACTTTCATATCATTTTCAGCTGGTGCATACACACTTACAAAGGTTACCCTCTGCCCCATCCACCACCCATCCACATGCAACACCCTCCCCCCCCCACCCCCTTCACGTCTTTGCAACACAAACGGGCTCGCCTCCTTTATCAATAAACCCACACCACCTTTCAAACGTGCCGATGGCAGAGTCAACACCTTATACCCTTCCACCTCGAGCACTCTACCCTCCCTGAAATTATGCTCCTGTAGAAAGACTATGTCCACTCTGTATCGACGTAAGAGCATACGAAAGCATTCCCTCTTCACACCAGTACACAGTCCATTCACATTCACAGTCATGCACCTAAGGCCTTTCTAAAGCTTCCAACCCTTTCTCCTCTCAACCTTCCCAGGGCCTCTTGCCCCAGGGTCAACATGTGGTTTGTCACCATCCACCCCCCCCCCCTTTTCGATGCCTCTTATCCTGGCTGTCACGAGAATATACATCCTTCCTCCCAGACCTCTGCGCGGGTGTCAGGACATCATCTGAGTCTGACGCAGCCGCCCTCTTCCTCATGACACCCTCTACCGCCATACTGTCTTCCGAAGATTCCTCACAGTGAACATCAACCTCTACTGTGACTTGTCGCACAGAGCATGGTGACTCCTCTCTGTGCCTGCAGTTGTCCTCCTTCCTTCTCGTGCCTGTCCCGCCACACTCTCCTTTCAACTCAGGCACCATTTCACGGACCAAGCCATTATCCTCGCCCGAAGAAGGTAAAGTTTTCAATACCTCGTCGAGCTCCTCCTCCAGCTCTTGCACCTCCTGCTGAATTAGCACTTCCTCCCCCGTCACCGGCAAAGTGGCCATTTTCAGCTCCACACAACTCGTGCCTCGCCCATCATGCACCATAAGAGACTCTTCTACAATTTCACTCCACAGACGGCCATCTCCTCGGTTTCCTTTGGAATTCTCCTCAACGACATCCACACCTGTAACTGGTGCTCCACCTGTTTGCGCCGGCGCCCTCCACTGCCTCCCACACGTCGCCGCCATATGATCATACTCCCCACACAACCTGCATGTCCGTCGCTGCCCAGCATACGCCACTAGAATTTGGGTCCTAAACTCCGGCATCACGATGTATGACGGGATCGGGTGCCTCAGTGTCATTTTGAGGGAGAATGTACCCTCCGGACGTCCCATGTACGCACCTGCCGCCCACTTGCCTTGGGTTGCCAGATGCACGGTACCATAAGCTGCAAACACCTTCTGTAAGTCCTCCTCGTCAGCCTCGAAGGGGACATTTCGCAACTTCACCCACGTATAGTGGCGAGAGACGTCTATGAGTCGCACTTTGACAGCTGGAGTTACATCAATACTCACATGCTCAAATTTCGTCACTAACGACTCGTACACAGCCGTCGAATTTAACTTGACGAATAGACGATAGGCCCCATTCAGGGCCACACCATAAACCTCATCATCCTGCACTCCATACGTTTCCCTGATGATTGCCGGAAGTAACACCTGCGCCGTAGAGGGGGAAATCGCCCCACGAAGCAGCTCAACGCCGACAGTGTTCACCCTACGTCGGATACTCAGCGCCATATTGTTGCTATGATTTAGATTTTTTTAGATTTTGCCACCGAAGTGGCTAGTTTATTGTGCACCCCATATCCATCCTGTGGACGGTAGCGCGAGAGCATATGGATACACAAAAGGCCTAGGAACTAGGCCCCAAAGGGTTAACAGGAATACATATGGATTTATATCTACATATCTATAGTTCACTTATCTGTTACAAGCAAATTTAGGAAATTTGCTTAGTATATCTGGTATCTTATTTTCATTAATAAGATATCTTGACATGTCACATAGGTTATTATACTGTGTCTCTGTATTCCTCAATAAGTGGACAATTAAGCACATAGTGTTCAAGAGAGTGACCATATGCCTGATCACATAATTTACATTTAGTTTGATCATCATCTGTGTGTCTCCCAAACTGCCAGAAGTACTTGTAACCAAGCCTAAGCCTGGCCACTACAACATCAGTCAGTCTGTTCACATTGCAAGTTGCTCCATAAACATACTTATCTACGTTCATGTTATCATAGTGGGTTATAGATCTACTCAGGCTTATAACTGCATTCCTATAGTTAGTTAGTTAGTTAAAGATTAGCCGGTATTCTCCCGGCCCGGGCCTTGTCCAAGTGGTGGCCCGGCCTTGGCTCCCTCTTTAGGGAGTGTCTGAGACCTAAGTCTCCCATGGGAGGAGGCACAAGTACCTCCTCATCTTTGGGACCAACTGTCCCCAGGCCTAGCCACAAGCTAGGCCTCTCTGGTCTGCCATCCCCACCCCAAGGGGGCTAATGGGAATGACAGTCTTATGAGCTAAAGGCTCGGGCTCAGGCACCTACCCTACCCTAGAAGGGTTAGGCATGGTATCGATCGCATTCCTATAACAATCATTTTCATTATTTACTTCTCTCCTAATATTATTCCTAATGCTAGACACAGTTATACCAAAGTTATATTCTACATTCTCCTTCTCGATACTCTTCTTGGCTAACATATCAACTTTATCATGAAGGAGTAATCCAATGTGTGATGGGATCCATAGCAATTGTACATTAATTCCTTTGTCCCTAATTTTTGAGTATCTATACCTGGCTTCCCCAATGAGCATGTTGTTGGAGTCATTATATGAGCCAAGAGCCTTCAATGATGACATAGAATCAGTAATGATGATAGAGTCAAGCTCAGTGTCATAGGTTAGCTTTAGCGCCATTAGGATTGCAAACAATTCAGTTTGCAGTGTAGACGCCCAGTTGTTAATTCTTATGCCTAACTCAACAAATTTATTATCGTTCTTAACTAGGGAGGTGGCAACAAGAGCAGATGCAGCCCTGCCAGAAGACTCCTGTTTAGATCCATCAGTGTATATAACTTGTGATAACTTGTTACTACCAGCTAGGTGAGAAATTTCTTCTTGAGCAGTTGCTCTAACAAGAGATTTAAGGAAGGGATTACTAGCAATGAGCTTCTTGGGAGGGACTTGTAGGTATGTGATATTAAATGAACACATTGTTGCTATGGTTATCATAGGTGTAGGGGTTTTCATGTATGGGTGAGGAGGGATATTTGTGTTATCTCAAGTTCATGTTTGTGTGGTTAATGATTTATTCTGTGTAAGACCTGTTATTGTCTTTATCTATCTCTTGTATTGTTCTAAATAAAATATAAAAAAAAAAAAAAAAAGGCAAGAGATTTCTGGGGATTATTAACCCAGAGGGTTTGTAACCCAGGATAACTCTATATTCAGACTCTCATCAAGTCATGCAGCTTGACTCTCTTGGGTTATTACAGATTAAGCGCCTGTGATTCCTAAACCAAATAGTCTTAAAATTTGCTTCCTTCATGTTATTTACATTTCTTTAAGAACCAACATAGTGTCTTCAATCTTTGCTATTTTTTTTAATAATTGTTTTATTGTCCGTTATCAAAAGTGCTTTGCAAATTTTAAAAATAGTGATAAAAGAAGTTGATAAAGAATTTATAAAGCCGTACAAGGTTAATTCATACAAAATAAAATTTAAGGAGGAATTACATAGAATAGATAGTGTTAGACCAACCACCTCAGCGCGAGGAGTGAGGTGCTCGTTAGTAGTCAAATTCGTTAGCTTTGCGCAGTGGCATTATCGTAACCAATGAGGTTTATCCGAGGTGCGATTATTGCTATTTGAAAACTTTTCCCAATACCCCGCCTAGTCGACGTGAAATATCGGCGGCTAAGGCAATTTTTGTTAGCCCGTTCAAGGGCTTTATAAATTGTTAAAGTTGAGACGTTAGAAATGTACAGTTGTGAATGTCTTTCACCAACCAGATCTGTTATGTATGAGTTGTACTCTTCGTCCATGTGGGACCCCCTAATATTTTTTTTTATATTTTATTTAAATATTGCAATACAAGGTGGAAATTATATTAAAAGGCAGTCTTCAAGCTGGCACTGGACAAGCACCTAAAGTCAGTTCCGGATCAGCCGGGCTGTGGCTCGTACGTTGGTTTGCGTGCAGCCAGCAGCAACAGCCTGGTTGATCAGGCTCTGATCCACCAGGAGGCCTGGTCACAGACAGGGCCGCGGGGGCGTTGACCCCCGGAACTCTCTCCAGGTAAACTCCAGGTAAATTAGTTAAATCACAAATTCCCAATTCACCCTTACAAAAATGATTACAACAGACAAAAGTGTTCTGACACTCTAATATCACACACCATATACACCCAGTTATACCAGAGTTATATACCTGTGAAGGCTGAAACTTTTGTCACAATTTCACCCTCACCCCTTCCGCCAAATATAACCATCACCAACCTGATTGCATCTTAACTTAACGTTAAAGGATACATAGGAATTACACTATCATGAGTGATGCAGTAACATCTTGGACACAAAAATATTAATAACAATTAAATGGGATACATGTCTTTACTTAACACAATGACACCTCAACCTGGTGAAAGAAAAACCCGCAAAAGTTTAGTTTTCTAAGAAGGTTGCAACAATGAATGTCAACTCCCAGAGGCAACTTATGTGCAATTAGCATGAAAACCCTATTCATTCAACAAAGTATATAAATAAAAACTTAATTATGAAAAACATCACAGAATACAAAGGTATAAAGTATAAAACCCCAGCCATGTAGCGGCTACACGCAAAAAAATCCACATACTTCCCTAACACAGCTAAAAAAAAGGAGCCCGGTCCCTGGACCCATTGTGTACCTCTGTAATCTGTAAATACCTTTGTAACTTGTCATGATTGTGACTAGACCTACCTGGAGTTCATTACCTTTGTAAATTGTGAGTTCATTACCTTTGTAAATTGTGAATTCATTACCTCTGTAACTTGCTCAGCTATCAAAACTTTGAGGCCCAGTCACTGGACCATTATGTACCTCTGTAATCTTTTGACTACCGCCCACAGGATGGGTATGGGGTGCATAATAAACATATTAAACTAACTTCCCTAACACAGATAAAACAAAACAAAATTTTGTGACAACTGCACCTAAACACAACTCACATCATATGACTTAAGACTGCTATGTACATAGATAACATAATAATATGACTTAAGACTGCTATGTACATAGATAACATAATAATATGACTTAAGACTGCTATGTACATAGCAATAAGTCACTCTGTCTGACTTTTTTGGGTTATCCTAGGTTCTCTACACATATGCTGCTATGTATGATAATTCTATGTAACTGTATTTGTGTATACCTGAATAAACTTACTTACTTACTTACTTACTTACTAACATAATAATAAATCTAATTTGAATGGATCACAGTTGATCAATCAGCCTTAACATATCAGGCGTTAGAGAGTAATTCTCATAGTACAAGTCCAAGTCAACATGCGTGTAGTCCCATCTTGCTACATACAATAATATGCGTATTATCTACACATAATACTACAACACACTGGACAAGCAACTGTCCATCACTTCCTATCAATATGCTGCCCTACCCTCACCCTGCACAGTGATGTAGGCAACCCCCCTCCCTTGCATACCTTATCAATCATTCACTACTACCTTGAAGGAACATGAGTACTATATGAATAGTGTATAGTCCATGACACAAAAAAACTGGCCAGCTCCACAGGAGTCAGGAATCGCGGGAAGAACTAAAAGCCATAAATGAAATCGAAAGAAACCCAAAGTATTTCTTCTCCTATGCCAAATCAAAATCGAGAACAACGTCCAGTATTGGGCCCCTACTTAAACAAGATGGGTCCTACACAGATGACAGCAAGGAAATGAGTGAGCTACTCAAGTCCCAATATGACTCAGTTTTTAGCAAGCCGCTAACCAGACTGAGAGTCGAAGATCAAAATGAATTTTTTATGAGAGAGCCACAAAATTTGATTAACACAAGCCTATCCGATGTTATCCTGACGCCAAATGACTTCGAACAGGCGATAAATGACATGCCCATGCACTCTGCCCCAGGGCCAGACTCATGGAACTCTGTGTTCATCAAGAACTGCAAGAAGCCCCTATCACGAGCCTTTTCCATCCTATGGAGAGGGAGCATGGACACGGGGGTCGTCCCTCAGTTACTAAAAACAACAGACATAGCCCCACTCCACAAAGGGGGCAGTAAAGCAACAGCAAAGAACTACAGACCAATAGCACTAACATCCCATATCATAAAAATCTTTGAAAGGGTCCTAAGAAGCAAGATCACCACCCATCTAGAAACCCATCAGTTACACAACCCAGGGCAACATGGGTTTAGAACAGGTCGCTCCTGTCTGTCTCAACTACTGGATCACTACGACAAGGTCCTAAATGCACTAGAAGACAAAAAGAATGCAGATGTAATATATACAGACTTTGCAAAAGCCTTCGACAAGTGTGACCATGGCGTAATAGCGCACAAAATGCGCGCTAAAGGAATAACAGGAAAAGTCGGTCGATGGATCTATAATTTCCTCACTAACAGAACACAGAGAGTAGTCGTCAACAGAGTGAAGTCCGAGGCAGCTACGGTGAAAAGCTCTGTTCCACAAGGCACAGTACTAGCTCCCATCTTGTTCCTCATCCTCATATCCGACATAGACAAGGATGTCAGCCACAGCACCGTGTCTTCCTTTGCAGATGACACCCGAATCTGCATGACAGTGTCTTCCATTGCAGACACTGCAAGGCTCCAGGCGGACATCAACCAAATCTTTCAGTGGGCTGCAGAAAACAATATGAAGTTCAACGATGAGAAATTTCAATTACTCAGATATGGTAAACATGAGGAAATTAAATCTTCATCAGAGTACAAAACAAATTCTGGCCACAAAATAGAGCGAAACACCAACGTCAAAGACCTGGGAGTGATTATGTCGGAGGATCTCACCTTCAAGGACCATAACATTGTATCAATCGCATCTGCTAGAAAAATGACAGGATGGATAATGAGAACCTTCAAAACTAGGGAGGCCAAGCCCATGATGACACTCTTCAGGTCACTTGTTCTATCTAGGCTGGAATATTGCTGCACTCTAACAGCACCTTTCAAGGCAGGTGAAATTGCCGACCTAGAAAATGTACAGAGAACTTTCACGGCGCGCATAACGGAGATAAAACACCTCAATTACTGGGAGCGCTTGAGGTTTCTAAACCTGTATTCCCTGGAACGCAGGAGGGAGAGGTACATGATTATATACACCTGGAAAATCCTAGAGGGACTAGTACCGAACTTGCACACGAAAATCACTCACTACGAAAGCAAAAGACTTGGCAGACGATGCACCATCCCCCCAATGAAAAGCAGGGGTGTCACTAGCACGTTAAGAGACCATACAATAAGTGTCAGGGGCCCGAGACTGTTCAACTGCCTCCCAGCACACATAATGGGGATTACCAACAGACCCCTGGCAGTCTTCAAGCTGGCACTGGACAAGCACCTAAAGTCAGTTCCTGATCAGCCGGGCTGTGGCTCGTACGTTGGTTTGCGTGCAGCCAGCAGCAACAGCCTGGTTGATCAGGCGCTGATCCACCAGGAGGCCTGGTCACAGACCGGGCCGCGGGGGCGTTGACCCCCGAAACTCTCCAGGTAAACTCTCCAGGTGCTAGCATCCGTGGTCCATACATTATTCACTCACGCATCACTCATCCAACACACATGCAAACATTTGTTGTCATCCATTACCAGGGAGGCGACCCTGTTTTCACCCATGACTTCCCTGCCCCAGCAACACTTTCCAATCGTACCCTCCCCTCCCTTGTATATTACAAGTCTAATAAAACCTGTAACGTAAGTTGCCTATATCCCTCTGAAAAATCTCTCGCCCACCTCCCATAAATTTCCTTATTTCTACATACCGTTTTATAGAACGTTACCGCTAACATCCTCCTCTTCACCTCACGAACCTGTTTCCCCCGCAATCCCCACACTATATATATATAATCTGCCATAATGTACCCCACAGCTCTGATTACACTTTCCTCCCAACCCCCCACGTCGAGACTTAATGCTCTCAATACAGAAAATCCTTGACCTCCTATCCTGTATATCACACTATTTAACCACCCCTTGACACTCCTCAGTCCGTCACAAAAATATACTACATGAAAAGCCGACTCCTCCCCACCACATATCCCGCACACCCCCCAGTAAACGAGTAATCTATTCCATAAAACCACACCCGACAGTAAAATGCCGTGCAGAAAACATCCCGAACACGAGGTTGCAACCTCATCCTACTCAACCTATTCCATATACTCCCCCATGCATACATGGAGAAAATTCCCTCTACAGGCGCTACAACCCTCCCGGCAAACAATCTACACAACCTACCTATTTTGACCTTTGCCGGCTCTCGATCCCATGCCATAGCCCTCAGGCTCTGATCCACCAGGAGGCCTGGTCTCAGACCGGGCCGCGGGGGCGTTGACCCCCGGAACTCTCTCCAGGTAAACTCCAGGTAAACACTCTTGCACCTCAACTCCTGTATACATCCGTTGCACTCTGTTATGGATCCTGGCCAAACAACCCCCCCCCCACCCACACTTTCCCTCATCACCTCCCTTTTAATGAAGATACATTTGACCCTCCGCTTTAAGTCCAGCAATCCCAGCCCCCCCCTTACTTACAGGTAACATTACCACGTCTCTTTTAATCCAATCACAGCTCGAACACCACAAGAATTTAAAAACCTTCCTAAGTATGTTCGTTATTGCTGGCCCAGTTAATGGGAACACGGCTGCCACGTGCCATACTTTGCTGTACAGTAAGATATTAATAACAATGGCACGCTGCACAAGGGTCAAATGATAAGGTCGCAATGCACCCAAGCATCCCTGAATCCTTTCTACCATCCTAATCGAGTTTTCCATGCGTGCCACAGTTAGATCGTCTGCATAAATAAGACTGCAAATTTTTAACGAATTCACCTGCCTCCTCACAACTGCACTACCCCAATCAACCCTACCCGCCCAATCTCCTAACCCCATAACCATGGATTTATCTGAATTTACCCTCATACCAGTTGCCCCTGTGAACATTTGTACTACCCCATCTAATGTGTCCATTTTCATCCCCTCCCTGATCAGAACAGTTGTATCATCCACATACCCAATTAAAACTGGCCAAACCCTCGCAACCTCACACCCTGGTCCCTCTACGTGACACATACGCTGCTCCACCAATCTATAAAATGGGTCCTGTACGCACGCAAACAATAATTGTGACATAGGACACCCCTGCCTAAGTCCCCTACCCATTACAATCTTCCCACCCAATCGACCATTAATCTGTACCCTTGCCATTGCACCTCCATACAACGCCACAACCCAACCCACTATTTCTTCCCCAAACCCCTGACCCCTGAGGATGGCTTTCATTGCTTTCCGATCCACTCTATCGTATGCCCCTTGCCAATCGAGCGCCACCAAACCTCCCCCCTCCCCCCTTTTGCCTTCACGAAATCCCTAAGTAACCCATGCCCCTCCACCATAGACCTCCCTGGCAAACCAAACTACCCGCCCCACCACACACTTGACCCGATTTCCCAAAATCTTCACAAACAATTTGTAATCTTTGCATAACGAGATCGCCCGGTAATCCTGAAGCGTATGCTGCCCCTTACCCTTTGGCACCAATACAACGACAGCCATTGCCTGCTTCTCACCCAGCTCACCTCTCTCCTTCATGCAATTAAATAACCTAACCAAAAAATGCCTCATTAATTCCCAATGCTGCTGATAAAACTCTGCCGGGAGTCCATCAATTCCCGGTGCTTTGCCCTTTCGCATTCCACTTAAAGCCCTGAATATTTCCCCCCCAGTTATTTCCCCACCCAGTGCTTCCCTATCACTGTTACGCAACTGACATACCACATTCCCACACACCTGTTCTAAAACCCCATCCTCTACCCCTTCTCGTTGCCAGTACTTCTCATACCACTTATCAGCAAACGCCCCCATTCCTTCCGTAGCTTGTATGACCTGCCCCTCCCTGTACCCTCCTATCGACTCATGAACCTCCAACCATGGAATAGTCATTGCATGCTGTCTTTGTTTCTGCCTACGCAATACGCACGATGAAGGTCTATCGCCCCATAACACCTCTTCAACCCCCGCCTGTACCCGCACCGCTTGGAACCTCTCATCCTGTACCTCACGCAGCCTCCCTTTAATTGCCATAATCTCATCCATTGGATAAGTGCCCGCCACCGCCCCCCTCGCATAACAACCCCATAACCTATCCTCCAAATAGTTGACCAGCCCATATTTTAAAGAATTGATACGTTTCCCTTCCTTTACGTAATATTGCTTAATCCGTTCTTTAGCCACACCATCCCACCACATCCTCTACCCCATTTACCTCTGCACGTAACCCCTCCCACAACGTTGCAAATCCCTCTATCCCCTCCTCATCGCCTAACACACTTGTATTTAACTTCCAATATTCCCTAGATGTACCTGCTAGTGACTCCTACCCCACCTCTGCTACTACCGCCCGATGATCCGAATAAGCTACTTCTATTGTACGGAAAAATGTCAACCAAACCCCTTGAGATATATACAGCCTGTCCAACCTAGCCGCGTAACCTCTTCTTACAAAAGTGTGCTCTACCTCCCACACCCCTCCTCCAACCGCATCCCACAACTGAATATCCCTCAAAAGATATCGCAAGGCCGCCGACACGTGCCCCGCCCCTTTTGGTTCCACGTCAGTTAGTTTAATATGTTTATTATGCACCCCATACCCATCCTGTGTGCGGTAGTCAAAAGATTACAGAGGTACATAATTGGTCCAGGGACTGGACTCCAAAGTTTTGATAGCTGAGCAAGTTACAGAGGTAATGAACTCACAATTTACAAAGGTAATGAACTCCTTTGTAAATTGTGAGTTCATTACCACGTCAGCCCTCCTAATAACGCAGTTCCAGTCCCCACCAACGATGGCCACTGCAGGTAAACCACGTAAGAAGAAAATTAGTTCTTCACATACAAAATCCCTTTTTACTCTCACATCATTTTCTGCTGGTGCATACACACTTACAAAGGATACCCTCTGCCCCATCCACCACCCATCCACGCCCAATACTCCCCCCCTCCCCCTCACTTCTTAGCGACACAAACGGGCTCGCCTCCCTGATCAATATACCCACACCACCTTTCAGACGTGCAGATGGCCGAGTCATGACCTGAAACCCCTCCACCTCGAGCTCTCTTCCCTCCTTGAAATTGTGTTCTTGCAGGAACACTACATCCACCCTATATTTATACAGAAACATTCGAAACCAGTCCCTCTTCACACTATTACACAGTCCATTTACGTTCACAGTCATACCCCTAAGGCCTCTTTATAGTTTCCAACCCTTCCTCCTCTCTTCATTCATCCCAGGGCCTCCTGACCCAGAACCAGCACAAGGCTTCACACCATCAAACCCCCCCCCTTTTTTTGCGATGCCTCTTATCATGACTACCTCGACAGTGCTCTTCCTTCCTCCCAGACCTCTGCGCCGGCGTCAGGACATCATCTGAGTCTGACGCCGCCGCTCTCTTCCTCGTGATGCCCTCCACATCCATGTTATCTTCTGAGGTTCCCTCACAATGTACCTCAACCTCCACCACGCCTCGTTCCACAACACACGGCGACCACTCACGCTTACTAGTTGGCTCATCAACCCTGCTATGGTTTTCATCATTACATTCCTCTACAGGCAACGCCGTGCCTCTCACCAGCTCATGAACAACATCCTCTGCAGGCGGCGTCAATGTCCTCAACACTTCCTGAAGCTCTTCCTCTAGAGCCTGCACCTCCTCCTGCACTTGCACTTCTGTACTTTTCCCTTGCCTAGTAACAGATCCTTTTACGTCACAGCTTACCTCACACACGCCAGTCTCCTCTTTGGAGTCCTCCACCTCTTCACTCCACAAGCGCCCAAGCCCTTGCTTTCGCGTGGGGCTCTCAACAACAGCTACTATGCTGGTAACTGGTGCTTCACCAGTTTGTGCAGGCGCCCTTCTCACTTCACACACGCTGCCGCCATATGGTCGTACGCCCCACATATTCTGCACGTACGTCTCTGTCCGGCGTACGATACCATAACTTGCGTCCTGAAGTCCTCCAACACGACGTAAGATGGTATGGGATGTCTCAGAGTCATCTTCAGGGAAAAGGTTCCCTCCAGACGGCCCATGTAAGCACCTGCCATCCACTTGCCCTGTTGTGCCAGATGTACGGTCCCATATGCCTCAAAAACACTCCTGATGTCAGCCTCATCTGCCTCAAATGGGACATTACGAATCTTAACCCATGTAAAGTGGCGAGATACGTCGATCAAACGCACCTTCACAGCTGTAGTAGCGTCAAGACTCACGTCTTGGAATCTCATCACCAAAGACTCGTACACGGACGTGGAATTCAGTTTGACGAAGATTCTGTAAGCCCCATTCAGGGCAACACCATACACCTCATCGTCCTGGATACCATAGGTCTCCCTAATGATTGCTGGGAGTAATACCTGCGCTGAAGAGGGTGAAATCGCCCCACGAAGCAGCTCAATACCAATGGTATTTACGCACCTCCTCACACTCAGCGCCATGTTGGTACAAGGTAGCTCGCCTGAAAACAGCAGAGGGGTGCAGAGCACAACCGCACTCTACCGTGGTCAGGCAGCGAATGGTTGTCTGATTAATGTGGAGTTCCACCAGGAAGTCCGGTAAGGAAGTTTATGATAGTGATGGGATATTATTTTTACACTTCATTCATAATTTATGCTTAAATTTCTATAGTGATCTTGCTGGTGGTATATAGGTGTTACGGGCTCTTGTACCTTATTACGTTTAACCTAAGATATCCCAATAGTTAAGCCAGGTGACTTATTTTCATTGGTATGGAATATAATCTAACTGGAAAGCCGCTGATTATGCTAATGTTTCTGGCATATGCTATTAAGGAAATATATGTACACTAAAATTTAATGTAAGTTTATTCAGATACAGGTACACATGTGTAGCTTGCTTAGATAACCCCAGACAAAAATACTTGTGTACTTCTGTTAGGGTCCTTAGGTCCACCTATTAAACCCCAGATATCTCCCTTGATGAGTACATTTCTAAAGTATATATCACAGGACTCCCGAGGGCAATAAGTCACATTATTACATTAATATACTAATCAACGAAAAAGGAAAAAAATCGAAACTAGTGACGACAAAGGATTATTTATCCCAAACAAAGTAATCATAACTTAAGGTATTCGGTATTCGGTATCCAGACCAGAGCTTTGGTGAGATGGGTAAGGAAGAAGGATGGGTAAGGATAGAAATTTTGGAAAAGGGTGGGAGAGGGGAGAGAGGTAGGATATAAAAGGTAAGTGGCCCAACAACTTTGGTGTAATTTAAAAAGTGTACGTGAAATGATAAGATATTCTTTAAGAGGTATAAGACTAACCCATCAGAGTCACATAGATATAACAGAATATAAGTACATGACTCTGAATTGGTAGTAATTATACAAGTTGCATTTTTTTATTTTTTTTTTTTTTGCGATTGCACAACGGATATTTATGCGACAATGAAGGCAATAATTTTCTGGCCAGTTTATAGAATTCCGTGACAATGGCTTCTTACAGGTGGTGTCCAGCCATATTAAATAGCATAATTTTTACATTAGATTGTTATATAAGATGTCTCCCTAATTGGGGGCGATGATGTTCTCAGTATACATAGAAGGGTTCTGGTGTTACCCAATCTTCTTCATCAGGGAGGTTGCTCAATATCATGGGTCGAGGGTAATCATCTTTATGTATAAAACGACGGACCCTCTGTGGGAGAGTCATTCTTTGAGTCCTGTGAGGAGGAGTATTGATGGTATAATCCGTGGTATTTACCACTTGTATAGGATGTTCTCTATCTGGCATGTATAGTTCTTGCATTGTATAGAGTTGTTTCTTTTTTAGGGTGTCAAGGCGTACATTTATGGCAGGAATATCTTGTATGTGTAAATCTGCCATTTTAACTCTGTCTCTCCTCCTGGTATCGGTAATAAAGCGAAGAGCTCTATTCTGGACCCTTTGTAACCGTAGCATGTTGGTCTTTGTTGTTAATGACATTGGGACACAAGGGTATTCGAGTACAGGTCTTATTAACATTTTGTACAGATGTTTTTTGACATGTTGAGGGGCTTGATTGAATCGAAAGAGACTGCTAAGACCGGCTTTGGCTATGTTTGATCTTTTTAGTTACATGAGATGTTGAGTGGAGCAGCCTATTTCGTATCCCAAAATCTTGTTAGGGTTTCTAATGGCTACAGGTGTACCTCTGATGGAGATACCTCCTTTATCTTCAATTGTTGATGCAAAACATCCTATCGTGCTAACAAGGACCTTGTCAGGATTAGTCGTAATTCTCCACTTCTTTTCTCAATTAGATGTTCGACGAAGTTCAATATTCATTTTTTCTATGACTCTCTCATACTTGTATTTTCCTGTTACCGTAGCTGATGAGACGACATGAATAACATCATCTGCAAACTGTGTCACAATCGTATCACCAAACTCTGGTTGAGGAAGGTCATTCACATAAATGTTGAACAGAAGTGGACTGAGACAAGAACCTCGTGGGACACCAGCCGTCGGTATAAAAGGCTCTGTCGACCTGCCATGAAAGGTGGGAATGATTTTTCTTTGAGTTAAGAAATTATAAATTACTCTGAGGAAAGTCCAGTTATGGTCTGGTAGGTCAATGAGTTTGTATATAAGGCCATCATGCCATAAGCTATCAAAAGCTTTATGAACATCTCTGGTGGCAATTAAGGCAAGATTCCCCTGATGTTTTAGACTTGCTACAGTATCAAAAATAACATTTATTGCATGATTGGTACCTCTATGTGTTCTAAAGCCAAATTGTTTTTCAGTAAAAAAAGTGATTAAACTCCATATAGTAGTTCAATCTGTTGGAAATGACCTCAAGAATTTTTCCAGTGACTTCAAGTAAAGATATAGGTCTATAGTTCCCAGGTTGGTGAATGTCTTTATTGGGCTTACCTAGAAAGATCATCCTAGCAGTCTTAAAAACCACTGGAAAATGTCCTGAGGCCAAGATGGCATTAAAGATATTTACCAAAGACTGTTTACAATTTCTGGGAAGGAACTTTATTTGTTTCATTGTTATTCCAGAGAGGCCAGGGGCTCTATTACGCATTCTTCCAATAACCTGACTCATCTCTAGTAATGTAATAGGTCTAGTAAGCGGGTGGGTATCTTTAAGAGTTGAAGTATCGATGGAAGGTAGTGGTTGTAGATCATCCAAGTTCTCATCTCTCCATTCATTTACCAACTGATAATGATTATTGTTAAATTGACGACTGTTATTGTGGGAGAGAATTTTCTCCCATACATCACTCATCAAATTAGCCTAGTCCTGTGGATCGTCAAGTTTAATTTCAACATCTTCAACGTTCAGTGTGTTTTTCGACAATGAAAACTTGTAATTTCTGTGGAAGATTCGATACTGTGTTCTTTTATTTTTTAATGTATTGTATTGTCTTTTATAAAATATAAAAAAAAAATCTCAATAGTCTGATAGTGCATGTTCCTTTGGGATTGGTGTTCTCTAATATAAAAAAAATGACGATAAAGGAAATAAAAATCAAATTGAAAACATTCCCTTTGTTCATCCATACCTCAAAAATTTTGAAATTGGAACTTTATAAGGGGATAGCGCGAACGCAGTCCCCTGCTAACAAAAATTTCGCACTCGAGTTAACCACATTTGGGTTAATCGCAGGGGTCAGCACCACCGGAGTGCAATGGTGAGCCTCGCCCTGGGAAAACCGCCTTCGTGATCACGGTATCTCCTGTGCCAGGTAAGTATGGCTTATCGACTCTTGCTGCTAACCCTACCACATAATACTGAACACAACTATTGTTTTCAGAAATATTTATGTAAATATTTTTAAATGTATGTTTTAAAAATTATAAATTTTAAAATTTTAACTTACTTTATTATAGTAAATATTCATTACAAATTAATATTCAATATATTTAAGATAAATGGAATTTTAAAGCAAATTTTCTTCGTGTATTACCACGTTTCTCTCGCACAGTGCAGTGAAATTACTTTCTTGTTTTAAATGTTCATCGTGTCATATAGCTGCATCTTAAATTGATATATCTCTGTTACCATCGTGTTACCATCATGTTCATCGTGTCATATAGCTGCATCTTAAATTGATATATCGGTGATCACACTGATTTTTTTTTTATATTTTATTTAGAACAATACAATACAAGAGATAGATAAAGACAAAAACAGGTCTTACACAGAATAAATCATTAACAACCACACAAACATGAACTTGAGATAACACAAATATCCCTCCTCACCCATACATGAAAACCCCTACACCTATGATAACCAATAAACGACTAATTCCAATTGCATTGTTATATGATTAATAAAACACACCATAATATGCATATATTGTCACTTTGTAAATGATAAAGTAGGACACCTTATACGTTAAATACAATTAACGTAATGTATTGAGAATAAGGTAAAAACAATATGTTCATCAAACACAGAATATATTAATAAACAAGGATCCAACACACTGACACCTAAAACATGCATATGAATAACATACATAGAACAATGTCCCACTGCAAAATCAAACACATATATTGAGTATACTCGTCACAAACCATGAATACACATCATACGCCCAAGTTCATACACATTCACCCGCTACATACCAGGAGGCGACCCCGTTTCCACCCCTGACAGCCCATCAACATAACACATTGTACCATCCCTACCCAGCCCCACCCACCTAATTTACAATTTTAATAAAACCTCTAATGTAAGGTCTCTATATCCCTCAGAGAAATCCCGCTCCCACCTCCTCCCATAAAGTTCTCTATTACGGCACAACGTTTTATAAAACGTAACAGCCAATACCCTCCTCTTCACCTCACTTACCCCTTTCCCCCTCATTCCCCACATAATGTAAACATAATCTACCATAATGTACCCCACAGCCCTAATAATACTTTCATCCATACCCCCCACATCAAGACTCAATGCCCGCAGAAGAGAGAAGTATTGACCACTTATCTTATGCAACACCCTGCTCAACCAACCCCTGACGCTCCCCAACCCCTCACAAAAATACACTACATGGAATGCAGAATCTTCCCCGCCATATATTCCACATACCCCCCCCCCCCCTCAACCACCCGTCTAGCTCGTAAGACCACTCCCGATGGTAAAATCCCATGCAAAAACCGATACATCACCTCACGTCCACGGGGTTGTAACCTTAACCTACCAAACCTTCTCCATATACATCCCCAGTCATACATTAGGAAAATCCCCTCCACCGGAGCCACAACCCTTTCCGCTGACATCCTACACAGCCTACTTATTTTTACCTTACCCAGATCCCTAACCATCACCACTGCCCTCAAAATAGTTTCACACTCCCTCAACTCCGTCCCAGAAAACATGCATTTCAATTTATTGTGTACCTTAACCAACCCCCCCTCACTCACACCCTCCCTCATCACCTCCCTTTTAATGAAGATACATTTGACCCTCCTCTTTAAGTTCATTAAACCCAACCCCCCCTGACGCACAGGTAACATTACTACATCCCTTCTAAGCCAATCACAACCTGAACCCCACAAAAATTTAAAAACCCCTCTAAGTATAGTTGCATGCAAATAAAAGCTGTGACATAGGACACCCCTGTCTAAGACCTCTGCCCATTACAATCCTCCCCCCTAATCTTCCATTAATCTGTACTCTCACCATTGCCCCTCTATATAACGCCTCTACCCATCCCACTATTTCTTCCCCATAGCCCTGTTTCCTAAGGATAGCTCTCAACGCCTCTCGCTCCACCCTATCATAAGCTCCTTGCCAGTCTAGTGTAACCAAACCCCCCCCCCCCCTTCCCCCCCTTTTTCTTCCACGAAATCCCTTAAAAGACCATGTCCCACCCCCATAGACCTACCTGGCAACCCAAACTTGGTTTCCGATACAACCCTCCCTACAACACACTTGATCCTATTTCCTAAAATTTTCGCAAATAACTTATAATCCGCGCATAACAACGATATTGTTCTATAGTCCCTGAGCGAACGCTGTTCCTTACCCTTTGGTACCAAAACAACTACAGCTGTTGCCTGTCTTTCACCCAACCTTCCCCTTACCTTCATCAAGTTTAGTAACCTCACCAAAAAACCTTTTATTAACTCCCAATGCTGTTGATAAAACTCCGCCGGCAGTCCATCGATTCCCGGTGCTTTGATCTTGGGATATGAAATAGACAGGCTGCTCCACTCAACATCTCATGTAACTAAAAAGATCAACACAGCCAAAGCCGGTCTTAGCAGACTCTTTCGATTCAATCAAGCCCCTCAACATGTCAAAAAACATCTGTATAAAATGATAATAAGACCTATACTTGAATACCCTTGTGTCCCAATATCATTAACAACAAAGACCAACATGCTACGGTTACAAAGGGTCCAGAATAGAGCTCTTCGATTTATTACCAATACCAGGAGGAGAGACAGAGTTAAAATGGCAGATTTACACACACAACAAGATATCACTGCCATAAATGTACGCCTTGACACCCTAAAAAAGAAACAACTTTATACAATGCAAGAACTATACATGCCAGATAGAGAACATCCTATACAAGTGATAAATACCACCGATTACACCATCAATACTCCACCTCACAGGACTCAAAGAATGACTCTCCCACAGAGGGTTCGTCGTTTTATTCATAAAGAAGATTACCCTCGACCCATGATTTTGAGCAACTTACCTGACGAAGAAGATTGGATACTACCAGAACCCTTCTCATCGACACCATGCCCAGCCCTTCTAGGGTAGGGTAGGTGCCTGAGCCCGAGCTTTTAGCTCATAACACTGTCATTCCCATTAGCCCTCTTGGGGCGGGGATGGCAGACCAGAGAGGCCTAGCTTGTGGCTAGGCCTGGGGACAGTTGGTCCCAAAGATGAGGAGGTACTTGTGCCTCCTCCCATGGGAGACTTAGGTCTCAGACACTCCCTAAAGAGGGAGCCAAGGCCGGGCCACCACTTGGACAAGGCCCGGGCCGCCAGAATACCGGCTAATCTTTAACTAACTAACGAACCCTTCTATGTATACTGAAAAAACCATCGCCCCCAATTAGGGAGACATCTTAAATAACTTTCTAATGTAAAATTATGCTATTGACTATTGTTGGACACCACCATTAAGAAGCTATTGTCACGAGCTCATAAACTGGCCAGAAAATATTGCCTTTCCTGTCGTATGAATAACCGTTGTGCAATCGCGAAAAAAAAAAAAAAAAAAAAAAAAAAAAGCAATTGCAACTTGTATAATTACAACCAATTCAGAGTCATGTACTTATATACCTATTATATTTATGTGACTCTGATGGGTTAGTATTATACCTCTTAAAAAATAATCTTATCAATTCAAATACACTTTTTAAATTACACTAAAGTGGTTGGGCCACTTACCTTTTATATCCTACCTCTCCCCCCCCCCTCCAACCCTCTTCCAATATTTCCATCCTTACCCATCCTTCTTCCTTCCCCATCTTACCAAAGCTCTGGTCATTAGAAGCGAAGAAGCGAAGCTTTGCCCTTTCGCATGGCACTCAAAGCTCTCCATATTTCCCCCTCAGTTATGTCCCCCCCCAAAGCTTCCCTATCACTGTGTCCTAACCTACATGGCACACTTCCACACACCCTCTCTAAATCCCCTAATCCTACCCCTTCCTCCCGCCAATACTTTTCGTACCACTTATCCGCAAACAACCCCATCCCATCCGTAGTGTGGATAACCTGACCCGCCCTATACCCTCCCACCGACTCAAGAACCTCCAAACATGGAATAGCTGTTGCCTGCTGACGTTGTTTTTGTCTGCGCAACACACACGAGGACGGCCTATCTCCCCATAACACCTCCTCCACCCCCGCCATTACTCTCACCGCTTGGAACCACTCGTCCTGAATTTCCCGCAACCGCTCTTTAAGTATCATAATGTTGTCCATCGGATAGACACCCTCTACTGTCCCTTTTACATAACAACCCCGTAACCTGTCCTCCAAATAATTAATCAACCCAAATTTTAAAGAATTAATCCTTTTCCCCTCCCTCACATAATAATGCCGAATCCGGTCCTTAGCCACACCATCCCACCACGTCCTCCACACCTTGTACCTCCTCAGTTAATCTCTCCCACAGCTCCGTAAAACCCCCCAACCCCTCCTCATCTTCCAACAGACTCGTATTTAATTTCCAATATCCCCTAGAGATACTAGCTAGAGAATCCCACTCTACTTCTGCGACAACCGCCCTATGATCTGAAAAAGCTAGTTCAATATTGTATGGACAGACTTTGACAATACCTTATGAGATATATACAACCTGTCTAACCTAGCTGCGTAACCTCGCCTCACGAAAGTATGCTCCACCTCCCACGCTCCGCCACCTACCACATCCCTCAACTGAACGTCCACCAAAAGATTGCGTAATGCTGTCAACATATGCCCCGCCCCTCGTGGTTCCACATCCGCTCTCCTGATCACACAATTCCAGTCCCCACCTACGATGGCCACTTCAGGTAAACCACGGAAAGCAAAAACTAGATCATCACACACAAAATCCCTCTTTACTTTCATATCATTTTCAGCTGGTGCATACACACTTACAAAGGTTACCCTCTGCCCCATCCACCACCCATCCACACGCAACACCCTCCCCCCCACCCCCTTCACGTCTTTGCAACACAAACGGGCTCGCCTCCTTTATCAATAAACCAACACCACCTTTCAAACGTGCCGATGGCAGAGTCAACACCTTATACCCTTCCACCTCGAGCACTCTACCCTCCCTGAAATTATGCTCCTGTAGAAAGACTACGTCCACTCTGTATCGACGTAAGAGCATACGAAAGCATTCCCTCTTCACACCAGTACACAGTCCATTCACATTCACAGTCATGCACTTAAGGCCTTTCTAAAGCTTCCAACCCTTTCTCCTCTCAACCTTCCCAGGGCCTCTTGCCCCAGGGTCAACATGTGGTTTGTCACCATCCACCCCCCCCCCTTTTCGATGCCTCTTATCCTGGCTGTCACGAGAATATGCATCCTTCCTCCCAGACCTCTGCGCGGGCGTCAGGACATCATCTGAGTCTGACGCAGCCGCCCTCTTCCTCGTGACACCCTCTTCCGCCATACTGTCTTCCGAAGATTCCTCACAGTGAACATCAACCTCTACTGTGACCTGTCGCACAGAGCTCGGTGACTCCTCTCTGTGCCTGCAGTTGTCCTCCTTCCTTCTCGTGCCTGTCCCGCCACACTCTCCTTTCAACTCAGGCACCATTTCACGGACCAAGCCATTATCCTCGCCCGAAGAAGGTAAAGTTTTCAATACCTCGTCGAGCTCCTCCTCCAGCTCTTGCACCTCCTGCTGAATTAGCACTTCCTCCCCCGTCACCGGCAAAGTGGCCATGTTCGGCTCCACACAACTCGTGCCTCGCCCATCGTGCACCACAAGAGACTCTTATACAATTTCACTCCACAGACGGCCATCTCCTCGGTTTCCTTTGGAATTCTCCTCAACGACATCCACACCTGTGACTGGTGCTCCACCTGTTTGCACCGGCGCCCTCCACTGCCTCCCTCACGTCGCCGCCATATGATCATACTCCCCACACAACCTGCATGTCCGTCGCTGCCCAGCATACGCCACTAGAATTTGGGTCCTAAAATCCGGCATCACGACGTATGACGGGATCGGGTGCCTCAGTGTCATTTTGAGGGAGAATGTACCCTCCGGACGTCCCATGTACGCACCTGCCGCCCACTTGCCTTGGGTTGCCAGATGCACGGTACCATAAGCTGCAAACACCTTCCGTAAGTCCTCCTCGTCAGCCTCGAAGGGGACATTTCGCAACTTCACCCACGTATAGTGGCGAGAGACGTCTATGAGTCGCACTTTGACAGCTGGAGTTACATCAATACTCACATGCTCAAATTTCGTCACTAACGACTCGTACACAGCCGTCGAATTTAACTTGACGAATAGACGATAGGCCCCATTCAGGGCCACACCATAAACCTCATCATCCTGCACTCCGTACGTTTCCCTGATGATTGTCGGAAGTAACACCTGCGCCGTAGAGGGGGAAATCGCCCCACGAAGCAGCTCAACGCCGACAGTGTTTACCCTACGTCGGATACTCAGCGCCATATTGTTGCTATGAGAGCTCTCCTGACAAACGAAGATTCGATACTGTGTTCTTTTATTTTTTAATGTATTGTATTGTCTTCTATAAAATATAAAAAAAAAATCTCAAGTCTGATAGTGCATGTTCCTTTGGGATTGGTGTTCTCTAATATAAAAAAAACTGACGATAAAGGAAATAAAAATCAAATTGAAAACATTCCCTTTGTTCATCCATACCTCAAAAATTTTGAAATTGGAACTTTATAAGGGGATAGCGCGAACGCAGTCCCCTGCTAACAAAAATTTCGCACTCGAGTTAACCACATTTGGGTTAATCGCAGGGGTCAGCACCACCGGAGTGCAATGGTGAGCCTCGCCCTGGGAAAACCGCCTTCGTGATCACGGTATCTCCTGTGCCAGGTAAGTATGGCTTATCGACTCTTGCTGCTAACCCTACCACATAATACTGAACACAACTATTGTCTTCAGAAATATTTATGTAAATATTTTTAAATGTATGTTTTAAAAATTATAAATTTTAAAATTTTAACTTACTTTATTATAGTAAATATTCATTACAAATTAATATTCAATATATTTAAGATAAATGGAATTTTAAAGCAAATTTTCTTCGTGTATTACCACGTTTCTCTCGCACAGTGCAGTGAAATTACTTTTTTGTTTTAAATGTTCATCGTGTCATATAGCTGCATCTTAAATTGATATATCGGTGATCATACTGATTATTGTTTTTGTCAGGAGGAATAAGAAAATTTCTGTTGACAAAGGACATAATCGTATGACAGAGGCCCTGAAGCTTTTGATCATTTAACCAAATAGTAAGTAAGTACGTAAGCAAGTAAGTTTATTCAGGTATACACAAATACAGTTACATAGATTATCATACATAGCAGCATATGTGTAGAGAACCTAGGATAACCCAAAAAAGTCAAAGTGACTTATTTAGAAATGTATCCTCAGCGTTATGGAAAGGTTTACCGTACATTTCTACTGTTTTCTTCTCGAGGCTAACTTGACCAAAAGTAGAGTTTCTTTCCTGGCATTTATCTAATACTTCATTCCTTGTGCTATTTTCTTTTCACCCGTCATATTATCATTCTTTGTTGCCTTAACTAAATTTTTCAGCTGCTTCTAACTCTTACCTAATTCTAGATACAGTCTACTTACTAAACACTGATTCTACCACATTTTTATCCACATTATTGTCCCAGTGATGGATCGTTTTTTCTTTAACTCTTAACTCTTTCTGTTACAAGATTTTCCTTATATAGTATTTTAGGTCTTGTTTTCCAAATATTGACTACATTAATGGCTGCAGCCTCACTTTTTGTTGTACTCACATAATTGTGGTTGCAGGGGTCGAGACTCAGCTCCCGGCCCCACCTCTTCACTGATAGCTGCTAGGTCCTCTCTCTGTATGCTCCCTTAAATTTGTCATACCTCTGCCTCCACTACATCACTTGCTAGACTCTTCCACTTCTTGACAACTCCAGGCGACCTAGCTGCCAGGGAGTGTGGACGTGCCTCATACCTCTCTGCTGACAGTCTAGCAAGCTATCCAGTGACGTCATGGTATTCAGCGTGAGGAGGCGGGTGAATACCGTTGGTATACAGCTTGTTCGGGGGGCGATTACGCCTGAGAATGAACAAGTTTTGCTACCTAAGATTATCCGTGACACTTATGGTATTGCGGACAAGGATTTGTACGGTGTGGCATTAAATGGCGCATACCGGATATTTGTAAAACTACTCTACGAGCCAGTGTACGAGCAGCTGGTTGAGCAATTCCAAGATCTCTGCGTAGATGTGTCCCCTGACGTGCATGTGCGTATGGTGGATGTCTCTCGACAATATACGTAGGTGAAACTGCGCAATGTGCCCTTCGAGGCCGATGCAACGGATCTCCGCAGTGTTTTCAGAAGATACGGAGTGATACACATGGCTAAACAAGGCATGCGGGTGGCTGGGGCGTATGTTGGTCCCCCAGACGGTTCGTTTACCCTTAAGATGTCTCTACGCCAGGCCATACCATCGTATGTGTACCTTGATGACTTCCGCACACAGGTCATGGTGTCTTATGCTGGTCAACGACGGACGTGTCGCCTCTGCGGTGAATATGATCATATGGCAGCAGAGTGTGGGCAGCGCGGGCAGGCCAGAAGGCCAGCCGGTGGATCAACGAATGACGATGGGCAGGAGGCTCCCATACGTGGACGAAAAGGAGATGGTGGCCACGGTCGGCTTTGGAGTGAGGAGATTGAGGAGCCAGTGGTGGTGTCGAATCTGGAGCTGTCGTCTCTCGAGTCACCTGCATCGCCGGTGGTACAGCAGGCTTCCGGGGAAGACCAGGTGACGGTGGAAGTGGAGGACTTGGATGCGACAATAGCGTCTGTTTTGCATACCATGTTCTCATCTACGGATGTGGTCTCCCCGGCTGTGACGACGGCCAGTCCGGAGATCGTGTCTGTGGCGGTCGAGCAGCAGCAGGAGGAGGTTGTTGGTGCTGGTGGGGCTGGCGGGGACGTGGTGACCCCTCGTCAGAAGGCAGGGACGAAGGTAGTGGTGGAGGTACATCGTGTGGACGATCCGGTCACAAACATGGAGGAGGATGCTGGGACGAGGAAGAGGGCTGCAGCAATGTCGGACTCTGACGACGTCCTGACGCCGGCTCAACGAACAGGGAAGAAAGCATCGGTAGAGGGGGGGGGGGGCGGTGTGCTAGTGGAGGTGAGCAGCGACAGCAGGTGGTGCCAGGTGGCACGGGTGTCGTGCGTGGAGAGCATGGCAAACGTGGCCCCCAGGGCCCAAGTGGGCATGCAAAAGTACAAGTGGGGCAGCGCGGGAGGAAACCTTAGCCAGGTGTGAGGGGGGGGTTTAGACAGGGGCGGGAATAGTCGTGGAAGGTGTGATGAGGTCTGCTGCTTGATGGCAGCGACGGTTAATGGCGTGTGTGTCTGGGGGCACCAGATAGCGTGCTCCTTGAGAGAGGGGCATGTGCCCAGTGTTAGGATGAAAGTGGCTTGATATGTGCTGTTCAGATGTGTCTGCAAATTGTGGAATGTGAGTAGTGTTAGGTTCTGGTTAGAGGTGTTGCTGCCTGCGCCTGTGTGCGCCTAAGGTACGCTGGTGCGGTTGAGGTGGCGTATGCTGCTGCTGTGTATATGAATCTTGGACTATATGTTGTATGATAGTGGGTGGGGTCTGTATGGTGGAGGTTTGAGGAGCATTCTTATGTTCTATGTCAAGTATTGGGTATGTATTTTATACCTATGCATACACAATGTATAAAAACACTGGTAGTGTTACTTGTGCAGGACCTGCTGTTATGAGGACTCTTGTATGCACAAGGACAGACCCTTTGTAATTACTTGAGGTGTGTGCTAGGCACAGTATTTATGTGTTACTTATGTCATGGTTATATTTTATGATTTTGAGACTAAGTTTATTCTTATGGTTTTGTAGTAATTTTGTATGTCTTTGTGACTTTTCTATATCACCATTGTTGTGTAATACATATTGTTATGTAACTGAACCATTAGGACAATTACATAAATTAATGTTTTGATCATTGCTGTGTGACTTTAGATTAGGCAACATTCATTGTTTATAGTATGTTAGGTTGTAAATAGTGGGGTGGTTGGATAACCACGGGATGGGGGGGTAATATGTCTGTATAATATGTTCAGTGCAATGCATTGCATGGTCTGTAGTCGATTATTAAGTACCATTTCGAGGGATGTGTATATAAAAGTGTTGATCATATCATGTAATTCTGTTGAGTAGCTCCAACGTGGTTTGGGTTAAGTGATAGGATGAGGGAGCAGGGAGGGGGGGGGGGTGTACCCACACGGAGTTGTAAGTGTGGTGTGTAATATTTGCTGTAGGTAGGATTGTGTTAATTTATAGACTTGAATGAGTTTTACATATTATATTTTTGTAATGTCATGTTTTAAATAAAATATAAAAAAAAAAAAAAAAAAAAAACCTGCCTCCACTACATCACTTGCTAGACTCTTCCACTTCTTGACAACTCTGTGCACGATCTTTTACTCACTCCGGGGCTTTAATTTCACATGTATGTTTCTATTGTCTGGATTCACCCAGTCTTAGGGCACAGAGGACCACATCGTGTGACTTGAATAAAAATATATATTTATCTTTAAGCCATTGGAAGGCCTCCGTCAGATAATCCAAAGCTTCAGTGTAAGTTTATTCAGGTATACACAAATACGGTTATCATATATAGCAGCAAATGTATAGAGAACTCAGGATAACCCAGAAAAGTCTGACAGAGTGACTTATTTCCATTGGTGGGTCATCAAATGGCTAAGACCCGCGTCAGGAAACAATTGTCCTGTTTCCTGACGAATCTTACCTAATCTAACCACACTGTCAGCTCCTTCACAGCAATTTTCCGTTTTCATTATTATTATTATGGGAGAGCGCTAAACCCGTAGGATTATACAGCGCACGTGGGGGGGGATGGAAGGTATTCAGGCTTAATTCAGGGAACCGGAGTACAGATCCAATTCCCTAGTTCAAGAGCCCTTCACTAGCATCAAGGAACCTCCCTTGAGGAGTTTCAAGAGGGTGTAGAAATCACTTATACCTGGAGTATACCTAGAGAGAGTTCCGGGGGTCAACGCCCCCGCGGCCCGGTCTGTGACCAGGCCTCATGGTGGATCAGGGCCTGATCAACCAGGCTGTTACTTCTGGCAGCACGTAAACCAACGTACGATCCACAGCCCGGCTGGTCAGGTACTGACTTTAGGTGCCTGTCCAGTGCCTGCTTGAAGAGAGCCAGGAGTCTATTAGTAATCCCCTTGATGTATGCTGGGACCTTCAGTGGGCCACTACATCCAGTGTAGCAGTAAATAAGGATGGCAAAGAGGAATACCACAATTAGAGAATTAACCGTATTTATATTGAGGATTCACAAGTGAAACATATGAATCACTTTTTGTAACAGTAGCGTTAAAAACCGAATGATAGTTTAACAACATGTTGCAGAAATGGGAAACTGTGTACACAATGACCACCTTTCTGTGTATTGGTGGGAAAGAAGCTGTTGTTTCAATATAGTCATAGTAAAGAGGATATGATTTTTTCCAATGCATACCTGAGTATGATTCATGCTTTTGCTTCTTAACTTACCCTCTCTAGACGGCACCCGAGGAACATCTTTCTTCGCACATGATTCTATCTAAATCTCAAAGATGAATCAATGCTGAGAGTGGTGTGGATTTTGTGGTGATCTTCAATGGGGACTCATTGTGCCGAGTTATCTCTTCAATTCTTGTGTTTACCATGGAGCTTCATGCTCTATTATTATCAGTCTTGTTCTGGCTGTCATCCATAGTGGGTGTGGAAAATAATGTATTTTCCAGAAAAAATACAGTGATTTTTTTATGTAAATTAGTGTAACATACTTAATAAAAATTTGTCATAAAAAATGGGAAGCCTGCGCCTGTGCAGAAGAGACTCGCCGTTGTTGTTTGAATTGGACAAAAACGTTTGTGAATAATGGGAAGAATTTTTCGTGCTCTAGAGGTAAAATTGGGCTGACACCTCTCAAATAGGAGGCGAAATTGTTGGATGTGCATTCCTGCATAACTTGAGATATCAGGCGACTGGACAAGACAGCTCCAGAAACCTCAGATAACTCTGTTTGTTTAACTCTGGCCAGTGTTATTTTCATGGATAGGCAGCGAGGTTTTCTGAGTATGATACACATTAATCTCCAGTCAAATTGGTGAGTAATTTTAAGATATTCTCCTTCTGTTATATAAATGTGTATATATATAATCCTTTATTAATTTAATATACAGTCCACAAACTTATATATTTATCAGAATTCTTGTTGATGCATCTTTCATTTGTAATTAATAGGTCTAGAGCAACTTGTGGATATGACAGTGGTAGGTATTGAAGGGGGACATTTTTTGAGACCTAGGTGTCCCAAATTCCTAATTGTCTATGTAACTGATAAATAATAATTATCTTTGTTATCATTTACTGTTATGTATATAATGAGTTAAATTCAGATAAATGTAATTTTCCACATTTAATTTGCCTGTTGGTCCTTCGAACCGGATGTAATTAGTGAAGTCATTAATTAGTTAATTACTTAATAATTATATGTGAAATGACAGAAGGAGGTGGATGTTAAGTTCACAAATTTACTTAATGTGTAGTGGATTATAATTATTACAATATTAATTTGATAAGACAATTCTGGCCAAGATTTATATCAGTGTAAGTGTAATTGATAAGCCAAGTGTAGCTAATTATATTAATGTTTATAATATTAATTTTGCTATGCCAAATTCTGGTAAGGATTTATATTGTATAATATTAATTTTGATAAGCCAAGTTTGGCTATAGGTTTGTATTAATGCACATTTGAAATTATATTATAATTTTCTTACATGTGTAATTACTAAGCTCAAGTGTAGCTAACATTATTAATGTGTATTTAAGATTTATATTACAATTTTCTTACATGTAATTGCAAAGCTCAAGTGTAGCTAGGATTTATTCAAAGGTAAGTTGTAATCAGTGTTATTAATTAAGTTGAATTTAATACATTGCATCATGGCTGAAAGTGAAGAAATTAATATAGAAGACAAACATATGGAATATAGAGCACGAAAAATTCTTCCCATTATTCACTAACGTTTTTGTCCAATTCAAACAACAATGGCGAGTCTCTTCTGCACAGGCGCAGGCTTCCCACTTTTTATGACAAATTTTTATTAAATACAGTATGTTACACTAATTTACATAAAAAATACACTGTATTTTTTTTTGGAAAATACATTATTTTCCACAGTGGGAATCATTTCACCACTTGCTATAGGTCTTAGAATTTCCTGCTGATTATGGTGCAGCATGCTTCTGTGTATCCTATGTTTACTGCTGCAGTCCCACTTAATGAACTGGTTGATACTGAGGCAAAATCTGCTACATCAAGTTCCATATTTACCGGATCTATGCCTCAGAATGATTTTTAAAGCTACATTAGTTGTCCTGAAGAACTGGCAGTTCTGATGAGACCTGTAATTAAGCAACACGCCACATAGGGCTCAGGAGGAAGTGTTTTTAAGCTTACTTCAAAAGGAATCATTGCTTCAAAATGTTTCTACGTTGATTAAAGATCGGGCACAGTTCTCGGACTCGTTCTTGTGCTCACCAGAGACTCTGCTTCTTTCTTTGAGCATCCTGCTGCATACTGAATTTTGTAATTCGTATTTTGATTGTATGGTAGCTTCTATCTTTTCAAATTAAGCTCTGCTCTTTTAACTGCAAAGGTTTTTCCCGAACCTCAGCAGTTTTTTAAGTGTGAATCTCAACACATTTATTGCTTACAGTAGCCAAAAAAAAATCTAAGTTTCTATCAGGTTCAGAAACCAAATTGGTTGTTTTACTTTAGCTTTGAAGCGCTGATAACGAATCTGAGCTTGCTGTGTCACTATCACATAAGATTTTGAAATCTTATGATCAATATTTTGGCTATTTGAGGTTAAAGAACCTCATGATATATGTTCGGTAACAATCATAAGTTTTGTTATAATATTCGTCAGGAGACATGAGAAGTGTCTCCTGACAAGGGTATTAGCCAAATAGTTGACTCGTATAGGTATTATATTATGCACACACAAAGAAGTCAAGAGCTGTGACTCAACCTCTGCAACCACAAATTGGTAAGCGCACACAAATATATATATCTATACACACACACACATACACACACACACACACACACATATATATATATATATATTATATGCAAAACAACCACTGTGAAAGAATAGTGAAATTCAAAGTGCTTTCGTGACTTATCACATTATCAAGGAATTATATATATATATATATATATATATATATATATATATATATATATATATATATATATATATATATATATATATATATATATGTGTGTGTGTATACGTCAAAGTTTTCAAGCTTTTTCACTGGTGTTCAATATCACTCTTCCGTACCAATGTCCAGCAGTAGTCGACCATCAAATTCTATTTCTCAGAAACTGTACGTGCTGGATCAAAACTAAGTTAAGATCTGATTTCAGCGTCCGTAAATTAGTTAGAAACATACGTTTTATTTTAAACGTAATCTGAAAGCTTTGTTGGCCAGGGTTATTTTTAAATGATGTCCAGGTTTTCAAAAGTTTACGAAGATGCTTTCGTTTATTTATGTGTTTTAATATATTTTTTCCATCGCCAGGACGTGTTATAGTTGATTTTGTCCTCATATGAGCACCTTTTTCTAAGTATTTTGAAGTGTATTACTGTTTACAGTCACGAGAACTGACGACTCTCTGGGCTTCACTAGTCGGTAAATTCCAAAATTCCTTCCTTTCTTTCTTCATTCCATGCACTTTAAGCTTCGCCTTCACAAAAAAGTCTCACACTACCACAACTTATGATCACACTTACCCTGACAGGAAAAAAAATATTTTAGAAAAAAATGCATTTTACTAGATGCTGAAAATTAATTAGCAGAACTTTGCTACCAATGAGTCCCTTCATCTGTTCTTTCTTCTTTTCCTTACACAAAATGTCATATATGCTTTAAATATAATTTTTAAACGGTATTTCTTCACGAGGAGATGCAAACATGTTAAAAATATTCCAAAGCTTATTAAACAAACAGTTTACAGGAGTCACAAGGGTATTAGAACATGTAAAATGACAAAAAATCATTCCAACTGCTAAATGTGTGGTTTAGCCTCAGGACGATAGGTCCATGATGGTGTATCTCAGGTGCGATTTCAAGAAGGATGCAAGTATAGTAACTTCAAGTGGACCTCAAGTGTAGTGGCATTTGGACTTTAGGCGTAGTGACTTCAGAATTTCAAGTGCAGTGCCTTCAGGGCTAATGACTTCAAGCGTTATGATTTCAGGTCGCAGTAAGAGCCAGCATATCCAGGCTGACAGCTCGAGTAAGGCAGTTGCGATGTTCTGAGAGCAAGTTGGCATATTTGTCTGCAAGATAATAATAAGCATAATAATAATAATAATAATAATAATAATAATAATAATAATAATAATAATAATAATAATAATAATAATAATAATAAAGAAATATATATATATATATATATATATATATATATATATATATATATATATATATATATATATATATATATATATATATATATATACATATTAAACTTAGTCCAGGTGGACTATCCTGCCACTTACCAGCTATGGAGACCAGAAGGATGCCCCAGGCGACGCCCCAGAACCAACCGACGAGGAAGAAGGTGACGGTGAAGAGCTGGACGAGACCGGTGGCGGCGGTGACGAAGGCCGAGGCGATGCGGTGACCACTCGTCTCCACGCTACCCATCCTGGTCCGGCCCCAACACAATCCCAGCCATCCACTGGCAGCAGTCCCTGTTACAGAGACACCAGATGACAAGGAATGAAACACTAAGACAATAGAAGATATAGTATAATTAGCAGATACAGAAGCTGGGGAAATACTAGGCAGTGATTCCTTATCTAATACGTACATGTAATGTAATGCCGCAGAAGATATAGATGGCCTGAAATTTTCAACTTTTCTTTCTGTAATTTAAACTGATGCACATTTGTAGGTGCCCATTTTTAAGTTTCCACTAAAATTAACCTAGTAACTTAAGAGTGATAAAAGTTACATCCAACGTATCCAGGAAACCAGGTAACCTCCAGGTATCCAGGAATCTACATAACACTAGTTAACAGTTCTAACATCGGTAATGACAGGCCTGAGCTTGCTACCACCTGCAGCTCACAAGACTGCCATCCCCACGAGCCCCTTTGGGGCGGGGCAGATGGCAGACCAGAGGCCTAGCTTCTCCCTGCGAGCCCCGTGAGGGCGGGGAATGTGGCTAGGCCTGGGGACAGTTGGTCCCAAAGATGAGGGCGTACTTGTACCTCCTCCCATGGGAGACTTAAGTCTCGAGACACTCCCCAGATAGAGAGCCAAGGCCGGGTCACCACTACTTGGAAAAGACCCGGGCCGGGAGAATACCGGCGAATAAAAAAAAAAAAAAAATAACATCGGTACAAGTTACTGAACTGGGGTTAAAGTAAGTGATATAGGGAACACTGTGCAATACAACGCAATAACTGTTTTATTATTATTATTATTATTATTATTATTATTATTATTATTATTATTATTAAATATTACATTCACATAAAAGTGGTAAACTCATAGGTCATATAGTATCAAGCAGGAAGCGGAAGTTATGTCAAGAAGAGGAATATGCAAAAGTATAAGTCAAAATCGTTGTACTAAGCTAGGATCGTCCAAGAAATTATAGGGAACATCTGCATTGAAGATAGGACTATTTAACTGTAGTCAGAGTAAGGGCATCAGAGTGTCGAGAAAGAGGATAGGAATGAACCCCACGGTTCCTTTGAAGAGTGGAACAATCAGTTAACAGGGGTTGAACTATCAACATAACACACAATCTAAATGGTTATAACTGACCATAATTTTTAAAGGGGTGGACCGGTAAGCCAGCGGAAGGCCTCGGTCAGAAGACCAAAAGCTCCAACGGTGGGTCATGATCTAAGACCCGCGTCAGGAAACCCTTGTCCTGTTTCCTGATGAACCTTACCTTACCTAACCTAACCTAACATAACACAGTAAGTCTTACAGAGAGGCACCGAGCATTTCTCAATGAGTTGCTCGTGTGTGGCCAATACACAAGTGTACGTGAGAAATGTTTCCTCTACAAGCAATAATGATGGGAAGAAGTCGACTAAACAGCTTGTGGGACACTGATGATTGAAACAAGAACTCATGAATGCACACAGACAGGATGAGAAAGAAATCTGAAAAGGACACAGTCCTACGAGAGATCGGAGTCTTAAACTAACGCAGGAGGGGAGTTGTCTGCTTGCTCATTACCCTAATTACCAACATGCCCAGGGACCCAACGAAAGTCGATGTCAGTTTCTGCTGAAGAGTCTACATAGCTACCGTGATGTGGTGAGCATTGGGATGTGAGGAATTAATGTAATGAATTGCCCATTACACACAGTCTAAAACTAATTATCATATGACTAAGACCCGCGTCAAGAAACACTTATCCTGTTTCCTGACAAATATTACCTAACAGACAGAGAAGCAAGACGGAGGATAGAGAGCTGTGCATGTAGTTACGTCTGAAAATGTTTGTTGCTTCTTGTAACCAGCCCTGGATCACGTTGTCTGGAGAGACAGTAGTATATCCTACAATGTACAAACGAACGGCTGATTTTGAGCAATGTATGTATACTACAGCAGCAAGGTAGTGTGATTGACGATGCTCATTGTAAACAGATGGCCGTAGATGATAGGATGGAATAGAAAGTTGAAGGGAAAAGAGGCCCATGTGAACTTATGGAATCTTTCATTGTGGAAAATTTAAGTTTAGAATAGGTTAAAATGAAAGGATAGGGAGACAGGAAAGCAGCAAAAACTTGAAGGCAGAGAGAAAATCCTGCAGAATGAATGATAACGCAGATCATGAAAACGAACGAAATAGCGTAGACGGTAGTGACTCAAGCAAGGCCAGCAAATTAAACTCTGCATGTAGAATTTCAACTAGGATTTAACAATAGGTCCTTACACATAAACGCAGCCCTTGATAATGGATAACATTAAATCTAGAAAGAACATCGGTAAAAGAAGGACTGTACCTGCTCTTGTGTCAAACATTGTCTTGTTTACCTGGAGTTTACCTGGAGAGAGTTCCGGGGGTCAACGCCCCCGCGGCCCGGTCTGTGACCAGGCCTCCTGGTGGATTAGAGCCTGATCAACCAGGCTGTTGCTGCTGGCTGCACGCAAACCAACGTACGAGCCACAGCCCGGCTGGTCAGGAACCGACTTTAGGTGCTTGTCCAGTGCCAGCTTGAAGACTGCCAGGGGTCTGTTGGTAATCCCCCTTATGTATGCTGGGAGGCAGTTGAACAGTCTCGGGCCCCTGACACTTATTGTATGGTCTCTTAACGTGCTAGTGACACCCCTGCTTTTCATTGGGGGGATGTTGCATCGTCTGCCAAGTCTTTTGCTTTCGTAGTGAGAGATTTTCGTGTGCAAGTTCGGTACTAGTCCCTCTAGGATTTTCCAGGTGTATATAATCATGTATCTCTCCCGCCTGCGTTCCAGGGAATACAGTTTTGGGAACCTCAAGCGCTCCCAGTAATTGAGGTGTTTTATCTCCGTTATGCGTGCTGTGAAGGTTCTCTGTACATTTTCTAGGTCAGCAATTTCACCTGCCTTGAAAGGTGCTGTTAGTGTGCAGCAATATTCCAGCCTAGATAGAACAAGTGACCTGAAGAGTGTCATCATGGGCTTGGCCTCCCTAGTTTTGAAGGTTCTCATTATCCATCCTGTCATTTTTCTAGCAGATGCGATTGATACAATGTTATGGTCCTTGAAGGTGAGATCCTCCGACATGATCACTCCCAGGTCTTTGACGTTGGTGTTTCGCTCTATTTTGTGGCCAGAATTTGTTTTGTACTCTGATGAAGATTTAATTTCCTCGTGTTTACCATATCTGAGTAATTGAAATTTCTCATCGTTGAACTTCATATTGTTTTCTGCAGCCCACTGAAAGATTTGGTTGATGTCCGCCTGGAGCCTTGCAGTGTCTGCAATGGAAGACACTGTCATGCAGATTCGGGTGTCATCTGCAAAGGAAGACACGGTGCTGTGGCTGACATCCTTGTCTATGTCGGATATGAGGATGAGGAACAAGATGGGAGCGAGTACTGTGCCTTGTGGAACAGAGCTTTTCACCGTAGCTGCCTCGGACTTTACTCTGTTGACGACTACTGTGTTCTGTTAGTGAGGAAATTATAGATCCATCGACCGACTTTTCCTGTTATTCCTTTAGCACGCATTTTGTGCGCTATTACGCCATGGTCACACTTGTCGAAAATTTTTAGGAAGTTCGGCCTACCGCGACACGCCACTTTAAGCATAATATGCTAAAATTCCACAACTTTCTCCATTTAAAGAGGCGTTTTTCCCAAAGTAAATGGTATCAGTAAAATACGAGAGAGAGAGAGGTTCCCACAGAGGCATTCAAAGAGAAGATGTAAGTAGAAAGTTGCAAGGAGGAAATCATGTATTAATTTTATAAATACGAACCACAGTAAAGAGGAGTGGTATAATGGATATTAACTCGCACATCTTACTCAAGAGGCAGAAAAAAGAAGACCAAACAGCATGGAAAAGTTTAGATTCTAGGAGACAAATGCACGAAGGAGGAAACTAACGTATTCACCTCAAACTCTACCTCGATTTTCACTTTGACCACAAATATTTCACCGTCAAATCAACATAAATTTTATGATTCACTGTTTATCAGGTGAAATGGGAGAATGATTCTTGGTCTTCATTTTGGTAATTTGATGACTCGCTTAGTGTAGATTTTAATCATTTGTATGAGACCTTCAGCTGGCTTAGCAGTTCATTCCTAAACGTCTTAAACCTACGTCTCTGTTACTCCTTCAAAACCAACACCACAAAATACAAAAGAAAATGCACAAGATAAAAAAAAATCCCATGGCTGACATGAAAAAACCCTATCGGAATATCAACATCTAAATTAATAGAGAATTTGCTGGATTCGGCAGAAGTCTAGACATTAAATTATAGTGCACAATGCATAATTACTGACGCAATGTATAATACTTATTTTATATTTTTAACTTATGTATATTACTGTTACCTGAAGTAGATAAACATCGCTCCAATACTGTTTGTATTCTATTGTTTTCATCCGCTCAATAGCAAATTACATGTAATTATCTACAGTATTACAAGTATAATTATCATGCCATATGGCCTTCAAAGCAACCTATTTACTGAGCCTTGAGTCATCTAGCCACACCAACACTTCTTAAGAGCATAATTACTAGACTTCAGCAAATTACAGTAAAGTGGCAATTATTGTAGCAAGTTAAATAATTCATACATTGAGTTTTATATTAAAAAAATAGTAATATACAAGGACTCTGTCCCGTCTAATACAATTGTTTCATAGACTTTGTCTTTGATACATAGCTAACCTCAACCTACAAGCTTAAATTTAAGAAGTATGAGTTAGCTTGGAAAGTGTAGAATACTCCTGAGAGAACATATACACAACCAGAGAGGAACGGACATCAAACCCTCTTACGATAATATTTTAATTATATATTCTTCTTTCAACAAACCGGCCGTATCCCACCGAGGCAGAGTGACCCAAAAAGAAAAGCAAAAGTTTCTCTTTTTAACTTTAGTGATGCATACAGAAGGGGTTACTAGCCCGTTGCTCTCGGCATTTTAGTCGCCTCTTACGACACACATGGCTTTCGGAGGAAGAATTCTGTTTCACTTCCCCATGGAGATAAGAGGAAATAAACAAGAACAAGAACTAGTAAGAAAACAGAAGAAAACCCAGAAGGGTGTGTATATATATACTTATACATGTATGTGTAGTGTGACCTAAGTGTAAGTAGAAGTAGCAAGACGTAACTGAAATCATGTAAAACAAATGCAGGTTTTCATTTTACACTCACTTGGCAGGACGGTAGAACCTCCTTGGGCGGTTGCTGTCAACCAATTTACTACCTACTTTACTTATATATATAGTATATATATATATATATATATATATATATATATATATATATATATATATATATATATATATATATATATATATATATATATATATATAAATTGATTCACTTTATATTATTGTGTTGAACACTTCAGTTCTCCCATAAATATAGTCTCCCTTGCTTTATGTGATAAAGCGATTCCTTGCCCATGGTATATAGTGAATTCATGTAAAGTGACCGCAGCGTAACATGACAGCAAATTCCACATTTCTTGACTAATATTTAAAAAAATATAAGTTGACCACACAGGCACGAAATGATCATATCAAAAACTGAAGTAAATTTGATCGATAAAAACTGAGAAAAATAAATTTAAGCCAAAATTTCATTATCTTAATATACCACAAAGATAGGTATACAAACGCCCATATCAAAATTAAATACAATTGATCATAAAATAAATAATAAATTTAAAAGTCATACATAACTCTGGTGGCTCTTATTCTCCTTCCACCGCCGGGGTGTCACTAGCACGTTAAGAGACCATACAATAAGTGTCAGGGGCCCGAGACTGTTCAACTGCCTCCCAGCACACATAAGGGGGATTGAACATTAAAATGGTATAAAATACCGACAGGTTGTTAGGTAAGACACATATGCAACATTAAGGTATCTTTATTGTGAAACGTTTCGCCTACACAGTAGGCTTCTTCAGTCAAGTACAGAAAAGTTGATAGAAGCAGAAGATACTTGAAGACGATGTAATCGTCTTCAAGTATCTTCTGCTTCTATCAACTTTTCTGTACTTGACTGAAGAAGCCTACTGTGTAGGCGAAACGTTTCACAATAAAGATACCTTAATGTTGCATATGTGTCTTACCTAATAAGGGGGATTACCAACAGACCCCTGGCAGTCTTCAAGCTGGCACTGGACAAGCACCTAAAGTCAGTTCCGGATCAGCCGGGCTGTGGCTCGTACGTTGGTTTGCGTGCAGCCAGCAGCAACAGCCTGGTTGATCAGGCTCTGATCCACCAGGAGGCCTGGTCTCAGACCGGGCCGCGGGGGCGTTGACCCCCGGAACTCTCTCCAGGTAAACTCCAGGTAATCAACTAGCTAGTCTCTCTCGTCTTAAATAAATGTTACATAGATACCCATGAATACATATATATCTCCCTACTACGCTTTCTTCCCTCACATTCCTCCAAGTCCCTTCTATGTGTCCTTACACTCCGACTTCATCAGGTCGGATGTCTATTTTGTATTGACTAGACGTAAGGTAAATCACAGAACAGTTGGGGCTTGAAACCAAGGCAGGTGAGTCCTAAAATTCACAACGAATCTTATTAGAGCCAGCTGGCCGAGTGGTTAACGCACTGGCCTGAGTTTCAGGACTCGCTTATCATGGGTTCAAACCCCATCCGTTCCGTGATTATGTGTCTAGACGTAAGAAACTTAAACTGAAACCCAACCTGAGGATATCATTCATAATATACTCACTGGGATTCCCGACGCTTCTACATATTTTCTTTTTGGCTAGTCCTTGTTTTTTTATTAATGCCAATGTAAACCAGTTTAGATTGACATTTAATGATACATTATTTTAAAAATCAAGTAGTGCTGGATTTAAATCTTTTATTTAAATCTTTTATCTTTTATCACTTTGAGTACCACTGTGTTTATCTCATGAGGAATAATGTAGTCTCAATTCAAATTACTGTATAGACTATGCATTTTCTTAGATAATTTCGTACCTTTTTATTGCCATAAAACTAAATCTCTAAGCAGTCGCGTAAGAGTGAATTTATACTACATACAACAAGTTTCTTGTTGAAATAGTGTCGCTGTATGCATAACTTTGTAGATGAATGGTTCAGAGAACCGATACCACCTACGACTGCTGCACCTCACCTGCCTACAGTATATAAGCCACTTCTTCGCACATATCCTGTATTCTTTTCAAGATTGATGGACTGATTACATCGACTCAAGGCTGAGGGACTGATTACCCCATCTCCTCCTATTCTTCACCATTCTCCTTTGTATGGACTGATGAAGCCTAAATAAAGATACCCAGGTGTTGCACATGTGTCTGATTTTCCACACGTAACTTTCTAAAGTTATGCGAAATTTACAAAACAGTATATGTGCACTTCATATATTACATGAAGTAACATAAATTGTGTTTTTGCTATTTGCCTTGTATTATGGAAAGTTTACCTTTTCGTCCAGATTACAGATATACTCAAGGTATAAAACATGGCGTCCAGTCAACATTTCGATTCATTCTGGACCATTTGTGAATTTGTAATTGATCCAGGATTGACTGAAAGGTATTCTGGAGTTCTCTCGCGATTGTGTGAGTTTCAGTATTTGTGAACAATGACTGGAAATTTATTTATCCCAATTTCCACCGTCGGCATGTAGGTCAATATTTAAGGGACCCTTATCAAACCCTTTAGGAATCCTTAACTTATAACCCAAATTTTCAAAGGGGTGGACCTGTAAGCCAGCGGAAGGCCTCGGTCAGATGACCAAAAGCTCCAGTGGCGGGTCACCATATGAATAAGACACGCTTTCTTGATAGTTGTGACAGAACCCACAGGCATAACACCAGACACAAACATCTCTACGACATTCCCCGTGTCCGACTAAACCTTTACAAAAATTCAATGTATGTCAAAGGCCCTAAAATCTGGAACACCCTACCTGAGAACTCTAGAACTGCAGACACATTCATCACCTTCAAAACTACCATTAGAAAACATCTTATCCCCCTGATACACCCCATCAACTAACTACACGAATACCACCTGGTGGTTCACACTTACACTCACTCACCCATTTGACCATAAACATAAATATTACCTGGAGTTTACCTGGAGAGAGTTTCGGGGGTCAATCTCGGGGGTTAATCTCAATCTTAAAATAATGAATCCTATGATACTCCAATACTGAAACTATGTACTGTGCCAAAACAAAAGCATTCACATTGCTAAACTCACAAACTAGTATTTAGTCACTTAGCCATAATACCAACTTACCTCATAATTTGTAATATTTTAAAATAAAGAATTAAACTAAGTCTGCCCGAAATGCCTAGCCATGCTAGGCGTTCTAGTGGTACACTCTGTAATCATTATTTAACTACATGTAAACCACACAACAACAAAATTCTGTAAATTCAACATTGTAATCTTTATAGAGAATAAACTTTGAATTTGAATTGAATTTGAATTAGGAAACACTTGTCCTGTTTCCTGACTAACCTTTCCTAACCTAAAGCCCTTAAAGGAACCATGAATTTGATACAGTATTTTCATAGATTTAGGGCTTATGAATAATTCAGGGAGGCTCGACTCATTAGTAAATAATATTAGGATTATTAAAGTAAACTATGATATTGACATTAAGATGTTATATTAAGTAATGAGATTAGGCATAACAGGCCCGGTGGCCTGGTGGCTAAAGCTCCCGCTTCACACACGGAGGGCCCGGGTTCGATTCCCGGCGGGTGGAAACATTTCGACACGTTTCCTTACACCTGTTGTCCTGTCCACCTAGCAGCAAATAGGTACCTGGGTGTTAGTCGACTGGTGTGGGTCGCATCCTGGGGGACAAGATTAAGGACCCCAATGGAAATAAGTTAGACAGTCCTCGATGACGCACTGACTTTCTTAGGTTATCCTGGGTGGCTAACCCTCCGGGGTTAAAAATCCGAACGAAATCTTATCTTATCTAGCTTGTTGGCGGAGCAAGTTGGCTCCAGCTTCAGTGGTGATAAAAAGAAATCGGAGCTCTGAGCTTAGCATCCCACGCTGCCTACAAAATACTCTGGCAATCCGAGAAAACAATGATAGAAGCATTCCCAGAGCATCGAGGATATCGTCTCTAAAGCAAGATCCCGTCCACGAGATTATTTTCCAGTATTCATCCCAGTAACTAGGTGGCCACTAAAACTGTTGCGGGGGAACACTAGGATGGATAATGTTGCGTACGGGTTTGTGTGGAGCATGACCCCCACCATATGATGAATCTAAAGATTAGAGTAATTTGTTTCCTTATGCACCTAGTCTCTCAGTAATATATTGATGCTAGTTAGGGAAACCCCGGAGAATATAGGGACCCTAGGCTGTATGCAACAGTTACTAATACGTTTAATTGATTGCAGATACCATTCCTCTTTGCATGTGGGCCATAGAGTCTCAGTGAGGTCAAGCTAGCCAGGGAAGTCTCGGAGGAGAATTCTAGTTAGCATAGTCCACACTTCACACGCACTGACTTTCTTGGGTTATCCTGGGTGGCTAACCCTCCGGGGTTAAAAATCCGAACGAAATCTTAAATAACCTTATCTTCAAGTAAGTTCGTTTCAATCTGTGCATGAAGGACTGAGACCTCTGGTCCTGCATCCCAATTACCCTTTCCAAAGAAATGAACCATGGAATCCTGTGACAGTAGGATCAGTTAATGTCACGTTATCATCGTCAGCAGTGATTGCCAAAGTCGAGCACTTCATGAGTATCCACAGTAACTATTCAGTGGCGTTTTAGTCATTTACCCGAGACCTTCCTCTAGCTTGCCAGTCCATTCCATAAAAAGAAATCCCATCACAAGGTGTAATGGTGTAGGCCTTCCAGCCTATTTAAAAAAACATGAACACAATGCATGTTCATGAATATAACCAAGGAGGAGGATATGGAGGGAGGCGAAACTTATCTAGGCTGAGGGAAAATGGAGAAAGGGAGAGACTCAAGTAGATTGAGGAAGAATGGAGATAAACTCACCTAGACCACCAAGGAATGGATGGAGAGATTCATCTAGGCTACTGAGTAACTGACAAAGGGAGTGAAGATTCACCTGGACCATGACCTGATACCCTAGACCAGGAAGCTAGGGACGAGAGATTCACATAGAATAGGGAGAGCTGAAGGAAGACTCACCTAGACCCTGGAGGGAGAAGAAACTCACCCATATTATAGACTGATAGAGAAACTCACCTAGACTAGGGAGGGATGAGGGAGAAACTCACCTAGACTAGGGAGTGATGAGGGAGAAACTCACCTAGACTATCGAGGGACGAGGGAGAAACTCACCTAGACTATGGAGGGACGAGGGAGAAACTCACCTAGACTATGGAGGAAGATTCACCTAAGCCAAAGAGGAAGTGGAAGGATTATAGGGAGACTCACCTCGATAAGGGAGGAAGACTCACCTAGATAGTGGAAGGATGATCACCTAGAGTAAGTAGGAAGCGAAGGGCGACTCACCTAGACCAAGGAAAGAGGGAGGGCAGATTCACCTAGACCAGGGAGGAATGGAGAGAAGACTCACTTACTGTAGACCAGGATAGGATGGAGGATAGACTCACCGAAACCAGAGAGCGGTGGAGGGAAGACTCACCTAGACCAGGGAGGAGAATATTGAGGGTGAGGCAGAGGGCGGCGAGGGAGCGAGGCAGCACAGGTAGCGCCCCACGGAGCACGGACGACACGTCCAGCAGGTGGGGAGGTAAAGTGGGTTCTCTCACTCTCTGCAACGTAACCTATATACATGAGGAATCAAACATATATGCAACAACTGGGTATCTTTATTTGAAGATGTTTCGTTTATCCTCTTTACTGAACTGATAAAGCCACTATCTGGAAACGTCTTCGAATAAAGATGCTCAGGTGTTGCACATGTGTCTATCCCCTCAATTCGGTACTATATACCATTACCGTAATGTAGCTTATATATGTGACTTAGGATATTAGCACTCAAAACATTTCACGTGTATTGTAAATCGCAGGGTGATACCTGCAGTCTGTGGATAACGACACTTACGTACAGTTTAGAACATTTAGTGAAAACCTTATCCACACTTCAAATGTTAACTAACTTCACTTATTACGATCCAAAATATATCTCTTTAGGTGCTACAATTTAAGGTGGTTCAGTCTACAATACATCCTCACTTAAAGTACTAAAATCCAAATATCAGGAAACGTGTTAACATAGACAACAAAACGTTATTTTTCTGGGGCTCCTTTCATAACGCAACATGAAACAGTGTTAAAATTAACAACATAATTTAACGTTAGAAGCCAAGATACATTCAACACAATTTATGAAGGTGGCTGGATCAGATGTCCTTCTGTAAGTGACATCTGATATCCCACTTTTGTATGTGAAAACTCTGATGTCTCCTTCTTTATTTGATACATCTGATGACCCTTCTGTATGTGATATGTCTGACGTATCCCCTCTGTTAGTGATACTTTTTTTGGCCCCTTTCTGACAATGATGTCTTTGATGTCCCCATTCTGTATGTGATATATCTGAGCTTAAACTTTAAGTGAGGCCTCTGTTCACGTTAGAACAGGTGGAATGAAGCCTTCTTGTCAAACCCAGTGTCTATGAGTAATGGTAAACACATCCCCTTCCCCGACTCCTTGAACGTGGACTCTTATTCAGGGATACTGTTATTACGTCTAAATGTAGTAGTGAGTGTCAGCTGTAATGATTTAACGACATTCAGGTACTGCTCATATTAGTAAAGAGGACTAATTCACCACTCAACCAGGAAGTCCTCTTTCCTCCCCGGTTCACTGAGCGACTGCAGTCACTCAATACAGGTCATGCAGGGACGGGTATACCAAGTGGCTAACGCGACGGGCTGGAGTTTTGAGACTCTATGACCGCGGGTTCAATTATTATTATTATTAAATATTAGCCGGTATTTTCCCGGCCCGGGCCTTTTCCAAGTGGTGGCCCGGCCTTGGCTCCCTCTTTAGGGAGTGTCTGAGACCTAAGTCTCCCATGGGAGGAGGCACAAGTACCTCCTCATCTTTGGGACCAACTGTCCCCAGGCCTAGCCACAAGCTAGGCCTCTCTGGTCTGCCATCCCCGCCCCAAGGGGGTTAATGGGAATGACAGTCTTATGAGCTAAAGGCTCAGGCTCAGGGACCTACCCTACCCTAGAAGGGTTAGGCATGGTGTCGATCCCGCGGGTTCAATCCCGGCCGGGGGTATGGTTTGTTTGCAATCGTGTCATTACGATTTCTTGAGTCAGTTATACCAAGATTTTTGTTTTGTTTTGTTTTTCGTCCGATTTCGTACATTTTTTTGTGTGTACTTTAAGAAGCCTACATTCAAGCAACCTCGACAAATTTTCAATAAGATCGCCCAACAAACAAATGAAAAAAATATTTGCTGAACATGAAACTTGGTAACATGACGCCATGTACTGCCACTGTCAAAAGTTTTTTGGGCGCTCCCTGCTGGTAAAACAATGCTATCCGATTTTTTGATGAAAAATATTGTAATATACCTTATCTTCATTCCCCTCCCCCCCAAAAAATACAGTAGGTAAGTTTTTAACATTTAGCAAAATATCTGCCTGTTTACCCTCACACAAATAAAAAAATATTTGGGATATTTAAAAAATCTCTTTGCCAGCTTGTAAAAAATTCATTGTTTTATGTTCGCTGTGAAAATTCTTTCAATCTATTCATTATTAATGGTGCATTAACAAGAAATAGGTCAACTTCAAGATAGAACATTAAAATGGTATAAAATACCGACAGGTTGTTAGGTAAGACACATATGCAACAGTTAGGTATCTTTATTATGAAACGTTTCGCCTACACAGTAGGCTTCTTCAGTCAAGTACAGAAAAGTTGATAGAAGCAGAAGATACTTGAAGACGATGTAATCAGTCCATCACCCTTAAAGTTTTGAGGTGGTCAGTCCCTCAGTCTGGAGAAGAGCATTGTTCCATTGCTCCATTCTGTCACTTCATCTCCATATTGTTTCATACTATGGAACAATGCTCTTCTCCAGACTGAGGGACTGACCACCTCAAAACTTTAAGGGTGATGGACTGATTACATCGTCTTCAAGTATCTTCTGCTTCTATCAACTTTTCTGTACTTGACTGAAGAAGCCTACTGTGTAGGCGAAACGTTTCATAATAAAGATACCTAACTGTTGCATATGTGTCTTACCTAACAACTTCAAGATAATCGAGGAAACGCGCACATTGCTGATTTTTGAGTCTTTATAACGATATCGGTGATCTTATATAGTTACCCCTATATAATTCAGTTTTCTCTAGTGGAAGTGACCCAGAGAGAACGTAATATAATACTCTTCATAATTACGCTGCAATGTGCACTCCGCCTCGACCGCTCCGTATAAACAAAGCATACCACGGACGGGGATAGAACCCGCGATCAGAGACTCTCTGATCGCGAGTTCTAACCCCATCCGTAGTATGGTTTCTTTACAATCGTGTCATTACGATTTCGTGAGTCGCTCCGTATAATATGTAAATTTTTATTAAATGAAACTACTTATCTTTTGTCTAATATATTTTTAGAATAAATGTGATAGGTAAACTTTAATGTTAACAATAGCGCAATTATACATTTTATAGTGCCCAATGGAAATAAGTCACTTTGACTTTTTTGTGTTATCCCAGGTTCTCTACACATATGATGTTATGTATGATAATCTATGTATAACTGTATTTGTGTATACCTGAATAAACTTACTTATTTGTCTTGATTGACTCCATACGCCATGACGACTCATCACTGATAACTCATTCTAGTGGACTCTCCATGTTTTTTCACAGCTCCTCTCACTTTGTATCGATGACAAATAGTAATTTAAATATTTTAGAAAGAATAATACAAAAAAAATAAATAAAAAATCAGGAAAAAACTGAAAATTCACTTCACGTTCAGACATATTACGTATTGTGTCATCACAAGAAATGTTGTAATGACTATAATTCATCGGTCACCTCAGTGTATGAAGTGAGGTGTCCACCAAGTTTTATCAGAGGTCTGAAGCGGCTAACATTTTCTGGGATGAAGACTGACATTAATTTTGGTAATAATTAAGAATCAGCCTAGTCAACAGGTATATTTCTCGACAGCTTATGTAAGGTGGATTTTTACATGCCTTGTTAAAAGGTAACTATATATGGAACTCGTGTACTCTGAAATTAGTAAGATTAACTTAGATATGAATACATATATAACTTGAAAATATTAAATTTATGATGGTGATTACGTCTTCAGAAATTTGTGAGTTGAAAGTTTAGGAATGGTAGAGTTAAGGATTGAGGCAGAAACATTCTAAGTGTTTAGGTAAAGTGTAAATTCTAACACTTAGCTACTTTTAAAAGGGAAGAAGAGATGTTACCATACCACGGGCGGGATTTGAACCCGCGGTCAGAGAGTCTCAAAACTCCAGACCGTCGCGTCAGCGAAGCTGTAAGAACGCGATCGACACCATGCCCAGCTCTTCTAGGGTAGGGTAGGTGACTGAGTCCGAGCTTCCAGCTCACAAGACTGTCATTCCCATTAGTCCCCTTGGGGCGGGGATGGCAGACCAGAGAGGCCTAGCTTCTCCCTACGAGCCCCGTGAGGGCGGGGAATGTGGCTAGGCCTGGGGACAGTTGGTCCCAAAGATGAGGGAGTACTTGTGCCTCCTCCCATGGGGGACTTAGGTCTCAGACACTCCCTAGACAGGGAGCCAAGGCCGGGCCACCACTTGGAAAAGGCCCGGGCCGGGAGAATACCGGCGAATCTTTAATAATAATGCGAGAACGCCTTATTTTTTGAAGACCCACTTAGCAAAGAAATGTTTTTGGGTAACGAAGAAATCATAAGTTAAGTAGCGTATGAGAAAAGAATCTGAGAGATCATACTTTTATGTGGTAATCTTCAGATCCAAGGCGCATTAGTTAAGGGATATCTTGAAGTGGAGACGGGACAAGAGAGCCGAGGGAGGGAGTTAGAGCAGAGGCAGACTGGGCTCAGCCTTTACTGAGGAAGGTCTGCTACAAATGTAAGTTCAGTGGCTACCATCAGACTCACAGAAGAAAATTACAAGTGATATTACCCCCATTTCATGACAGAATATCATAGTATTCCAACACACAATATGGCATCTCCATGTGTCTAACATAATTCATACACTCGTTAATTCCTTTAAAACAGAGGCAAATTTTGTTATGTGATAAAATGATCAAGATGTGTCGGTGGGGTTAAAAAGCACAGAGAGAATAGTTGCTCAAGAAGGAACATGTTAACACAGGAAATAACATGATAACTCACGAGAGAATGCGATACCTCAGGAAGGAGCATGGTAACTCACGAAGGAGGATCGTTGATGATGTGGCGACTTGGTTCCCTGGCCCTTGACGACTCCTTGTATTAGGACACTCGGAAGGTTGTCATTGCCTCCGGCCTTATGCGCCTCGTATTCTGTCTGGGCCCGGTGTACTGGTGTAGGTTTCCCGAGGCCGTCCACCACGATGTCCGGGGCCAGCCTGTGGAGAAGACTTAATTCGGATTAGTTTCCCTGGATGGTTAATAACGCAGGGTAACCCATGAAAGCCAAGCGTGTGGTTAATTTTCACTGGGTCCTTGGTCCTTTCACAAGATATAACGGTAGTCACATCCAAGGTATCTAAGTCTGTAAGGGTCATACAGCACCAGCGAAGCGAAAGGGGTACAAAATACTTAGGTTTAACCTGTGGAAATGGAAATTAGCTCCAATTCCTTGGCTCAAGAACTCCACTGGACTCATGGCAGGGAGGTGTGGGGGGAAGGGGTAGCACAAAATAAAGGAATGGTAAAAATGAGTTGATAGTACTTTTACACTGCTCTCTCTCTCCCCTTCAGCAGTCCACTGGCAACTTAAAGACTTGCTTCTCTATGCTGGTTGCTTACAGAGATAACGTTTTCATACAGGCAAGAATCAACCTTTCAAAGCTTACAGTCAGCCAGGATAAATAAGCAGTTTTGCTGTGATATATTAGAACTTGGTTATGGTCACGATGTTTCCACTTAAATATTAAACCAAGCTAGAAAAAGAATAAGCATGTCAGTTAAATTCTACGAAGCAATATACAGTAGAAGACAGTTATATTTTCTGTATATTAAGTCATTATAATTTTGCTTCTATAAATAAAGTTCTGACAAACTGCAATACATCTACTCGATGGAAAAATTATTAAAATTTGCTATTAGCGAATTTAGAATAGGCAAAAATTTAAGCATAAAAGAAAGCTACTCTCTTAAAAGGAAGGAAAAATGTAAATAGTAGCTCTTATACTTTAATCAGTTTCATTAGTAAAGACGAAAAAAAAAATTAGGAGAGAGCAAGCAAAATATCACACAATCAGCGAGTAAACAAAGGAGGGAGCAGAGCCCCCTGAGAACACTGTACCCTGAGCTGCTGCTGTCATCAGTGTCTCCCGACCTGCAGAGAGACCACAACCAAGGGTTAACTCATTGCACTCAACCACTCTGTTCCTGGTCTCTTCACTACTCTGTTCCTGGTCTCTTCATTACTCTGTTCCTGGTCTCTTTATTACTCTTTACTCTTGTCTCTTCACCACTGTTTCCTTGTATCTTCACCATTCTGTACCCATGTCTCTCCACCCTTCTGGATCTAAACAACAGCACAGTTAGAAATTCTTGATTGTACAAAGGGAACCCCGATAACTATTTTAATGAGGAAGGAAGACAGTAAATAAATACAAATAAAAAATAAAGAATTAAAATAAAGGATCTTGTCTTAAGCGAATTTGTTACAATCAAATGTAACCTATCATATCATAATCTAACATAATCTAATTTATCTTAGCCCTATCCTAACCTAACCTTAGTTCAACCGAACCTAACCAGACCTATCCTAACCTCATCTAATGAACGTATTACAACTTAATCTAATCTAACTTAGCCTAACTAAGAGTAGCCTTTGGTTGATACAGCAATAGTGAAAGTCACAATAATAATTTTGATCTCACGTCTCTAAAGTATACCTTATATTATTCCAGTAGCCCAGTATAACAGTACTCAGAGTATGAAGAGATTCACTGTCTTCGAAGCCTAAGTACCGTAAGAAACTTTCCTCACTACGAAAGCAAAAGACTTGGCAGACGATGCAACATCCCCCCAATGAAAAGCAGGGGTGTCACTAGCACGTTAAGAGACCATACAATAAGTGTCAGGGGCCCGAGACTGTTCAACTGCCTCCCAGCATACATAAGGGGGATTACCAACAGACCCCTGGCAGTCTTCAAGCTGGCACTGGACAATCACCTAAAGTCAGTTCCTGATCAGCCGGGCTGTGGCTCGTACGTTGGTTTGCGTGCAGCCAGCAGCAACAGCCTGGTTGATCAGGGGCTGATCCACCAGGAGGCCTGGTCACAGACCGGGCCGCGGGGGCGTTGACCCCCGAAACTCTCTCCAGGTAAACTCCAGGTAGTATTTGTTTATGTTAGTAAGAATCACCTTCTGGTGGCCGGGGAAAAGGATCTCTATATCGGTTAAAAAAATATTAACAAGGAATCTTGTCCTCATAAAAAGCTGGAGTGCAATACGTGCACTACGGGACAGCTGGATAAATATAAAGAGGATAAGGGTTTCCTGCGCACTCGTCTAATATATATTATGTGCACAGCCCTAATTCTTTCCAGGGAAAAAACTCGCAATTAGAAAAAGGATTTGGTTTCAACATTAGACTGCATGTCACTTGCACCCTGACCAGACCATCAATCTAGAAGGTGGGTTTGAGATCGAACAATGGGGCCGATGAGCCCTGGAGCAGTTTACAGGTAGACCAGGTTATGGATCTCATAGATTACCATCATAGATAAAGTTGCAACAAAATTATAAAATCTCCGCTTTAGAGGTTCTCAAAGATCTACACAACTTGTGCCTTAGATATAAAATAGTTTTAGTCAGAAGCGGCTCACCGTATCAAAATTTAATACATTACGAAGGCTCTCCCTGCGACCGTATTTACTTGGACCTCCTCCTCTTTCCTGTAACATTTCAAGCTCCTGATGATGTGTTGATTACAACACGAAAGGCCAAGAGCTGTCATTCAATTCCCCCCCCGTGGTTGTTTTGCAGAAAAATACATGTGATGGGCCAGTTCTAGCTGTCTAAGTACGGATGACCTATCTTGAGTGACCTGCCTCTTGCTACCCTCAGGTGACCTGACTCAAGTGACCTGCCACGGGCGACCTTGAGCACCAGCCACGCCCGCTACGTGATGGACGCTGCTCTCAAGGGGCTTTCATCGCCCAGTAATTACATTATCGACCTAACAATCCAATGTAATCACCTTCCTCGTAGGATTACAACAGTGCGAGTAATATGCGAAGAGTGGTGTCTGAGATGTGACCGTGTAACACAGGTGTAACACAGGGTAACACAAGTGTAACACAGGTGTAACACAGGTGTAACACAAATGTAACACAACTGTAACAGATGTAACAGGCGTAACACAGGTGTAACAGGCGTGACACAGGTGCAACAAAGTGTAACACAGGTGTAACACAAGTGTAACACAGGTGTAACATAGGTGTAGCACAGGTGCAACACTGGTGGGATACAGGTGTGGTACAGGTGTAACACCTGTAACACTGATGTAACACTGGTTTATAACTGGTTTAACACTGGTGCAACACAGTGCACCATAGGTGTAACACAGGGATAACGAAGGAGCTGTGACAGAGGTGTTACCATGAACACCAGCATCATCACCTCCAACATAATCACCACCAGCATCACCACCACCCCAACAATCACCACCAGCCTCACCACCAACACCACTACCACTTCCAGTACTTGTGAACACTAGTGTTCACTCCCAGTACTTGTGAACACCAGTGTTCACTATTAACCAGGACTCACACTTATCACTTTGTATAAAGGGGATAAGTGGTCTCATTTCCCCCCTCTCAAACGATAAAGTATTCGGGAGAAACGTTCGCGCACTCTAATAGTATAATGGGCGATAAGATCTTTTAAGTGCTCAGTCCCTAGGAAACCAACACAAGATATACATCTACCATTACATATATATATATATATATATATATATATATATATATATATATATATATATATATATATATATATATATATATATATATATATATATATGTCGTGCCGAATAGGCAGAACTTGCGATCTTGGCTTAAATAGCAACGTTCTTCTTGCCATATAGGACAAGTGAAAATTTGTGTATGCAATAATTTCGCCAAAATCATTCTGAACCTAACGAAAAAAACATTTCATTGTGTTTGTTTAGTATTAAATTATTGTAAACGTATTTAAAATCTATTTAATTGAGTTAGGCTAAAATAAATTGTTCTTGTTATAATAAGGTTAGGTAAGTTTTCTAAGATTTTTTGGTGCAAAATTTTAAATTTTTACATTATCATTAATGAAAAAAATATATCTTTAAATTTATAAGAGAAAATTTTAGAAAGGACTTAATTTTAAATGAGTTCTTGCTAATTGACCAGTTTTACATATTCGGCACGACATTATATATATATATATATATATATATATATATATATATATATATATATATATATATATATATATATATATATATATATATATATATATATATATATATATATATAGTCTTTTTATGTACATTGAAGTAATTCTATTCATATTATATTCGGCAAAATATTTGATTTATGTAGAAGAATAAGAAACAGGTAGTCAAGAGTGATAATATCTGTGTTAGCATTAACTGCAAGAAAGTTATTTTTGGGGTCGTTCTTGGTAAGTACTGCTGAGGTAATGATAGATTATATAACAGTAAGGTCACGTCAAGGGTGCGGCCAGTGTGTTGGTGAGTCAGTGTTGGAGAGTGGGTGTCTCAGTGTGTAGGTGAGAAGGTGGGGTCAGTGTGTTGGTGAGTGGGTGGGGCCAGTGTGTTGGTGAGTCAGTGTGTAGGTGAGTGGGTGAATCAGTGTGTGGGTGAGTCAGTGTGTACGTGAGTAGGTGGGGCCAGTGTGTGCGTGAGTCAGTGTGTAGGTGAGTGGATGGGTCAGTGTGTAGGTGAGTGGATGGGTCAGTGTGTAGGTGAGTTGGTGAGAGGTCGTGACCAAAGTGTGACCAACATGTACTCTCATTTGATAGCGTTCCTGGCCTTACTCATGCTCTTATCAAAGCACTTGTATCAAATGTCTCTGACGATTATCATGTCATTGTCCACAACGATACTAGCAGAATCAAGGAATATTAATATTGTTATTAGAGCCATCCTTATATGATGTACAATTTAACAAGCTCTCTGTGTCTGTCGCTAATGTCCAACAGACCCCGAGCTTTCTTGAAGAGGGAGCTGGACAGACACTTAAAGTCAGTATCTGACCAGCCGGGTTATGGTTTGTACGTTGATGGACGAGGAACATCCACCAGGCCAGTGATATGATGCTGTTTCCCAGAAATAGAGTCCTATCCTGGCAGTTGAAGAAAAAGATCTGGTGTTTACAGATTTTCCGAAAGGGTGCCTAATGTGCAGTGTTTAAAAACAAAGAAATTACACATCGCTAATAGTTGAAAAGAATGGGATTAAGCAATTTGATTATCCATCGTATCTCGCTGCAACCAAGTTTGAGGCTTATCTACATACCTGCATATTCCGTCACATTCTTAATGTGCTGTTGCAGAAGGACTAGAAAATCAGAAGCATAATGATAGTATTAATTCACCGTGTAATGCACCACTGATCTTAGTGCCCAAAAACGTGGTACTTGGTGCACATTAATTAGTGTTCATAAGTAGGATATGCTATGACGATGTTGATCGTTCTTTATCCAAAGTTTTTGGCGACTTTCTCAGAAACATGGGAGATAATGATGTCCGATCTATATTAAGCTTGCTTCAGAGTTTTGGCAACTCCCACTTCATGAGAAAAGGCAAGATTTAACAGCTTCGTCGACCCCTGCATGTCATTATTTCCTCAAAATGACTTTCATTTATGCACTTTCCAGGTTCACGGCAAACATCTTCACGAGTCACAAAGGATTTGTGACTCCTGAAGATTTGATAGTCATTTAAAAAAAAGACATGCTACATCGTCATGAAGAATAAATCATGGCACTGAAAGGAGTAATTCAAGTTAGTCCGAAAATAAAAGAAATTTAAGCGTCAATTTCTAAAATCAGAAATAAAGTTTGTTGGTCATGTAGTCACTCGTAGAGGGACTACGACTGACCAGAGATCATCTCATCGACACCATGCCCAGCCCTTTTAGGGTAGGGTAGGTGCCTCAGCCAGAGCTTGCAGCTCACAAGACTGCCATTCCCATTAGCCCCCTTGGGGCGGGGATAGTAGACCAGAGAGGCCTAGCTTCTCCCTGTGAGCCCCGTGCGGGCGGGGAATATGGCTAGGCCTGGGGACAGTTAGTCCCATCGATGAGGCGAAAAGGCCCGGGCTGAGAGAATACCGGCGAATCAACAAAAAGTGTAAAGTAGCAACTGATGCCATAAGCTCATTCGCAGGCTGAGCAAGTTTCTAGATAGCAGTTTTTTCTTTTACACAGATCGATTTTATAGGCTATGAGTTATCTTACCTCATCTCATTTCAAAGCCCAGTACTATCTGAGGTATACTACCACCTCCCAGCTATGTGACTCACAATAGTCGACTAACACCAACAGGAGCAGCAGATGTAAGGAAACATGCCTAACGTTTCAACCCTTGTCGAGGATCGAACCATGGACACTTGGTATGTGAGCTGAGTGCGCTACCAACCGAGCCACGAGATACCTTAACTAAAACTGAAAAGAGCTGTATAACAACTGAGCAGGAAACATTAACTATTGTTTGCGCTCTCAAGCATTCCCGCAATGTAATATACCAGTACTAAGTGCATAACGCACAATGGATGGAGAAATGGTGGAGTGATGGTGGAAGCGTGGTGAAGGGATAATGGGGTGATGGTGAAGGTATTTAGTGAAAGAAGAGAGATTGATCCTTCACACAGGCCTGGGGGTAATATGCCTATAAATCTCACCATATTATTACGTTAATAAAAGTAGCTTACGTCAGTTTTAAGTAAGCTACATTGATTCACATCGCGCTGCCCTGAGTGCTCTAGCTCCTGCTTCTGCTCTCTCTCTCTCTCTCTCTCTCTCTCATTCGAAGCTATAAATCAGTCTTCCGGTTCCAAATAGGAATGACACAGGGCATCTTCCAAATATTTATCATTACATCCATATATATGACCTTATTAAAACAACAAGGTAAAGTTTTATTAAATTCCCCTTTTCACACGTTTTGAAAGCTTAAAATGCAGCTCATTGGTGTACTGATTTTTTCAAACCCTGTCTCCCTAAGAACCACGTTGCTGGTGGCTCCCATCTTACGCAATTTATTTTCCCCAGGTCCTCTATAATTATCAATTTCTTGGTGATTATCAGTGAGCCGTCGTGACTTTGGTTTACGTGGACCAAACATTTTCTTGAATCTTTCTCCTATATACCTGGAAGAAATCTTGCATATCCTACCACCCAAAATATTAAAGAAAGGGCACAAACTGCAGAAAAAAATAATTGTCCTGGTAAGAAGTTTGATCTTCCATGTGTCTCATCTTTACATTAGTTTCCATACCCTGGTTGTTGTTATGTCATGCGGCTTAATAAGGGGACCCTTTTATTGACGTTTCACTCATGACACGTCTTTATCTTTAATGGGGACAACTTTCTTCTTAGTTTATTTTTTGTGAAGAAAATGTGATTTTTTATTGGGCGTTTCTGAAAGCTGCATACCATTAATACAACAATACTTTGAAAGTGCTGTATTAATACAAGAATGTTTTAAAAGTGCTGTATTAATACAATAATTCTTTGGAAGTGCTATAGAAACCTTAAATTAACAACTTCGTCCCCAGGAAATTTCATTTTTTTTTTCTAATTTCGAGGTCCGTTTAGCACTAAGATTTTCTCATCTTAAGAAAGTTAAAAACAGATTCTGTTAGCCTTTATATTTTGTCGGAATAACAGTTTACGATTTCCTGACATACAATGCCTCATCATTAACATTTCCTGTTGCATCTGTGAGTGTGGTGCTCAAGAGACAGAGTCCAACACTCCACAATATACTGGGTTTCGCTAACTACAATAATATCCACATTTCATGAGTAGGGATGGATTTTTTTTCATTATTTCACACTAACTATTTGCATAATAGCGATCAAAGATTTATTCTGAACCTTCTCTCTCTCTCTCTCTCTCTCTCTCTCTCTCTCTCTCTCTCTTACTATTTTTAAGGTTTTTCGCGTTCATGATGTCATATCAAACCAAAAATAAATAATTATATAATAAAATGCTTTATTATGAGTTCATGTCAACCTCCATCACCTGTGTATAAAATCATTACCTGTAAGGGGAAATTAGCGTCACTGCAGTCATATTCCTGACCTCACACCCACACTGAGCTGAAGACCAGCAGCGCCACCACTGGGTACGCAGCGCCTGCATTGATCCCACTCCTGGTAAGACATGTCCAGAAGCTCAACAAGACACAGAAATCTGTGAGAAAGCTATACACAAAGTGGAGAGACTCAAAGAACTGTCCTGAAGCGCCTTAATAATAATAATAATAATAATAATAATAATAATAATAATAATAATAATAATAATTTGGATTATGTATTGGTAGATAAAAGACTGTTGAGTAGACTTCAGGATGTACATGTTTATAGAGGGGGCCACAGATATATCAGATCACTTTTTAGTTGTAGCTACAATGAGAGTAAAAGGTAGATGGGATACAAGGAGAATAGAAGCATCAGGGAAGAGAGAGGTGAAGGTTTATAAACTAAAAGAGGAGGCAGTTAGGGTAAGATATAAACAGCTATTGTAGGATGGATGGGCTAATGAGAGCATAGGCAATGGGGTCGAAGAGGAATGGGGTAGGTTTAAAAATCTAGTGTTAGAGTGTTCAGCAGAAGTTTGTGGTTACAGGAAAGTGGGTGCAGGAGGGAAGAGGAGCGATTGGTGGAATGATGATGTAAAGAGAGTAGTAAGGGAGAAAAAGTTAGCATATGAGAAGTTTTTACAAAGTAGAAGTGATGCAAGGAGGGAAGAGTATATGGAGAAAAAGAGAGAGGTTAAGAGAGTGGTGAAGCAATGTAAAAAGAGAGCAAATGAGAGAGTGGGTGAGATGTTATCAACAAATTTTGTTGAAAATAAGAAAAAGTTTTGGAGTGAGATTAACAAGTTAAGGAAGCCTAGAGAACAAATGGATTTGTCAGTTAAAAATAGGAGAGGAAAATTATTAAATGGAGAGTTAGAGGTATTGGGAAGGTGGAGGGAATATTTTGAGGAATTGTTAAATGTTGATGAAGATAGGGAAGCTGTGATTTCGTGTATAGGGCAAGGAGGAATAACATCTTGTAGGAGTGAGGAAGAGTCAGTTGTGAGTGTGGGGGAAGTTCGTGAGGCAGTAGGTAAAATGAAAGGGGGTAAGGCAGCCGGGATTGATGGGATAAAGATAGAAATGTTAAAAGCAGGTGGGGATATAGTTTTGGAGTGGTTGGTGCAATTATTTAATAAATGTATGGAAGAGGGTAAGGTACCTAGGGATTGGCAGAGAGCATGCATAGTTCCTTTGTATAAAGGCAAAGGGGACAAAAGAGAGTGCAAAAATTATAGGGGGATAAGTCTGTTGAGTATACCTGGTATGGTAGAGTTATTATTGAAAGAATTAGGAGTAAGACGGAGAATAGGATAGCAGATGAACAAGGAGGCTTTAGGAAAGGTAGGGGGTGTGTGGACCAGGTGTTTACAGTGAAACATATAAGTGAACCGTATTTAGATAAGGCTAAAGAGGTTTTTGTGGCATTTATGGATTTGGAAAAGGCGTATGACAGGGTGGATAGGGGGGCAATGTGGCAGATGTTGCAGGTGTATGGTGTAGGAGGTAGGTTACTGAAAGCAGTGAAGAGTTTTTACGAGGATAGTGAGGCTCAAGTTAGAGTATGTAGGAAAGAGGGAGATTATTTCCCAGTAAAAGTAGGCCTTAGACAAGGATGTGTGATGTCACCGTGGTTGTTTAATATATTTATAGATGGGGTTGTAAGAGAAGTAAATGCGAGGGTCTTGGCAAGAGGCGTGGAGTTAAAAGATAAAGAATCACACATAAAGTGGGAGTTGTCACAGTTGCTCTTTGCTGATGACACTGTGCTCTTGGGAGATTCTGAAGAGAAGTTGCAGAGATTGGTGGATGAATTTGGTAGGGTATGCAAAAGAAGAAAATTAAAAGTGAATACAGGAAAGAGTAAGGTTATGAGGATAACAAAAAGATTAGGTGATGAAAGATTGGATATCAGATTGGAGGGAGAGAGTATGGAGGAGGTGAATGTATTCAGATATTTGGGAGT
>NC_091336.1:26025876-26048376 GCF_038502225.1 Cherax quadricarinatus | reverse complement strand
GAGAAATAACGTTAAAGAAACGTTTGAATACCAGTGTTATCAGTGCGTCGCATCAATAATATTACTTGTACTGTCTCCGGTGTTATGTTCACCTGTATTAGACTGAAAGAAACCTGTTCTGGAAGAAAAACTTTTCGGCAGCAAAGATTCTCAAGTGTAGCACATGTATTTTATTCCTCAAATATCTTACTAACGCAGTTTGTGACCTACTCCTGACTAAGTGTTAGTGTGACCCCCTTTATGAAGGCCACATAACTGACCTGACACAACTGAACTCCGCGTCACAACCTCGAGGAATAAACATTAACCATCTCGATCAAATGCAATGTCTGAAATAACCACTTTGATATTAGTGGCAGAATCGACATGGGCTTCTGTGATACAGTATGGCACTAACAGAACCCTACAATAGTTGACACCATCGAAGGAGAGGATCATAGATGACATAACGCAATGACTGATACTTACAGGTATCTCGTTATTTATGAGAAAATGAGGAAAACAAAAGGGTTAAATCATGAAAATACGCATCGGTAAAACATACTACAAGCGTCACGAAGACAGGCAGGATCACTCTCAACCAGATGGCTGGGAGTGAGAATCATCTCAGTGGTAAGTCTTTGAAAAGAGTTTGTATCTTGCGATAAGTAGACGGAGGATCGAGTCTCCGTTACTCGTTGCACTGCACGATCTACAAGTGTTTATCGTTTAACATAAATATGATAATAATTTGAAGAAAGAAGGGCTGAACACTCAAAAAATGGCGAGGCCTGTTTAAATTATTCATTAATATGGCCACTGACTATGACCATACTTATGAATGTGGCCTAATAGGTCACTCTGAAATCTGCTTCATGACGCAATTAATATGTCTTCGCCTCGGTATTTCACCATACTTTTCCCAGGAAACCAACATGCCCTAGTCACCAACATGTATTGATCATGGAGACATAAGAACATAAGAACATAAGAAAGAAGGAACACTGCAACGGGCCTACTGACCCATGCGGAGCAGGTCCATGACTCCCCCCCGGATTAGCCCAATGACCCACCCAGTCTGGTCACCTCCACTCAAGGAAGGAGCACGGCACCAGACCCAGCAGCACAAGCTAGTCAGGCCCAACTCACACCCACCCACACCCACTCATGTATTTATCTAACCTATTTTTAAAACTACACAACGTTTTAGGCTGAATAACTGTACTCGGGAGTTAGTTCCACTCATCCACAACTCTATTACCAAACCAGTGCTTTCCTATTTCCTTCTTGAATCTGAATTTTTCCAACTTGAGACTGGTGAGTAACCAATGGTACTCTCGAACAGACTGGAGCACTTTATTTTCCGGCAAGCGGGCCATTCTGGGAGTACAAGTGATCAGTGAATCGTGACAAGCTGCGATTGGTAATCAAGACGAGATCAGACGAGTCAGACACATGTACAACAGTTGGGTATCTTTATTGTTGACTCTTTTCGACAGTAAAGATACGAACTTTTGCACTAGTGCTCTACTTATTTACTTACACAACTTTATTGTTAATCCACTAGTTATGAGTGAGAAGAGTTGAATTTGAAAGAAACCTGACTAGCATGGGTCCGTAAGCCTGCTGCAGTGCTCTCTAATTCTTAAATTCTTACTTCTGCTAGTGGACCCCACCTCCTATGATGCCATCATCAGATTCAGCACCTCACTTCTTCTTGGTCCAGTATGAAAGGCCTCATCCTTATACATGAACTTTACATTGATCGAGATCCTGAAGCTGATCGCTTCTTCAAAGTTGAGGGACTAATAACCTCATCATTACCACTCCACTGCTTCTTTCATCTCCAATATTACTTTAACTACGTATTCGGGTGAAGTACCTGAAAATCAAGCAATACGTTTCATCAATAAAGATACCCAACTGTTGCACATGTGCCTTAATCAACTTGTCGATATTGTATACCATTAACATAACGACTATAGCAGCCAGATTGGGGGTGGATCTCTGCGGTGAACAATGGTGGTCCGCTTTTTTAACTGAACGTAATAGAAGCCCTAACTAATGATCATAATAAAGCGCATTTCACTATCACTAAGTAAAGAATAAGTAAGGAATGATTTTCAAAACGTGAATATTATGTTCGATGAAGTTTCACGAGGTCATTCCCGCAGCCAGGGTCTTATGAATCTCCATTCACTGTCTAAGAGGTTTTCGGTGTCGTTCAAGGAAGGCAAGGTATAAAAACGTGACCGTTCTGATGGCAGACCAATAGAGGTTACAATGCCAGTGGACAGCCTACATCAGAAATGTAAGAGCACAGGAGGTTTAGTTCAACGGGCAGAGGCTTTACTTTTACTCTCCAGAAAGTCAGTACCATAGGCCAGGATGCTTGATTTGAGTTTAACCTAAATTAAATTGCATAAGCCCAGCTTCTTGTTGGGAAGAACCATTGGCTCTCAACAAGGGAAGTTTTAATGCCCCAGCATAGAAAGAAAGGCCATACTGAGAACACTACAACCATACTCGAGCGGCCAAAGGTCACACAGAGGCGAAACACAACCCACCGGTCTACACCCTAGCACTTTTAAAGATATCCTGTACATACAGTGCTGCTATTATTAACATTTTCGGATGAGAGACCTGTGTCAGAGGCCGTCCACACGGAAGAGCAGCACAGTGAAGCAGCACGTGAGAAGCATACTGCCTCAACCGAGACCGGCACTACAAACAGCCACTACAAATACGGTAGAAAGCCGATGTCATACAACAACACCCCACTCTGCGTTACTCTCCAACTCCACCTGTTGATGACGACATGGCACTGTCATCTACATACATGGCATTGACTCTCCTGAGGACAGTGTCGACCACACCACTGCTCTGCGAGGGAAGAGAAACGATGTCTGTGTTATGGAAGGTAGAAAGTACGTATATGTACTTGTTTTGTGAATAAAGAAAGACATATGCATGTCCTCGTTCTGAAAGGAATGTGAAACAGTGTTCTACACATGTGTATGTATCGTGATAAGACGTAATAATGTACATTATTGCTCCCGAAAGGTGTATTTGACAGGTTAGTACGAATTTTCTCTACCTCTGTCAGTTTACACCAATGAATTTATCTATATTTTTATCTATGCTGGTATTTTTTTCTGTATCTATCCCTGTGCTTGTACCTGTACTTATTCTTGTACACTTGCCTGTACCTGTCTCTACCTATTTATATTCTTGTGCCTACAACAGTAGCTGCACAAGTATCCATATCCATACTGGGACTTGTACCTGTATCTGTCCTGTACATGTATCTTAATGTATACCTGAGCATGTACCAACACTAACATTCATTAAGGCTTAGAATGTATTGTTGCTTGGCGGTAATAGCATGCCTGCAGTGCAAAATACACGCTTGTTACTGTTGCGTGTGAGGGGAGAGGTGTGGAAGGTCAAGAGGAACCCTGGACACACCTAGTTAAACACGGTGGACGCAGTCTACCACTGCCAGCCCCTGTTATCACTGCAGCGATTAAACTGTGCATAAAAGAGACAATAAATTTAAGAGTAATATCTATTTTTGTATAAAAAATATGGAATAGTTAGGAGAAATATATTTTCGCCTGTCTTAATTAATTGGATAATTTTGTTGTATAAATTGGTAAATTACTTAAACTTGGTTCAAGAGATTTACGAGTTTGTCCAGTGTGCATGACTTTAATAGCATAAATATGCGAGTCGCTCAGCTTAGAAATCAAGACTTGTTCCCAACATTTGCAAGCCTCTGGACACGTAATCATATGCAACGTGCTAATAACGTTATTTTTTACCAACATTCTTGTATTAACTCTCATAAAATCTGAAGCCCAGAACACTGTTAATGTAGGCTCCTGGATATTTAGTCTAGATATATTTATACCCTAAAGCTTCACAATTTAAAAAAAAAAGGATATATACCATTCTTTTTACACAGTTTTATTTACAAGCTATATTATCTTACCTTGGCTAATTTCAAAGCCTAGTTCTACCTAGCTTATACTGCTGGTCAGGTCATTAAATCCCCCCTACTAAATTTCTGTTGATTTTATTATTTAACCTAGAGAAATATTTAGACTGTTTCTGGTGCTGTGAAGTTTTATTAATTAAAATAAGCGTAGTTTTATTAATTAAAATAGTATTTCTTATCATAAGCTTCAAACTTTCGGTGTTGATGTACCCTCTTCAGATGTGATGAAATGGTTGAGAAAACCGACTTGTTAAAGACTCAGACACTTGTGCAGCATTTGGAAATCTTGACTGAGGAAGTGTTTCGCCAACGAGTACCTTCTTCAGTCCAATACAGAGAGGGAAAAAACGTTATTACTGGACTGTGTAAGTGTCAAACTGCCAATTTTAGCCGATAAATTAGGATATTTGTTTCCATATTATAATTTAAGACCTCTTGTGATCTACTTCAAATTCTCAACACTGGTGTATTGCTGGATCAGCTCTGGGCTGTGTAAGTGTTAATTTGACAATATTATTAAACAAAATGAGGTATTGGTATCCATGTGCTAACTTGAGAATGCCTTTTTCGTGTCAGTTTCAAACTATCATCTGTGCTGTATCTTACCCAATGGAAGGTTCAGATTTTTACCAGGCTTAATCCTGGTACTCAGTTTGCCATTTCAGTGATTACATTTTTTCCGCAGGAAGTGGAATTTCAAGCTGAACAAATTAAAACGAGACGTCACACTGAACGAAGTCTACATTATGTTTTTAAGTAATTTCTTTTAGACGTTTAAGAGATATTTGTATTTATCTCACATCCTGCAACAAATTCTGAAAATTAGGCTTAATTCAAGAATTTAATTATCTTTCCCAGTGGTGTACTCCAGTATATCCTTGAGGTGGGAAAATAACCAGTGGGTGTTTCATAAGAATCAGTCTATTGGTTTCCGTGACTCCGTGACAGACTGTCTCATGAAAACCATTACCTCTCTGCCTCTACGTCGCCTACTCTGGTGGTGAGAAATGTACGAACAAATCCAAACTAGTTTTACGATGTGTGACTGGTTGAGATCTAGCTCGTGGACTTCTTAAGGGTGTTGATCTACATCTTCCGTGACTCATAAAGGCATTGAGTTACAGCTTATGGGCCTTTAGGAGGTGTTGAACTATAAGTGCCAGACTTCTTCAGAGCATTGAATTACAACTCTTGGACCACTTGAGGATAGCCCTTTCGAGGGGTTGTATTGTAGCTCCAAAGTCTTTTGATGGCACTGTATCGCTTGAGGATTTTAAGGTACGTTGAGAGTCATGGAGCTGGTATTATGTGGTCAGTGGGTCTGACGTTTTCTTGTCGCTACCTTTGCTGGTGATGATTCATCAGTAGTTGCTGATGCAAACACTGGCTGCATGAAAGCTACCGCATTATTATTTTATTTAGGGGGAGCGTAAACCCATAGGGGTCGTACAATCCGCGGGAAAATGGGCAGGAGGGAATCAGATTCGATTCAGAAAATGGGAGGACGGATACAAATCCTTGCGCCAGGAGTCCCTTTCTGGCATAAAGGAACCTCCCTTGAGTGCGACATCATTGTTTGCCTTGATCTTTGCAAGATTCATCTACACCATCATGAAATTTGTAAAAGCGTCACCCTTGAAATGAGCGCTGCAAATAAGACACGATCTTGTTTCAGGATCCTTCTTTTGTGCGCTCTTAGCCAAATAAATCTACATTCTACAGTGTGCCTGATTCTTTGGAAATTCGCGTAGAGTGATCAAAGACCCAGGTGAACTTAAGCCACTTTAAACAAAGCAAAAAGTTGGGATTTTAATTATTGGTTGATGGATTAAAATGACCCCATACGCTGGAGGATAACCCTAGGCCATATAAACCGAAAGGTGTGTATATCTCAAGATCGATGGACATCGACTCTAGGCTGAGGGACTGAATATCTCATTCTCCTCCTCATCTTTCACCCTTCTTCTCTCTATTGGACTTTAGAAGCCACTCTCTGGCGAAACATTTCTTCTACAAAGATTCTCAAATATTGGACAAGTGTCCCATTCTTCAACTGTTGGTTTTCAATGTATATACCCTGAGAGGTTACTTAATACCTATATTAGAGAGAACAGGTAACCTGCAGTCTTAATAACACTTATGTAGTCCAATTAGCCAACCAACCGGAGGATGACCACTTTGCAGTATTGACTGGATCATTGCAAGGTTAGGAACTACTGGTGTGACGTCAAGCAGACATATCAGGCGCTGTTGGTATTTTACTCAGAGCAGCACAAGGCAGCAGATATTCTAAAATTAATATAAATTCGTAACGTAATTAAAAACAGGCTTAAAAATTCATCTATTTGCATTATGTTATGTAATCGTCCAAGTTAATCAATAAATATTTAAAAGAAAAATGTTATTTTAACCGAGTTTTCACCAAGTTGTGGCATAGTGGGTTATTTAACCAGGTCGTAGGATTTACTAGTCATGAATAGTTGAAAATATTGCGGTACTTACTTCCATAATTAAAAAAAAAGACTAAGTTGTAATCATCATTTATACCGAGGGGTCAGGTTGTAAGTTTGTTACTTAAGAACATAATTTGTGCAGTGGTGGTGTGTGTGTGTGTGTGTGTGTGTGTGTGTACTCACCTAATTGTGGTTGCAGGAGTCGAGACTCAGCTTCTGGCCCCGCCTCTTCGTTAGTCGCTACTAGGTCCACTCTTTCCCTGCTCTAAGAGCCTTATCGTACCTCTTCTTAAAGGTATGTATGGATCCTGCCTCCACTACTTCACTCTCCAGACTGTCCCATTTCCTGACAAGTCTAAGGCTAAAGGTCTTCCTATTATCCCTGTGACTCAAATGAGTTTTCAACTTCCAGTTGTGTCCTCTTGTTCCTGTGTCTCGTCTCTGAAACATTCTAGCCCGGTCCACCTTGTCAATTAATCTCAAAATTTTATACGTCGTCAAGTCGTCCCTATCCCTCCTGTCCTCCAGTGTCATCAGGTTGAGTTTCTTAACCTCTCTTTATGGGACATATCCGTTACTTCCAGGACTATTCTTGCTTTGAACCTTTGCTCGTTCTCCAATTTCTTGACGCATTTGACCAGGTGTGCATTCCTTATTGGTAATGCATACTCTAATGTGGGCCTAGTATACACAGTGTACAGTGTCTTGAATGTACTCACCTATTTGTGGTTGCAGGGGTCGATTCACAGCTCCTGCCCCCGCCTCTTCACTGTGTGTATATGTGAGTGGACCTGTTTCGCTGACTACTGGGCTCCAGAAGCCGATCATATTTCCAGCTCCAACAGGAAGGCATTTACACCCCCAAGAAAAATCCATCACCAAGTATCTTGCTACTCGCAAATCTCTTTAAAGCCAATTAATCATTTTCCTTTCTCTCCTTCCATTGCTTTCAACCTGACAAATTTCTCCTAAAGCTTTCTCTTCTGCTAATCACTTATACTCATCTCTGTCTGCTCTTGCATCTTCGCTCAGGTGTCCTCCCTAATATCCTACAAAAAATATGTATATATATATATATATATATATATATATATATATATATATATATATATATATATATATATATATATATGTATATATATATACTCTTCATCTTCCTCTGTTGTGCTCAAACTCTAGCTTCCAAAACATCTCCCTTATCTACCATCTTCACTATCTGTCAACATCCTACCAAGTTCTGAAGGTTCCTACAAGTACTCACAAGGACATATTAACGACCGTGTGGGAGTGTTCCTGTCGAGCAGTAGGAGCGAGGGCTGAGTCCTTGGTATGTCCTGGTGAGGACTTGATTGGCTCCTTGTAGGCAGAGTCTGCTGTCTGCTGGTTCTTGACGCTGGCAGGTACTTCCAGTAGGCCGGCTGTCTCTGATACCTGTTGAGGGAGAGAGAAGAAATGAGTTGGAGAGAGAGAGAGAGAGAGAGAGAGAGAGAGAGAGAGAGAGAGAGAGAGAGAGAGAGAGAGAGAGAGAGAGAGAGAGAGAGAGAGAGAGAGAGAGAGAGAGAGAGAGAGAGAGAGAGAGAGAGAGAGAGAGAGAGAGAAGAGATATACCTTCTTCTCTTACTGTTGTAATGACTCCGGACTCGTGACTGGTATTTGTGTGTAAACAATGTTACATGATGAATATTAATATATAACTCAGCGACATGAAGCTTTATTTTATTCACATCCCCCACATTCTCTCCCTCCCTCTCTCTCTCCCTCCCTCCCTCTCTCTCTCTCTCTCTCTCTCTCTCTGCCTTTCTCCCTTCCTTCTTTCTCACGAGTTCTGTTCATCTGTTTTCGTCTTTGTCACCTTTTCCCTCGTATATTTATGATATACATTTCCGACAAGATGAAGAATCAGACACATGTGCAACATTTAGTTATCTTTATTGTAGACGTTTCGTCTAATGTCTTCCAATTATGTCCTTGAATTTGTATTGGTAAAGCCACTAGTTTGCGAAACGTCTACAATAGAGACATCTAGATGCTGCCTATGTGTCTAATTCTTCACCCTTCCCCTCCTTTCCTTCCTCTTCCTGCTTCCCTCTTTCCTTTTCTCTCACGCCCTCATAATCTCTCAGTCTTTCAGAGAACATAATATTCAGCCTGCACTCGTTGAATGCCAGTATATCAAACATTAATGAACTCCCGTAATGTTTGAGGTCACTGAAGGATGGTCATCATTCTACTGTATACCAGAACTCATTATTGACTATTGTTTATCACCATGGTAACAAGGCAGGAAGACCTTTATGGCACAGCAGGGGAAGGGTTGTAGATAAATGGTTCAGAGAACCGACATGTTGATAAATTAGACACAGGGGAAGGGTTGATAGAGTCCTTCGTAAATGTGTAGGAGTAAGAACATTAGCTTAGGGAAAAGGTTAGACAATTGCAGAAGTGTGCATATTAATTGGGACACTGATGAAATAAGACATTGATTTTGAAAATTAATGTTTATTTGAAAAATACACGGCAATGACATGACACGCTTTGGCATAGAATCGACCAATGTTGAATACATTTTGGCAAGTTCTTCGTGGCGGTGACAGGTCCTAATAACAGTTGAATAGTCCTGTTTCGCGATCCTACATTTAGTTATTGCCCATACATTCTCAGTTGGGTTGAGGTCACGAGAGTTTCCAGGATAATTTAGAAAGCTTAGCCCACTCTTTTCGAAGAATGTCAAGATTTTACTGGAAATGAGGAATGGAGCAAGATCCTGCTGGAAAATGCCTTCTCCATCAGGAGAGTCTTTATCCATAATGGAAAGTAAATGAGTTGCCAGGATTGCCTTGTATGTGCCACTGATCATCGTTCCATCAATAATAACAAGCCGTCCAGGGTCTTTGGCAGTAAAATTACCCAAAAACATGTATTAGGTGGGTGTTTTGGCACTTGTTGACTGTGTCCATTCCAAAGAGGTTCGCCTTTGCTCTGTTTCACCACCCCTGATCTGTACTCATGTACTTCAAATGCGCCTCTTTTGAAAATATAACTTCTCTCCATTCATCTGTCGTCCATACCTTATGATCGAGTGCCCACCGCAACCGTATTTTCTTCATACAAGCAATCAATAAATGTTTCTTTACCGGCTTTTTGGAAGTTCTGTCAGCTTCAAGGAACTTTTGTCGAACAGTTGAAGATTCAATATTTATGCCAGCTTCATCTATATCTCTCTGTAGATCTTTGCTAGTTTTCTTGGGTTCCTTCACACTGTTTCTTACGATACCTTGTCATCGTGAGGTGTTGTCTTGCTTTTTCTTCCACATCTCCTCGACGCAGCGCTCCACAATTACCAATGTCGTCAGCTCTCTTCAGTTCCCGACCAGCAGTTGACTTTGCTAGGCTCAAATTTTTGGCGATCTGTCTGATACTCAAATCAGCATGTTTTCTAAGAACTATAATACTTGAACCACTTCAGTGATGGTTGTCACTGGTTCACTGACAACTACTTCAGTGATGGTTGTCACTGGTTCACTGACAACTACTTCAGTGATGGTTGTCACTGGTTCAGTGACCACCACTTCACTCTGCCTTCCTCTTGCTATTTCACCCATCCCTTTTCTATCTCACTCATGTAAATTCACCCTTCTTACCATGTCACTTATCCTCTTGCTAATTCAATCTCCCTTTCACTCACTAATTCTCTCATTCTTCCTCTTAGTCTCTCACTAACTCACATTCCATATCCTCTGCCTCACACCAAAATAATTTGTGAAATATGTCGACTAACTTCGCTGTTTTCCAGCATTTCCGTAGCACGAATCACAACAATGACTGGAACAGAGCTGAAAAAATTCCCTCATGCAAATCGCAACTGCAAGAGAAGTCAGGTGTTTTTGTTTGTGTACTTATAGAGTTGTACTTACCGAGCTGTGCTTGCAGGGGTCGAATTTCAGATCCTGGCCTCTCCTCATTACCTACAATCGCCGCCATTATTGGTACTGGGTCTCTTGGACCCTATCATACCTACTCTTGAAACTGTATATTGAGGTTTCCTCCACCTCCTCATCCAGCTCGTTCCAATTTTCATCCTGAGACTGAAAAAGTATTTCATAACGTTCCTTCTTCTCTACTCTTTGTTTCCCTCAACCCGAAGGATTGAGGGATCGGTGTGTGTGTGTATGTGTGTATGTGTGTGTATGCATGTATGTGTGCATACATGTGTATGAATGTATGCTTGCGTATATTTTTTTGTGTATGTGGGTGTAGAAAACAGAAGTAAGAAAAGCATATCGTCTACATTTGGATGGATATTTCTTAATGTTTTAGGTTTGTATAATACGCTGGTGAAAATATGATTAAATCAAATTACAAACTAACAATATCTCATTAAGTGAAGACTCAAGTCCGGCTCCATTAGACTAATAAGTCGGTGCGATAAATGCTCCAAATACTAAAAATAAAAAATCACTTATATTACAAAACTCACCTCATCTCCTCGTTTCCTGCTCGGGGCGTTCTGATACATTCTACTGAATACTTCATTAAGGGCTGCCTGCTGCTGTTGCTGCTGCTGATGGCGCCATTGTGGCTCTGGTGCTGGACTCTTGTAGGTGGTTCTGCCGATATCCGCATCCCTGAGTGGTACCTGGTGGACAAGCATTGGTTTGGGTCTAACGTCGGTTCTTCTGGTGATGACAGTGGTGAGTTCGGGCCGCCTGGTACCGTGTGGCCGGTCGAAAACATCGCTGATGTATTTCTGCTGTGATGAGGCCAGAGGGGCGGTAACTGGCCCATATGACGCAGGTTCAAAGTATCGCTCGTGAAACTGATCTCTCTCTCTAGCCAGGTAACTCCTGCTGGCGGAGACGCCCCCCATCCGACTCCTGGTACTTGTTGAGAAGTTGGTACTTGCTGGGTAGTTTGTCCGTGTTAGATAATAAGTACTTGCCGAACTGTTGGGGTTTGTTGGATAGTTAGTGCTTGTTGGGTAGTTGGCGTTTGTTAGGTAATAGGTGTTGGCTGGATAGTTTGTGTTTGTTAGATAATAGGTACTTGCTGAGTAGTTTGGGCGTGTTAGATAGTTTGTGCTTGCTGGGTAGTTGATGTTTGCTGGATAACTTGAGCCTGTCGGGTAACTGGTATTTGTCGGGTAATTGGTTTTCATTGGGTAGCTGTTGCTTGCTGGATAATTGGTTTTCATTGGGTAGCTGTTGCTTGCTGGATAATTGCTGTAGCTGCTACAGCCGCCTGACCCATACGAACCAGTATTCGTATTTCCTGTGCTGTAAGAGTCGCTTCCAGTAGTACAATGACTGCTATTGCTAGTACTGTGGTATGCATTACTGCCAGTGCCACTGTGACCGTTGTTACCAGTGCCACTGTGGCCGTTACCAGTACCACTGTGACCGTTGTTACCAGTACCACTGTGGCCGTTGTTACCAGTACTGTGGTGATCTTTATCCACAGTGCCACGGTGGCTTTCATTTCTTTTATGACTACTGTTGCCAACCCCTTTTCCTCCATCATCGTTCTGGACGGGGTGAGTAGCTTTGTATTCTGAGGTGAGAGGCTCCAGGTTCTTGGGAACGAGGCCGCTGGCGATTATTATGGGCGGACTTTCTCTGTCTTCCTCTTTCTTCTGTGTAGGTTTTGCACCTGTCTTCACTAAGTTGTGTCTTGACTGTTGATTCCTCACTGGCTGGACATCGCGGCTCTCTTCCACACTGGACCCCCAGTTATTTAGGGAGTGGTTACCATAGGCGTCTTCGTTGTAGTAATTCTTATCGTAAGGATCGTAGCTGAGCGAGCTACGCCGTTGCAGTACCGGTCTTAAGGGTTCTCTAGGCATATAGTCTTCATATTCCCTGAGCTCCCGGGAATATTGGTCACGGCCAGATTTCACCACTAATGGGACTTTGACTTTATGCCATAGACTCCTAGGAGCGGAGAACCGATTGACCATTCCTCCCGTGGCACCAGCAGCGTCACGCCCTGTCACCAGGCGAGACCCTCCAGATGCTGACTTTGACACTGCGAGAGAGACAGTGGATATGGTGCTCTCAGGGACCTCCACAGCCGACAGGGAAGCGCCTCGAGGTGTCGCCTGGTAGGACATAGTGCTATACAGGAGCTAATAGGTGTGTTTATCTTACCATTGTAGTTCAGCTTTGTCAGCTCCAGACCTATGAGTACATTCTGGCTCAAAGATGTTCTCTGGTCTACTAGACTGTCAATGAAACCTGACGAACCAGCAAATTCTTTAGATTTAGATGTGACGTGATGATCATGCTGATGGTGAATGTCCAGTCTCCCCAGAATCAAATTTTTAGCACTTCTTACTTTTCTGCTTCTTTCAATTTCTGCAAACTTTTACGGGAATCATTGGCGTCATTTTTTCTCTGGACCTCTGCCCACCGCAACGTTTAAGAGAGCACTGCCACCCACCGTGAGCTTCCAACCACTTAGCGCCACTACTCATCACGCTTGCCGTGCTGCCCGCTACTCCATCCTCGAGTATTGATTGGTCCACTCTGGACTGGCAGCTGGACCCTGATTGGTTGCCGACTACTTAAGTCGTTTTGAACTGCAACTCCATTGGTTTCAGTAGAAGCAATCAGCGATTACTTATCATTTGAAAGGTTGAATTCAATTGACTATTCACAATTCTATATGTTTTAAGCATTTTTTCTGACTCCGGAATGAGCTCCACTTGGCATCTGGTCATGGACATGCAAATTTCTCCCACTGTTATGTCAGTGGTTGAGTCCTTTAAATTACATTCCCAATTATTTCATTCACCTTGTTATATTACTGATAAGAAATGAAATTATCGGTCGTTTTGATTTCAACTTATATGCGCAATACGATCTTTAACACCAGCGCCATCAGGTGGAGGGGTGGTCAACTACCAACCTGGAGTTCTGAAGCCTTGGAACTATAACTTGGGGTTCTAATACCTAGGAACTACCAATCTGGGGTTCTGAAGTCTTGGAACTACGATCTTGGGGTTCTGAAACTTGGAATTCCATAACTAAAGGGGAGTCTAACGTCTACCACCAAAGCACAAGAATCTGTCATAATTTGACTTTTAAATAATGGATTTTTAGGTCATTCCTCTGAAGTGGAGCTTACTCTTAATTTTTCAGGGTCTCCAGTGATATTATTCCGGGGTTAAGATGGTAGACAGCAAGACTGGTAGATTCACAAGACATGTGCAACACTTGGGTATCTTTACTGTAGAAACGTTTCACCTGTTCAGCAGACTTCTTCAGTTGAGTACAGAGACAGTTGAAGAAATGAAGATGTTAAGTGTTCCGTCCCACGGGATGTGTCTCATTCATCTACTTGCTGGTATTTTGTACCATTATTACAAAGTTAGTAGACCAGTGAGATTCTGAGATATCTGCATATGACTGGGAAGTTATCTCAGTGTTGCTGTCTACAAATTCTAAACCCGTTATGTAATCATTTTTAATATCTGGAGCTCTCTATCTAGATAATTCTGACAAATGTGCGGCAACTGGTCATCTTTATTTCATGTCTAATTTTTCAAACTGTTGGTATTGCATATCATTGATTTTACGATATCCCTATCCTGTGTTATTCCTACTTGACGCAATAGACTTCGATAGCATATTCAGAGCTTTATTTTCCGGAATCACATAACTCAAGTTTTTGCTTTAGGTCTGAATGACCAGTTTAGTGGTGCCAGCTGTATGGTGGCCTCGGCGAGAGGGACCGCTGGACTTAGTGTCACATTGGTGGAACATGGCAGCAGAGTTTGCTGCCGATACCTAGCAATCTCCACTGTTAGTGGTTTGAGTGTGAAGATGGAATAGTCAGTAACACTGTAACGGGACACGGAAACAGCCATCGATGGCTTACCAGTGCTAAAATTATTTTTCATTGTCAGGTCGACCACGTCTGCCATCGATGTTTAGGACTTCACATACATGTCTTCCATCTGGGTAAACTCTCTGACATGTAACATAATTAGCACAGAAGGGTGGCACCGTGAATCACACCTCTGCTATGTTAGTGGTCACCCTCCTGCTGTTAACTCTCCCGAGACACTATACTGCAGTCCGCAGCCTTAACTAGAAAGAGAAAAGTATGATTAGCGAAAATTATAAGGCGATAGTGGTGCTTACTGGTATTGTCTCCTGAATTAAATTTATGGAAAAGTTGAGGTTATTCCACAAAATACGTATAAAACATATAATGTATATTAGCCTTCGTTGCGTTATGAGAGAGAGAGAGAGAGAGAGAGAGAGAGAGAGAGAGGGTGAAAGATGTGTGTGGAATAGTTCTTGACTTCTGCACTATCTGTTGGATTGATTAGGAAAAGTTTATTGATAGTTAACTAACCCGTTAGGCCCATACAACAGAATAACACATGTATAATACCTGGGTCTCTTTACTGAAGAGAGGTTTCGTTTGCAAGCGAAACCTCTCCTCAGTAAAGGTACGCAGTTGTTGCACACGACTCATATTCACCAGCTTGTCGGTATTACATACCGTTGATATAATGATCACCGTCCATGCTATATTATACACAAGGACCCGTGTCAAGAGACACTTGTCCCTTTTCCTGGCGAATATACCACCACCGTCGCCTTTTGACCTTAGTGTGATTGTCACTAAGACATTCACCTCTTTACCGCTACCAGAGAACTGCAGCATGAGGGGGATACATCTAGCCATTTAGTTCTTCAGCTAGCTGATCTAGGATCCACGAAGAGGTACCCTAACACCTTCGTGGCTGTGGCATGTGAACTGACTCGGTGCACTTTATAAGGGATGTTGTGCTGCTACTCTGTTTTAAGTAATAATTACATAGTGCAATAATTTTGGTAGAATTACCGACAATATCTTAGGTAAAAGGACACCTGTCGTATTATTTTCAAATGTGTCCCAGTACCTAATAGTTACATAGCAGGAACAAAGGTTAGCTGTTTCCTTTGATGTTCCTACCCATTCTCGCCAGTTCTTTGTTGATGTCTCACATACGGTTTATAGCAACTTTCTTAATTTTCGTTACTTAGGTTAGGTTAGGATATGTTGAACTATGTCAGTCCGAACTGAGAGAATTCAGAAGCACAATAAATCTATCGCCAAGTATTCCATTAAAAGTACATCCGTTACGGGAACTTAAAATATTTAATTCCTGCAGAGCTGGGGTTTCTGTTACTTAGGGTAGGAGTGGCTCTGGTGGAAGGTGCTCTGACCCTCCCTGCCGTATGTGGCCTTGTGACCCAACATTGATTCAAACAGGTGGCGTGAGAACAATAAAATTTGTACTGGGTGAGCAACTAGTTTATTGTTCGCCAGCAGCTCATTGTATGAGCGGTAGCATTTAGAAATATATACAGAGTTAATAGTTAGTATTTATCAAACTCTATAGAAGGATAGGTTACATCCTGTAGATATTACAAGCATCTCGTAGAAAAAAATCTCTCCATTTAATTATGATTCTCTTAAGACTCTTGAAATTGGGGTAGCTATTGGCCGAATAGTGAACCAAATCAGCAGCGACCAGTGATTACCTTATCCTGGAGTGATTGGTCTGGGTGGTCAGAGCTCGTGTGTGTGGAGTCAGTCAGCTTGACACATATAATCAAGCTGTAAACGCGTTTTATTAACAAGTGAGAAGCTAGACTATGATCACGAGCGAAGTGTGTGCTATGCTGTCCTCGAGACGACAAAATGTCTGTTTTTGGGATGAAAGTATTACTGACCTGGCCTTTGCTACTTCTAGAGATCTAGGTGTTACTGAAAGTTTGTCAAAGATTTATCTATAATTTGTGGATTAGTTGTTGTGTTTTACTGATTGTTTAGTATGCAGGTTACTTACAGCATTAATGACCTAACTGGAGACGATAGGCAGAGAAGTAAACAATGTTTTTAGACCTTGGTGGAAGAGAACCATAACACGTAATAGTGCCGTAACTAAAAGGGTGTGCAATGGTAATTTTATTGTAGATGACATACAATTATGTACGATAACTTCTTGTGCTGTCAGGCACTTGAGGATGTTATAATGTGTCTTTCTCATCAGCTAATTTACTGCTTTCTGCCCTCAGAGACTAACATGTGGAATACAGGTATTAAATGTTTCTGAAAATCGAATCAAAATAATCATTATGTATATTATCATACCACCACCTGCTGCATATTGATATAGAATTGGCCAAACATTATTTCAAAAAATTTTTCTTCTCTACTTTTTCATACCTTCGGTGAATTTGTGTACAGTTGTCGCTGCCGAGTCAGGCAGCCCCATGTCAGGCAATGATTACCATGGTACGCATTCCCACGCAAAGTTGCTATGTATTTTCTCACGTGTCTTTCCACAACTTGTCGGCATCATATACCAGGTTTATCATCATTCTTTATAAAACCAAATTTACAGGCTGTTGTCTTTCCAGGGTTCCTTGCTAAGTACATTCGTATCTAAGGTAAACCACCGCTCCAGAGAATGTCCCTCTGATAACTCTGGGATGATGTAATGATTTTTATGGTATTTCATATAAAACTGGTATGTAATTTGTCTAGGGAATTTAGCTGGCAGTATTGCAGTGAGCAGTCACCCGCAGTTTGTACTGATATGACTCTACGCGACAGTATTTTAGGTAATAAATTCTAGAATTAGCTTACGTCCACTTGGGCGAAGGTGTAGTGCTCACGTGTATACTCACATATTTGTGGTTACAGGGGTCGATTCACAGCTCCTGGCCCTGGTGTGTGTGTGTGTGTGCGTAATTTGTTCACTGTATGCGGCACGTTTTAGAGATCTCTATTAAACTGCCAAGAGAGCGTCTTTTCTCTGTGTGAAGCTGACGAGTGATACTTGGTCTATGTAAATACATAGCAAACATATACTTCTCAACTGGTTACAAAGTCCAAAAATATAGTGTGTTTAACGTAATTCCATTCGAATTTATTTTTTCTCAAGAGAAAGCAGTTCAGTGGATTTATTTTTATTGGCAGCCTAAGAAGCACCAGATTGTATAGACGCCTCTTACCCAAGACTTGAATGTTACCAGTGGTTACTGGGGTTGCTACAAGCGAGTACTGGGGTTGCTACAAGCGAGTACTGGGGTTGCTACAAGCGAGTACTGGGGTTGCTACAAGCGAGTACTGGGGTTGCTACAAGCGAGTACTGGGGTTGCTACAAGCGAGTACTGGGGTTGCTACAAGCGAGTACTGGGGTCGCTACAAGCTGGTACTGAGGTTGCTACAAGCGGGTACTGGGGTTACTACCAGCGGGTACTGGGGTTACTACCAGCGGGTACTAGGATTGCTACAACGGGTACTGGGGTTACTACCAGCGGGTACTGGGATTGCTACCAACGGGTACTGGGGTTACTACCAGCGGATACCGGGGTTACTACCAGCGGGTACTGGGGTTGCTACCACTGGGTACTGGGATTGCTACCAACGGGGCCTGGGGTAGCTACCGGAGTTTACTGGGGTTGCTACCAGCGGGTACTGGGGTTGCTACCAGCTGGAACTGGGGTTACTACCAGCAGGTACTGAGGTAGATACCAGTGGGACTAGAATATATAAAACATTATAGAACAATCATTAACGGAATGCTACCCACAACAGTCGACCTCACACGGAATTATCAGGATTAACAAACGCGAAGGAATTAGAATTACTAGACTCCTAATAAATTTCCATCACATGCTAGAAATAGTCAAGGTTGTCTGAAGGTGAAAATAGACTCCTATATATATTACTGTGAAAAAAAAAATCATACTTTGACATTATTTAGGCTCTGTACCAAAATAATTGTTCCTGGAGTTTACCTGGAGAGAGTTCCGGGGGTCAACGCCCCCGCGGCCCGGTCTGTGACCATATATATATGTATCTGAGAGGCTTTCCAAACATTCTGTTTCCTAGTTAGGTTAGGTAAGATTTGTTAGTAAACAGGACAAGTGTTTCCTGACGCGGGTTTTTATTCATATGATGACCCACCGGTCCTCTCCTTTAAAAATTATGCTTATTCCCTAGTTAGATATGACCAGCTCTACCTACTGGCTCGTGGACTATAATGGTAAATTGGTTAATGGGGTTTCAAGCTTATCGACTACACTAGGTTCACTAAGGTTGCACCATCAAGGTACCCAAACCCCGTAAATAGGTATTAAAGACAACGCTGAGTGTATACACGGTGGGAGAAACACACCTCTCAGTGTATATATCCTGTGGACTATATTTTTTTCCCAAAAAGAACGACTAACTCTGCGAAATAACAAAGTTAGGGAATAATTTATCTGTACGATACGTTTTCAGGAAAGATTCAGTTGCAGTTATAAAAAATGCCTTTATAGATGAACTTTATCGTAGTTCAACACAATAACTATTACTGTGTTTATTTATTGACTATATATTATTGCATAAGGTGGGAGACATGTGGTAAAAATTAGACATGTGGTGATTGCCTAAAGAAGCTTATCATAGGCGAAACGTGTCAATAAAAGTTCCTCTGTAACTATTTCACCATTTTAATTGGTTATCTAGCAGGATAATAAATGGCCATGATACATCCTGAAAAATGGCCATGATACCCCTTAAAATGGCCATGATACCTCCTGAAAAATCCCTAGGATACACAGCATGACCAAAAGAACTAAATATATAGTATGATTTTATACTATCCTGCCAGTCGGCACCCATGCCAGTTGTGTGATGGTATAGTGATCCAGCCATCCAGGACGGGAAAAAATGTATAGATGTATAAGAGATAAGATTTGTTCGGATTTTTAACTCGGAGGAAGAACTGGACACATGTGTAACATCTGGGAATCTTTATTGCGGACATTTAGCTATCCAGTGGCTTTATCAATACAAGTTCAAGGACATAACTGGAAGACAATTGAACTGTATACAAAAGATGAGGTAATCAATCTCTCAGTCTTGGAACTGGTGAAGAGTAACTTAGTCGTTAAAAGTGAGAAGCACAAGCAGGTAGGTAAGGTCTGTCAGGAAGGAAGACAAGTATTTCATGACGCTGGTCTTAGTCATATAGTAACCCGCCACTGGGGCTTTTGGTCATCTGACCAAGGTCTTCCGCCGTCTAACCAGGCCCGTGGCCTGGTATGAAAAGCTCTCACTTCACACGCTGTTCACCTAGCAAGTAGGTACCTGGCTATTAGTCGATTGGTGTGGGTCGCATTCAGGGGGACAAAACTGAGGATCCCAATGAAAATAATACAGACAGTCCCACAATGAAGGGGTTCAACTCTATGTTTGTCCCGTTCATCTGTATTGGTGCAGTATCATCAAGCATTGTAGCCAAGATGGTTCTAAATGTTCCCATACAACTTTTACATGTAACCAGGGAGGCTTTTTGAAGATGTATGAAATAAATGTTACCTAATTTCATAACAGATATTTACATTTTGAAAATGAACATTGAGAGTTTGGCTAAAATTCTTTTGTCAATATTTTTTCTGGCTACATATATAAACAATGTAGGTGAGTCGATGTTGATGCAGATTTATATACTTTAGAACATGATTAAAAAATAGAGATAATTAGCTTCCATGTGATAAGTGGAGAATACTTCACATGCTCAACGTTGGTAACATAACTTAAACATGTTTCCAATCATCTTAAAACCGTGATCACTGGTGTATCGTAGTTAGTGTAAGATTCTGTATGGATTCAGATCGTATAGGTGCCAATTTATCAATGTTATTAAAGAAATTGGGATATTGATTCCCGTTCGATAATTTGAGAATACCTCTCTACATTGGCTCTACACTTTCAAAGATAGTGTATCTTTCCTTAAGACAGGTTAGCAGATTTTCATTGGGCCTTGTATGTGCCAATGTAATAGTTGTCACCTAAAATGTGTGCACTTAAATTCAGTGTTTCAAGGTCAATCCGGACAATCAACCAGTTACTAAAGTTTCCTTGTTAGACTTTCCCATGATGGACGGCAGCCGACTGTAAGAGTAACTCACTTTGTAGCTCAGAGGTTGGACGTATTTAACACACAAAAATAAAAGTTCCTCTGCTCGAATAACTGCTGTATGTAATATAGATTCATCACTTACATGTGCCATATCTAATGAAATGACTATTCTCATTCAGACATTTATTAACATAACAGAAGAATCGAGGAACATTCCAGCAGGCCTAATGGTCCATACTAGGCAAGTCTTTCTCAAAACCCACCCAATTGTCTAAGCTTTTCCCAGAGTCACCCAAGAATTAGTTACAGTGTAGACAAAGAGATTTTGTATGATTTATGTAGTTGGTGACACGCCTTGGTTACTGATGACATTCTGTCTCTATGGAGTCCTGCTATATTGTGTATGCATTACAATTAAAATCAAATTTATCGTTTCTGGCCACGAATTCGCAAAACCCATCCTACATTGATTTGCAGTGCGACTGCGAGTGATTACACTGCTAACACTGTCAATACTGCACATTGATAAATTTACGAACAGTAATGCAGTTACTTATCCTTAATACCAATATGCTCCTTAATCTATACCAATATAGAGTTTTGAATTAATCTTAGTCTGCCCGAAATGCCTAGTCATGCTAGGTGTGATAGTGGCTCTCTCTGTAATTAGTTTTATATAATATGTAAACCCCACATCGTAATCTTTATAGAGAATAAACTTGATTTGATTTGATGGGAACTTTGTGTTGTATAGCAGGTTATGTTACCGTGCCATCGCAGATAAACAAATTGTACAAAGACTAGAACGGGTTTTAAATACCACACTTGTCTGCTTAAACTCCTGGAAACAAACTGAAAAAGCGAAACTCCAGATATATGCAGAATATCTCGCGACCAAGGTGTAAAACACAGTTCTAGACTTATATCGAAATAACAGCTCTGTTTTGTGAGGTAAATGTCAAGGACAAGCAATGTCAATAAATGCAGTACTAAGCCACTACCATCCCTGGATATTAAAGTGTAAGTGAAGCATCTGAGTGTCGTGTGTGAGAACTATTAATCAACAGGACTGAAGAGTCTGAGGGTTGAGTTACTAAGCACCTCACACTTTGACTAACACTATCAAGTTTATTATAGTAAAAGAAATGTTTTAGCGTTAACAGATGTGGGGATAAGTTCTGGGGATATTTATTATCTGCATTGTTTTTGACCTATATTAAATGAAATTTGGAACGGAATCTAGAACACTGAATTGCGAGGAATCTTCTTGGGATCAGTTCGCCATCTACACAGGTGGGAAATGTGTTATCAGTGCACCAGCGATCCTTAAAATACTTGAAACCAGATCTCTTTAGTATTTGTGAGTGACTTCGCTTTTAGTGATATCTTTATGCGATGATCTGTAGGATGTGTTGGTAGTGGTGGTGGCGATGGTGGTGGTGGTGATGGTGGTGGTGATAGTGGTGTTGGTGGTGATGGTGGTGGTGATAGTAGTGTTGGTGGTGATGGTGGTGGTGATAGTGGTGTTGGTGGTGATGGTGGTGGTGATAGTGGTGTTGGTGGTGATGGTGGTGGTGATAGTGGTGTTGGTGGTGATGGTGGTGGTGATAGTGGTGTTGGGGGTGATAGTGGTGTTGGTGGTGATGGTGGTGGTGATAGTGGTGTTGGGGGTGATAGTGGTGTTGGTGGTGATGGTGGTGTTGGTGTTGATGGTGGTGGTGGTGGTGGCGGCGATGGTGGTGTTGGTGGTGATAGTGGTGTTGGTGGTGGTGGCGATGATGGTGGCGATAGTGGTATTGGTGGTGATGGTAAAGTTGGTGGTGATAGTGGTGTTGGTGGTGATAGTGGTGATGGTGGTGTTGGTGGTGGAGGTGGTGATTTATATGTCTGGAAACAACAATATCTTCTAACACGGGTCTTCATCAGATGATGACTCGTTATGCATCATATTCCTGTGTAACTACTTAATGGTCTAAGTCAGACCGCTGAGATCAACAATGCCCGTAGCTCGATTGCTAGAGCACTCACCTCACACTGAGGTCTGGGGATCCATCCCCGGTACGAGTGGAAATACCAGGACGTGTTTCCTTAAGACACCTGCTGCCTATGTTCACCTATCAGTAAAATAGGTACCAGGGTGTTAGTCGATT
>NC_091336.1:25646324-25681324 GCF_038502225.1 Cherax quadricarinatus | reverse complement strand
ACTCTATTAATGACTCTAAAATGCATAATTTACACAGTTCCTACAGTTTAGTCTAAGCCTTGCAATCTGTATTCCTTGATATTTGACTGCAGGAGTAGTGCCAACCGCTGTATCTAGACATCCACACCAGAACTATCACCAGTAGGCGAAGTTGTCGATACCGTCGCTCAAGCTTTCGCTAAATCACCTACCGAATGTGCCAGCCATCTAGTCATCCGTCATTAAGGACTTGGTAAAGAAGAGGCAAAACGTAATTTATATTTTTTACTCTGCAAAGGCTAGATTTTACTTTGTTTACTATGCTCTGTGGTGCTACTTGTGGGGACATGTTTTCGAATCCCTTTTCTAATTTTGGAGGATTTGTGTTTATATCAGATACATGAGCTGTAGGGCTGGCATGGGTAGTGAAAAAAAATATCCGTATCCTCAATTCTCCTGTCGTTTAATACATTGCTGAAGCTTAACTTTTACACTAATCAATTTTACAGGCTAAGAGCTGTTATCCTACCTCAGGTCATTTCAAAACCCAGCTCTATCTAATGTATAGTACCTTCCCCTGGGATGCCACTCAGATTAGTTGACTAACACCCAGGTACCTACTTACTGCTTAGTGAACAGTAGCAGCAGCCGTAAGAAAAAAAATGCCCGAAGTTTCCACCAGGACCGGTGCACTCAGCTTACTCAGTATGTGAGCTGAGTACGATGCCAACTGAGCAGGGAAACCAGTGCAGGAGTGCGGGTCATCCCATCTGGTGGTGACAATAAGGTGCATATAGGTAAAACTTTCAGAAGCTTGGAAAAGCGATTGATAAAAGAAAAAATCAGCAGACACAACCTGTTTAACACTTGGGTGGTTCGCCTCAACTCACGAAGACCTCTAATGAATTGGAAAGAAGCCGGAGTGTTGCTTTGATCGCCGTGGCCAGCACAGTGGCCCAGAACTCCGGAAGTTGCAGCATGTCAAGTGTTCTCGCTAAATCCCACCACATGATGCACAACCAGGTGGCTAACAAACCTGCATCTGACCCCACTACATCTGACACAACTACACCTGAACCCGCTACACCTGATCCCGACCTCTGTTCATTATATTTCTTGCATCTTTTTCTGCTCTCTTAACCAGAGTGATAAGCCCACACCGGGTGAAACATCCCCTAATAAAATATACTACGTCTTGCACAGTGTCTTTATTCCACACCACTCACTGTATCGGTCCCAGGTTGTCGCTCCTTCATGGGGAAACTATCTTGATGCTTGTGAAAGAATAGGAGCTGCCCTTTTCTTACTTGGACCAAATCTTATTATTTCTCATTTTCCAGGCACCGTGTGAGCCCTACGGATTTAGGACTTTACTATGATACAGCGTATGGACCATATAAACGCCAAGAGGACATGTCCCAGTTACATACCATACTGTCATGTCCCAGTTACATACCATACAGTCATGTCCCAGTTACATACCATACTGTCATGTTCAGGAATACGTACCTTTATTATTATTATTATTATTATTATTATTATTATTATTATTATTATTATTATTATTATTATTATTATTATTATTATTATTATTATTATTATTATTCATAAACAACGTTATAAATCTGTGATGGTCAACCTTCAACATATACAAGGTACGGTTTCTTTGATACAATTCCCGGTAATGAATAGCTTCAGAATGACGTTCTAATAAACTAATTTGTGTCACTGGTAAGGCTACAATGTCTGTCAGATCACTAACAAGAACTCTGAGTGTCAATAAATACACACACGCACAATACACAATACACCTTTACGAGGACTCTTCATTTTTTTTTATTATCACACTGGCCGATTCCCACCAAGGCAGGGTGGCCCGAAAAAGAAAAACTTTCACCATCATTCACTCCATCACTGTCTTGCCAGAAGGGTGCTTTACACTACAGTTTTTAAACTGCAACATTAACACCCCTCCTTCAGAGTGCAGGCACTGTACTTCCCATCTCCAGGACTCAAGTCCGGCCTGCAGGTTTCCCTTAACCCCTTCATAAATGTTACTTTGCTCACACTCCAACAGCACGTCAAGTATTAAAAACCATTTGTCTCCATTCACTCCTATCAAACACGCTCACGCATGCCTGCTGGAAGTCCAAGCCCCTCGCACACAAAACCTCCTTTACCCCCTCCCTCCAACCTTTCCTAGGCCGACCCCTACCCCGCCTTCCTTCCACTACAGACTGATACACTCTTGAAGTCCCTCTGTTTCGCTCCATTCTCTCTACATGTCCGAACCACCTCAACAACCCTTCCTCAGCCCTCTGGACAACAGTTTTGGTAATCCCGCACCTCCTCCTAACTTCCAAACTATGAATTCTCTGCATTATATTCACACCACACATTGCCCTCAGACATGACATCTCCACTGCCTCCAGCCTTCTCCTCGCTGCAACATTCATCACACCCATATAAGAGCGTTGGTAAAACTATACTCTCATACATTCCCCTCTTTGCCTCCAAGGACAAAGTTCTTTGTCTCCACAGACTCCTAAGTGCACCACTCACCCTTTTCCCCTCATCAATTCTATGATTCACCTCATAAATTCATTAAATCATTCGCCACGATTTTTATGGAAACCGTCGACCATGCGCACCTCTATACAATTTTCAAGATTGTGTTCATCACCCATGAACACTGCCTATATTATTACAAGAGCATGTTCCACTTCTCTGCATCCACATCACCTCAACATTCCACCAAAACGTCAGCAGCAACCTCTGTCATCTTTTACTGGGAATTTACGAGCAATGAGCCGGACGCCTGAGCAAACACTGCCTCCCTGTCACATTTTAAAATGTTACTCATGCATACTATGTCAACCATTCATGCCTCACGCAAGAATACACAACACAAACGTTCGTGTCAAGATCCACAAGCACACAACACGTTGCAGTCTTGACCGTCTGGTATAAAAGCACTGCCAATGATGACAGTTTATTGTGTAGAAACATATACATTACCTCGAGTCAGAAGGTTTAAGTGGTGTGTGAAGAATTTTCTCAGAATGGCATGCCAGTTATAAAACGGTAACAGTGGAGTTACAGCCAACAAAATCGTATATCACAATAGCCAATATAGCTATCTGAATACACTTCAGGTAGCTAACGGACCATGAATGCAACAGCTCTGTCACAGTAGCCATACTAAAAAATCGTAAACAATCCAATTCCTCTCTCTAAATTCCTAACAAATGATCTCGTACACATGGCTGCGACACGCATCACGGAAGTTCCTTATATAAACCATGAAATGCGTGCACTACATGCAGTTAATTTAATTACAATACTATTGTTGCTTTGACTAATTGAGAGTAACGTTGACATAGTGCTCCCTTACCTTGGCAGGTGAGTGAGTATATAGATCACAACGGGAAAGTAGCACCTGGAAACAGAGGCAAGAGCCCATTTCACGTTGTTTGTAACCAGTTTAATGTGTAAATATAAGAAGATTTACAGGGCACAGGATCATGTATGGAACAGTGTATTTGTGTGAACTTTACCGAGCTGTGTGACGTAGATCCTCGCTGCTGCGGTGTTGGTTTAGCTGTGATGATGCTGAATTGGTCCTGATCATCTGTTGTTAATTTAATCGTTCAACTGCTGTTGAGTCTGACAAGCTCAGCTGCTGCTGAGTTAGTCTTTGGTGCTACAAACTTTAAACATGTACAGCAAAATGTGAAGAAAAGGAGCACGTTGCAGAGCAAGCTTCATTTGGGACAACATTTTGTCCAGTGTAAAACTTTGTCCGTAGTTGATAAAGCTCTGTAGAGAGCAATACCTTGTCCAAATAAAAACTTGTTCTGAAACGTGTATTTCATCTTTCACTTCTACCATATCTTAGTGGTGAAAGTCGCGGCTCTCATCACCGAGGCCCGAGGATCAAATCCCCCTGCTGGAGGATCAACTCTCCCGGCTGGAAACGACACGCATCTTCACTTCTGTCGACAGTCCGTCCACCATTTGAATCCAAGTGAAAATAGAGTAAATTCAGTAAACTGCTATATATAAAAAATTTCACACCACGTGGTATGGGCTCAAACTTGCTAAATATATTTAAAATTGTCATCTAGAATTTTAGGTAAGGCAATGAGCTTTGTAACAAATTTATAACTGTAATAGATTTATATGGAAAATTTCTTCTGGAAGAGACGAAAAGTTCCTTGAAAAGTTAAATTATCTTTATTTTTTCAATTATCTCTACATGTAAACATAATATTATGGTTACAAAAACGAGAGTCAGGATGAGAAGCGTATAATGGTATTTAATGAAGCTGATTCTGAGTAATGGTAGACGTCTTTGTCCGTGTCCGTAACGTTGCAGAGTATAAGCTCCTGTGTTCATGACCGTGAGATTAGCATTCTTCGATCTGGGAGCTCAGGGTTCCGACTGTCAGTTGCTTGGTTGAACAAGAAAGAAGCCCCACCAGATTATGTGTACAATCAGGAAACTTCTTCATCGTTATCCTACATAACAACATACCTGCTTGCCCATCCCGTGCAGGTCCGTCTCAAATTCAACCTACTTAACATTCTCTACCTTATACATACTCATGTGCTCTTTGCCCTGGTAGATTTGTTTGTGATTTGATAAAGTCCACTGTGTGGGCGAAACGAAGCCAAAAATGCATTATACTGCATTTGTCTATTTTTCCATCGTGTCGGTATTTTATACCATTTATCTCCATCGTAATGCACGATATCGATTCGTAAGGTGGCCTGTCACCGACTTCAGGTGGCAGTGGACGGCTTCTAATGGCCATCGATTTTCCACTCGAAAGACTGAATTTTCATTTTACCAGGTCCCAGATTAGATGGCTTACTCCCCATATACATAATGTGTGGTACTTCCCGATGTGCAACAGGTAACATTTTTATTATCTTTGATAGTGGCCTGGCATGAGCCTTTGTGGGTGCGAGATATTTGTAAGAAACTCTCACAACTCAGATGAGGAGCGGATCGGCTGACAAAGCTGTTTTTACGTGGCCTTGTACCGTTACAAACTGGGCTATGGCTACCAGATCCAATCCTTGGCAAGCTCTGCTCTTGAACGAACACTGTTCATCACCTAGGGATCCGGTTTTGTAGGGGTGCATTGCATACTTTCATGTTGATTCTGGTGAGCTTCACCTGGATCTCCGCCGTGAGAAGATCGGCCTGCGTTACCTGTTTCGGGTTTGCAGTACTCCTGAGAAGCCAGTTTATGCTACCGTTTTTGCAGGGGGGTGGGGGGAATGGAAAGAGGAGGGAGGAACCCCTTCGCTAATCGTGCGAACCTTCCTGCGACATTTGGCGTTCGAATGAAGGCCTCTTTCCTGGATTATGGCCTCGACGTATCTGCAGGCAGAGAGGTATGCTTCTCTCTCTGCCCTTCTTGATCAATACTTGAGATTAGTTTTCGTAGGTAGCGGATGGAGACCCTTAAGTGTCTGGCACTGGTGGTGACCTTTGCTAAGTTCGTGGAACATATGCTAGTTCATACTTCAAGGAAAAGGGTTGGATTCGAGGAGGACCTGCCATATATGTGGCAGGAGGTATGTTAATAACACTTAATAAAATACAATATGCAGTTTATAGCATTTATGTTCATGTGTGAGCGTGTTAGATAGGACTGGAGACCAATAGTTTATGGGACTTGAAGAGCTGATGGAGTGTGAAGGGATTCAGGGAAACCTGTTAGGTGGACCTAAGTCCTGAAGGTGGGAAGTACAGTGAGTACACTCTGAGGGGTTTGGGATATTTGCTGTTTAGAGGGGCATGTAAACTGTCGTATCTGCGTCCCTCTGGGAAGACAGTGATAGTGTGAATGATATTGAAAGTGTTTCTCTTTCGGGTCATCCCTGCCTCGGTGGGAGACTGCCAGCATGTTATAAAATGTTCTTAATAGTTCACACCCCAATTATGTTTTCTTTCCATTTTTAGTTGGCCTGGTATGAAATAGGCATACAGGGCCCGGTCAGGGGCGGATCTACTATGAAACTAATGAAGCTTAAGCTTCAGGGCCCCTAATCCGGGAGGGGTCCCTGAAGCATCTGTATTCCAAATGCTTAAAAATTTGGAGTCTTCTATATGAAAAGGAATTTTTAAAAATAATATAGAGTAATTTAATACAAAATAATAGTTAAAATGCAAATGAAAAGGTTATTAAAGCATCATATAGGCTAGCTGTTGCTGGTTGCCATGGTAACCCCATAACAGTTCAAGCCTTAGAGCCTCAAAAATTTAGGTCCACTGTGCTGGGACAATAATCATATATACACATACATTAATACACCCCAGACTGAACATTATTCTTTTCTGTATCATGACTCTTGAAGGAACGAAATTCTCACGCCATTTATCAATCTACTCGTAAATTGTAATAATTAATCTAGGACTGAAGTTAATTAAGTCTGGGTTACGAAATTATTGAACATAAGCCACAGAAATTACCCAATTGCGGTTAGAGGTATCGGCTGCCTCTATCATTCCCCCCAGCCGGCTCTCCACCACTGCTCGCCTGCTATACGTCACGTCCACAACACTGGTTATATTCCAACATTGTTTTCACAGTAAATTGTACCATTTAAGAGTTGGATACATACAGTAGGTGCACCGTGTACAGTAGTCAAGAAAAGACAGGTGTACAGTAAGATTTTACTGTGACTACGTTTAGCTCTGCTTTAGAAAAAGACGAGAGCAAACTCTAGGACATTTATTTTCCAGTATATGTGTCCTAGTCTTTGCTCACGTGTCTTTCTAAATCAGTTTGTCGGTATCTATTACTAAGGTTTATACCACGTCTAGTTCTCCATAGATCGAAACTTTGTCAAAAATTAGCTCTACACCTGTTGTTTCATCCGGCTGAAAGCTGTTAACGGCTTTCAGAGCCCAGCCTCTTCTAAAGCATTCCATCATCCACATGAGACCACCTGGAGAGAGTTCCGGGGGTCAACGCCCCCGCGGCCCGGTCTGTGACCAGGCCTCCTTAGGTCAGTGTCCCAGGATGCGACCCACACCAGTCGACTAACACCCAGGTACCCATTTTACTGATGGGGAACATAGACAACAGGTTGAAAGAAACACGTCCAATGTTTCTACTCTGGCTGGGAATCGAACCCAGGCCCTCGCCGTGTGAAGCGAGAGCGTTAACCACCAGGCCACCAGAGCCCACCAGAGCCTACTGACTTTCGTCTAACACCCAGGTACCTACTGACTGCCATCTAGCACCCAGGTACCTACTGACTGCCATCTAACACCCAGGTACCTACTGACTGCCATCTAGCACCCAGGTACCTACTGACTGCCATTTAACACCCAGGTACCTACTGACTGCCATCTAGCACCCAGGTACCTATTGACTGCCATCTAGTACCCAGGTATCTACTGACTGCCATCTAGGATGGTGTCAACGGCATTCCCGTCTTCGGGAAAAAAGTCTCCAGACAGGCGTCTTGACTCCTCGATGACTCAGTGACTAAGCAGCGTCTGGCGTACCCGTGATGGCTTTCCTCCTCATTAAAAATAATAAGGATCACATTCTACTCTTAATTGTAACTTTAGAAAGTAAAGCAATTACTTTTTTTAATTGTTTTTTCATTTCCGGTATAACACATTGCGCATGAATTTGTACAGGCAAGATGTATTTTGTATTATTTTATTTTGTTATATACGTGTAGAGATGATGGAAGGCACTGAGGTAAATATATCGAGGAAGATTATTAAGAATAATTTACTATAGTGGGTTTTTGAACACAGGGAGTCGGCCCGATGTACATTCTCAAGAATACTGAAGTACATTTGTGTCAAGCCAGCATGAAATGAAAACAATAAGAATAGAAAAAAAAGAATTACTAAGTAACTGCAGTCGTCTCTTTATCAGCTTTGACTTTATATCAACACATATCGCATCATACTCTGACTACAACCTAGTCGAAGTTCATACTTGCGGATCCACTAGACCAAAGCAGTTCATCACAAATCATTATGAAGGTATGTTCTGCATATTCAGTTTTAACAATAACGTTTCCTAGGAACAGCTAAGTAACAATCTTGAATTGCGGCCGGAGCACTGTACGATTAACAAGTTGAAACCAGTGTCTTGAGAGGAATGGAGATACACTAGAAATACACCCCAGACTTTTACTATCAGTAACCAGAAACTATTCCGGGACTGTCCTGGTCAACCCCTACTTTCCATTTACTTTTGGTCAGCCTGGTAGTTCAGTTGATCACAAGAGAGATCATCCCAGTAAGATCAGAATTCCTTGGCCCCTGGGTAAAACATATGAGTTTCCTCAGAACTGGGTTCTAAGCTTACCGAAACTACCAGAGACCTATGGGTTGTCACCTCTCTTACACGATCTCAGCATAACGAGAGAAACATTGCCATCCGAAGCTCAGACTCTTTGGTCTGTGAAGTGTGAGGTGCTCCACAACTTAAATTTCGATAAATTTTCTAATTCATTATTTATGTAAAGTCCTCAACAAAACTGCACCAGTAAATTAATATGAAAAACATATACACAATAGATGTCAAAAATATGCACATGCATAAGTAAGCTTTTATCAGACTATTTGCCTGACAGTTTCGAGAAGTAACAGGGTAACTTTTGTATGGAAGACGATGTCCTTTGGTACACTGTCAAAGACATAAAGAATTAGATAAATGATTGTGATTTACCAAACTTTAATGCTGCCCTGGAAACTCGAGGAACTTAAATCATATGGAAAATATTTAGGACATTAAATGCAAGTGTCTAGGAACAAGTGGTAAGCATAGATGCCCTAATGACCAGAGTTATTGACTGTATTCCCAGCATCCTGAAGTGCTTCGGAGAAGTTCCAAAGTTCTTGTGGTGTAGCTTCAGACCTTCAATAAAGGTGATTCCTAATTCAAGTGGAGAAATGCACATTTGACCATTTTATATGTAAAAAGTTTGCTTCCAGTTTAATTATCACGGTTCAAATAAATGCATTTGTCTCTCCGTGAATGGCTTCAATATATAAAGGCTTACGTATCTTAACGGCAGGAAAGTACCTATACAGTTTAGCGTATGGACAAATTTGCCATAACAATAAATATTTTTTATTTATATTTTGAATGCTCGCATTAACATATATTTTGAAATTTCCTGAGTTGAATGAACTCAACGACACTGTACAGCGTGACCTGCTAACGACAGCTTCCTTATTGAGTTTCCTCCATAACTTCCGAACGACTTGTCCAATTTGCTTCAAATTTTTGACTCTGGTCGACTTGATGGAGCACTTGACTTGGGCAGGAGTTCTCTGCTTAATTTTATTACCACCGATCCCGAAATTCATTTACACGAGATTGTTTACAACATTATCTTCTGTTTGGCTTCGGAATTTCAGGAACTCTTATTACCCGGGTATCAAAAAAAAAAAAAAATGTATATATATATATATATATATATATATATATATATATATATATATATATATATATATATATATGTATATATATATATATGCAAAACAACCACTCTGAAAGAATAGAGAAATTCCAAGCGCTTTCGTGACTACTCACATTATCAAGGATAATGTGAGTAGTCACGAAATCGCTTGGAATTTCTCTATTCTTTCAGAGTGGTTGTTTTGGATATTTTGAAATCACCTGTTCACTGTGATCTTATTGCATACATACATATATATATGAGGGTTTTAATAAAATTAATATGCGGGTATTAAAAAAATACGCTGGTATTAAAATATGCTGGTAACAAAAGAATAATATCCGGGAATTAAAAAATATTACCCGGGTATTAAAAAATTTAATACCCGGGTATTATTTTTTTTTAATTTAATATCCTGGAATTAAAAAAAAAGTAATGCCCAGATACTGAAAATCAATACCCGGGTATTAAAAAATTTAACACCCATGAATTAAATAAATTTAATAGCTTCGTATTAAAAAATTAATACCCGGGTATTAAAAAAATATCAGGGTATTAAAATATGAATTCCCGGGTATTAAATTAATATTTGGGTATTAAAAGTAATACCCAGGGTATTAACTAAAATTATATCAGGGTTTTAACTTACATACCCGGGTAATAAAAATTCGATTCCCTAGCTTTAAAAATGTTTGAATAAAGGAATTACACACACACACACACACACACACACACACACACACACACACACACACACACACACACATTCAAGGCCTGGTCAAGCACGTCCTGAAATTAGAGAAAGTGCAAAGATTTGCAATAAGTCTAGTTCCGGAGCTGAGGGGTATGTCCTATGATGAGATGTCAAGGGAACTCAACCTGACGACACTGGAGGACAGGGGATATAGGGGAACACATGATAACGACGTTAACACGTTGCCGTGTCCCAAGGTTGGGACACGGCAACAAGGGGTCGCAACCTGAGATGAAAACTTAGGTGTATCACAGGGATGTTGGAAATTATGTTGGCACTTCTGGGGTAACGGTTCCTTTATATTGAAAGTCCAGAGGTTGCAGTGTCTAAATTTCCATTCATTATATATTTCTTCTCTACTTCTGGCTGACTCGAATTCCAATGATTAGACGATTTATGTACGGACAATCACCCCAGGTTGTAAGAAGATTGAAAACAAACATAGAGAAAGTTAAGATCAGAAAGTCAGACCTCTCCACTAAGTCGAAGACCACCACCAACACTGGTGATACCACCAACACTGGTGATACCACCAACACTGGTGATACCACCAACACTGGTGATACCACCAACACTGGTGATACCACCAACACTGGTAATACCACCAATACTGGTGATACCACCAACACTGGTGATACCACCAACACTGGTGATACCACCAACACTGGTGATACCATCAGCACTGGTGATACCACCAACACTGGTGATACCATCAGCACTGGTGATACCACCAACATTGGTGATACCACCAACACTGGTGATACCATCAACACTAGTGATAGCCTCGGTACTGGTAATACCCTAAGCACTGGTGATACCCTCCCACACTGGTGAGACCCCTCAACACTGGTGAGACCCCAACACTGGTGAGACCCCAACACTGGTGAGACCCCAACATTGGCGATACCCTCAGTACTGGTGATACCATCAGCACTGGTGATACCCTCAGTACTGGTGATACCCTCAGCACTGGTGATGCCCTCAGTACTGGTGATACCCTCAGTACTGGTGATGCCTTCAGTACTGGTGATACCCTCAGTACTGGTGATATCCTCAGTACTGGCGATACCCTCAGTACTAGTGATACCCTCAATACTGGTGATACCCTCAGTACTGGTGACACCCTCAGTACTGGTGATACCCTCAGTACTGGTGATACCCTCAGTACTGGTGATACCCTCCCACACTGGTGAGACCCCTCAACACTGGTGAGACCCCTCAACACTGGTGAGATCCCAACACTGGTGAGACCCCCAACACTGGTGAAACCCCAACACTGTTGAGACTCCCAATACTGGTGAAATCCCAACACTGGTGAGACCCCCAACACTGGTGAGACCCCTCAACGCTGGTAAGACCCCAACACTGGTGAGACCCCAACACTGGTGAGACTCCCAACACCGGTGAGACCCCCAACAAATCAAAGACCCCCCATCCCCTCTTCCCTAACAAGTAGCCCTAGACACTGTTGGGGTGACACAGGAAACATGCACATTCCGTGATAAAAGCACCAAATATGGTGCACACGCCTTGCAATATATAACAAGCAAATTCAGATGGTGATTGGCTGTAAATATAGTTTAGGGCAGCTGTGTTGGTCATTCTCCAAAATGCTATTCATTGAAATTCAATCAGGTTTCAGGACTGCCAGTTGCAGAGGAACAAGGTAACTGCAGGCTGTGATAGTTATTATTATTATCTTTGTTTAAATTATGTAAAGGGATTTACAAGGAGTTACTTTACTAACTGGACTGTTTCAGTAGTCTTAAAATGAAAAAATTGAAGCCATTTGCATGAATTTTTTTTATTTTTATTTTAATTTATTGTAAATTAGACAGTTCAGTGCTGTTGTTTTTTATACAATAAGGAACAAATCAAAAATGCATTAAACAATTTATTCTAGAAGTATTTTATACAATTTACCTAGAGTAGCGTCTTTGTCGGGTGGTTATAGTACCTATTGCCTTACTGGTAAATAGAATTTGTTTTATGTTGACTGAATCTTCAATGTTTTGGAAGCAAAGGACCAGAATTACTAACTACAAAGTCAGTTGTCAGTATGTCAGTTTTTTTTCCTGATCGCAGTTCCCTGGCCAGAAAATAATTTGTGTGAGTGCTACCTTTCACAAACCCACTGAGCTGTGCATTTAAATCCAACCTGGTTTTTGGCACTTGCAACACTTTATATAGACTTCTTTTTTGCATATGCATGACACGAGCTCAAAAGCACATGTGGGTTGTCTTTTATAACCTTGTTCAACATGGCTCGCATAGCTCTTGATGTTCTTGGTCACAGTCCTGGCGTCTTTGGGAAGGTAGTTCCTCTGCTTGTATCAATGTTTGACTTTTATAAACTCCTCATCCAGGGGTATCTTCGTTTGGGGTTATCATCTATACATTGTTCTTTTCAAAGAATTTTTGTTATCTTGTCAGTATATATGCTTGTGTTTGTTCTGCCGCAGAAAAAATATCTAACCTCATATTGGCGTACATGACATTTACAGGTATATCAGTTGTTGAGAATATCTTCAGTGCCTCTGATAGTTCTAGCAACACAGCCCAGAAACAGGAAACAGTTTTGCATCTTCTCAGAGAGTGAAACAGTGGCTCTGCTTGTGTCTTCTCAGATCACAGGTCAGCTTCTATCTCATAAGCTCTCAAGAACCGAAATTCTTGCCATTTCGAAATGTTTTCCTGAGTTCTTCGGGCGGCATCCCTTGGTCACTGACACAGCCAATACAATGACATCAGTGTCAGCAGTCTGAAACAGTATCTTAAGGTGACTACGGACGGCAAGGAATGCATGCAACATAAGACTGTTAGTCTTTTCATGGGAACGTGGGGTGTGCAAGGTCAGATCTAGTGGCTTTCTGTCAATGATGGTCTAAGATTAATAATATTACTACTACATGTAGAATGTCCTCAATTGTGAACTCACTCTGATGTTACCTGTTTAATATATCACACGTCACTGGACGTGTTTCCTTATATCAGTTGATCCATTCTCCTGCTCGAGAAATGCTTCTGTCTTGTTTTCTTGTCGAAAATTGCGCGGAGACGTGTAGTGGCAACTGCAGCCACTATGTCTCCGCACTTCTTTACCACGCTTTGATCTTGCGCTGGCTTTCAGAGAATCTGCAACATAATTGTCCCAGATACGGTACAGGGGTTGTGTAGTTTAAATTAATCTAAATTAATATGGGATTCATAATGCATGTGAAAACTCACTGAAGATCTTGCCTCCAAATGGCTTCAGCATATGGACTATGACTGATTCATCAATTACTATGCATGTTGTGATAGGAGCCTCTGTTTTAACCTTCAGTCAGCTCTTCCCTAGGCCAAATGATAAGCACTATGAGCATGCAATCCTCCCCAGTTGAGTAGTTCTATGAATTTATGTTAAACAGGAATCGTCATTATTCAAAATGGCCGACATAACTTATCAGGGCCGGTCTGGTAATGGCTTACTATCTAGATCTGTTAACAATACGAATTTTCTTTGACCACCGAGTGCGCAATTATGTTTTCGGTTATGCTCCCCCACTATACCGACAACTGAGGATAAAGACGCAGGGACAAACACATTAGATATTATTATTGAAAAATATTCGGTCTTGGCACCTTGTTTACTCGTATGCAAAACTGGAGACGTAGGGCGCAGAGCACCTACACTCCAAAAAGTACCTAGTTCTTCTTTGTGGTGAGGTTGCAGACAACACTACTAGGAGTCTGGCTAGAATCAATATTACCGTGGCTATTTTAGTCAATAGTTGCTACTTCTATTAAGGAGCTCACCTTTTTTCTCTATCTTCTGAAGCTGGAGTCCGCACTGTTCATACGGACAAGAAAAGAAAATGCGTGGGACAACTAGAGAAACCTACAGACCAGGTTAAATGAACACAAATATGCGTGCAATATGGATAACCAAAGCAATGCCTGCTTTATCCACGGTGAAACTAAAGACTTAATAATAAGTGGAAAAATGCCGAACTCATCGTTATCGAATGGGAGATAAGACAAAGGGTGCTTAGAAGCCCCTCTTACAGTCTTGAACAGAAATCAGGTAATTACAGCATGTCACCACGCTGATCCACATAATTATTGACCAGGCTGCATCACGCCCACACTGCAACACCGTCATCAGGTATCTCACTTCCACGAAGCTTAACTTGACCAGACAACTGCTTATTCCGAACCTGTCATATACACATATCTGACGTGAACACCATGACCTTCCATGGGTCTCTTCCTATTTACACTGCTTTTCTGACATCCATTGTATCTGTAATAGACCGAAACCTTTCCATTAAAATGTTTTAAGTGTTCACTTTTTCGTTACCCTTACGGGTATAGCTGTTCCCGATTAATATAATAATAATAATAATAATAATAATAATAATAATAATAATAATAATAATAATAATAATATAATTAATAATTATAATTTTCTACGTATTAAAGTACTATAATAATCCACGGCCCAACAGGTCGTCAACACTGAGAACAAGTCTACAAAATCTATAATAGAAGCCTAGTGACGTCAGCAGGCAGAGTAGTGTGGAGCACACTAGATGCTGCCTAGTATCACCATTCATCACATTTCTAGCAACCAGAGTGTGCTCTGAAACCTTAGATCGTTTTCCATGTATGGTATAGTCTTCGTATACGCATACTTGAAATATAATCGAATATAATTAAAGCTAATTCTAACAGAAATATAAAAGGTCATTCCGCACTGGCAAGCATTGGTTGTGTAGAGAGAGGGTGGGGAAGAGGCATGAATGAACGCAGCCCTTCCTGGGAAATTTTTGGATCCTTATCGTGTGTAGTCGACGTCGTTCCTGGAAGAAGCAACAGTCACCGCTTGCTGAATTTTGTTGGCTTCTAGCCAGGGAGTTTCGAAGTCAATAGTGTGGGAGGACCGGAGATGAAGCCTAGGTTACCATGTCTCTCTCTCTCTTTTAAATATATATATGTATGTATGTATATATATATATATATATATATATATATATATATATATATATATATATATATATATATATATATATATATATATATATATATATATATATATATATATATATATATATATATATATATATGTAAAGGAGGTTTTGTGTGCGAGGGGCTTGGACTTCCAGCAGGCATGCGTGAGCGTGTTTGATAGGAGTGAATGGAGACAAATGGTTTTTAATACTTGACGTGCTGTTGGAGTGTGAGCAAAGTAACATTTATGAAGGGGTTCAGGGAAACCGGCAGGCCGGACTTGAGTCCTGGAGATGGGAAGTACAGTGCCTGCACTCTGAAGGAGGGGTGTTAATGTTGCAGTTTAAAAACTGTAGTGTAAAGCACCCTTCTGGCAAGACAGTGATGGAGTGAATGATGGTGAAAGTTTTTCTTTTTCGGGCCACCCTGCCTTGGTGGGAATCGGCCAGTGTGATAATAAATATATATATATATATATATATATATATATATATATATATATATATATATATATATATATATATATATATATATATATATATATTTATATATATATATATATATATATATATATATATATATATATATATATATATATATATATATATATATATATATATATATATATATATATATATATATATATATATATATATATATATATATATATAATTTCTCTATTCTTTCAGGAGAATGCCTGTTTTCCAAGCTGTGAGTGCACATCATTCCGGGGACTTCCGCCAAACAGTTCCCATTTCGGCAGTGGCTCTCCGCCTCGCTGACAAACTCCACACGGAATATAAGTGTATTTGCGGCGATGCGCAAGCCGATGAATATAGTCTACATTCGTATTTAAACATGACAGAAGAAATAGTCTGAGAATAATACAAACATGAGCAGACAAGTAAGACTACACATGGCTCTGAACAAGCTGCGTGAATGGTCAGACAAACAGCTATTAAAACTTACATAATAAGCACAAAGTTGAGAAAATTAAGGAAGGGCATAAAACGGAAACAGTATAAAGGTTCGGGGGACAAAGATTTCATACTTTCGTGAAAGAGAAGGACCTCGGGGGTAAGAACAGCTCCAGACATTTCGCCTGAACACGAACACGAGACCAAAAAGGAGCACTGCAGGCTGAGCAGGCCTACTGGTCCATGCTAGGCAGGTCCAAGTCACACCTGCTCAAGAAGGAAGGAGTACGGCAGCAGGTCCACCAGCCCAGGCCGGTCAAGTCCAACTCACATCCTCAAACGTAAGTAGTCACGACCTTATAAGAAGAAGCACTTCGCGTAGTATGCAGCGCCAGTATGGAACCCGATCCTGATAAAACTTGTCGAGAAGCTGGAAAGTCGATGTAATCAATTCCAGGCTGAACGACTGACTACCTCAAATTCTTCTGATCTTCACAATTCTCCTTTCCATTGGATCGATGACGTCTCTGTGTGGCGAAACGTTTCTTCAGTAAAGATACCCAAGTGTTGCACATGTGTATAATAGGTCAAAAGTACATTAGGGTACAGATACAAATTAAAAAGCAGATGAATCACTGAGATGTTAAGAAATTCTTCTTTTGCTTTAGTGGTCACGACATGGAACGATCTAGACAGCAAAACAGAGAGTCAGGATCAGTAAGGATAGGTATGATAGGATTCATGTAGCCAGAAAGGAAATTCAGTCGCAGATAGCGGAGAGGCGGGGATAGAAGCAGAGACTTGACCCCTGCAATCACAATTGAGCACACATAATGTTACTCACTGTCTGTCTCTCTCTCGTTCTCTCTCTTGCTGTCTCTCGCTTGCTCTTGCTCTCTCTCATTCTTTCTCTCTTACACACTGAGCCGGGAGAGAATGGACCTAGTAGAGACCAGCAAAAAGGCGGAGCCAAGAGCTGTTATTCGACCCCTGCAACCACAGATAGGTGAGTACTCCCACACCCACCCACCAACATCTACCACCCAACCCTCAACCCCACCCCACACTACATACTATCTGGTTAGGAGGGGCGGGTTGGAGAGAGAGGTGACAAGCTGTCACACCTGGTCAGGTAACCAGTGAGACCAGGAATTTAAACTAATTGCTCCAGCTGGAAGTCCAGTCCACCTGGATAAAACAAAAGTTTTGACATGAATGTTCGTAATATTTAAAAAAAAAAGGCTATCCGTATAAGGAATATAAGAGCCTTCACACAGTGTTCTGAGTGAACCTTGGATTAATCTACACACCCATCAAGCCCTGATCCACCGGGAGACCTGGTCATGAACCGGGCCGCGGGGGCGTTGATCCCAGGAATACCCTCCAGGTAAACTCCAGGTAGGTAGACCAACATGTATTTAGCTCTTCCGACTCATTTATACATTTCGTCGCCTTCTTCCCTTGCCCCTCTTTTCTTGACCTTTTTCCCTTGCCCTCTCCTCTTGCCCTCTCCTTAATTAAATCCCCTCCCTCTTCCCAACATGCACTTTATCTTGTCCTTTCCAGCACCGGCCTCCCCAGCACCGGCCTCAGACCCCGACCTTTAACGCTAACCTGCAACTCTGGCTTCCAATCTCCATCCATCGTCATGATTTAGCTTATGATCCATGGTGAGGAAACTGAGGCAGAAGGGTTAGTAAATGGCAGTGCCTGGAAGCTCAGGCAACAGGATATCCTGTACAATGGCAAATGATGTTACCGTCTCTATTATACACGTTGTATCTAAATGCAGTGTGTATAATTGTCTGTCTGTCTGTATGTCTTTGTCTAGGCTTGTGTAAGTTTGTCTGTGTCAATCTGTCTAGGTTAATTTTTAGGTCAATCTGTCAGATCTGTTAGTTCGTACCTACACACACACTAACAATATAAAATTCTAGCGCATAAAAAGCAGTTTATTATTTTCAAATAAATGAAATGGCCAACAGTATCGTACTTGGCCACACTCGGCTTTCTCTTGTACGAAGACACACAGACAGACACACACACACACACAGACACACAGACACACACACACACACACACACACACAGACACACACACACACAGACACACACACAGACACACACACAGACACACACACACACACACACACACACACACACACACACACACACACACACACACACACACACACACACACACACACACACACACACACACACACACACACACACAGACACACACACACACACACACACACACACACAGACACACAGACACACAGACACACAGACACACACACACACACACACACACACACACACACACAGACACACACACACACAGACACACACACACACACAGACACACACACACAGACACACACACACACACAGACACACACAGAGACACACACACACACACACACACACACACACACACACACACACACACACACACACACACACACACACACACAGATCATGCAGAAGGTTTGACTCTGCATGCAGCTCTGTTAAAGTCAACGTGATCAAGTTCTAAGCAGAGAGAGAGAGATTCTGTCCCAATAAACGTTCTGTACCTTCTTTATCTTCATGCTGTCAACTACACGCTGTTTCATGGTAATACAATGACAGTATGTGAGCGAGATGTACAATGTGGGTGGTGGCATTTTATTGTAAAGACGTGATGGTGGACGAAATTGTTCCTGGTGGACGAAAGTGTTCCTAGTGGACGAAAGTGTTCCTGGTGGACGAAAGTGTTCCTGGTGGACGAAAGTGTTCCTAGTGGACGAAAGTGTTCCTGGTGGACGAAAGTGTTCCTGGTGGACGAAAGTTTACCTGGTAGACGATAATGTTCCTGGTGGATATAACGTCCCTGGTGGATATAACGTCCCTGGTGGACGATAACGTCCCTGGTGGACGATAACGTCCCTGGTGGACGATAACGTCCCTGGTGGACGATAACGTCCCTGGTGGACGATAACATCCCTGGTGGACGATAACGTCCCTGGTGGACGAAAAAGTGTTCACAATAAAACTTCATAACCGGCATTACGTGTCTTGTTTACAACACGTCATTTCCAGCGTCCTCCAGCTGTACACGAGCCTCTTGGTTCGACCTTCGTGGCGGTCACAAAGCTTCGATCTGGCCCACACACGCACCACTCCTGGCCTCCTGCTGCCTTAATTTGCCGAACTATTTACCGGATATTTATTATTACAAATGGTGACACGCACTCGTGCACATAAATCCACATACACGTATATACTATAACACAAGGGAAGTTCAACTATCTTACTTTCCACTCACCTCTCCACACAAGTTCTTCCCTACCCTCCACTTACCCCTCCATTCACATATGTTTTTTTCTACCCTTCACTTACCCTTCCACATAGATGCTTTCCCTACACTTTACACTTTCCCACTCCTAACCTCCTCCCCCCACTCACATACTCTCATGCTCTGCCTGCATGTCTGTGTCCCTGTCTGTCTGTCTGTCTCTCTTACTGCTGTTAAAAGTAAGGTATGGAAGTGTGGCTGGTGCCTCAGGAAATCGGAACATTAAGTAAGAATAAAGGCATTAAGGAGAACTACAGAAAGCCTACTGCCCCATGCTAGACAGAATGTCAAAACCAAATATTCTCACTCATAATTACTAGTTAAACATGGGAGTTGTAGATGTGCTCTGTAGATAGACACTGTGGTGTTGCTGTCACACCATCCACATTTCCACACCTCGTCTCTCGCAGTAGAAAATGCTCCTTTCTTATGGCTGACCTTCACATTCATAGAAGTTATAGAGCTGGACACGTCAAGGCTGAAGGACTAGCCACCTCATAATTACATCTCCATTTCTGCTGTCTCCTCCGAATTTCGGCTGAAGAAGCCTGCCGTGCAGGCGAAACGTCTGGTTAATAAAGATACTCATCTGTTGCGCATGTCTTACTCATCCGCTCGTCGATATTGTATATCATTAATATAATGACTCTACTCCATCTTCTCTATTTGTGTGAATCATTTACAAGGAATGATAGTGGCTCGACCTTCTATCTGGTATTTGCGAGACAAACTCCACCATTCATAATCAGACTAAGACCAATGATATGAGTTCGTCGAATTTACTGACTAAGCCACCACCACGAAATATCTGCCCGTCCCATACATTTTCTTCTCTCACGAGGTCCTCTTTGGCTCTCCGATTTTTTTCTACCTTCTGCTTGTTGACCAAAATCTCTCACCCTTCTCTCTTTAATTACTAATTCTATAACTCAGCCTGCTCACACCCTGGTCTTGGACTGGGGCAGCGGAGGCGATGAATTTCCTGACAAAGACTTCCAGTAGACTTCTGAAAAATTTCCTTTTCGGCTCCCTTTAGCTATAACCAACAGTCCCCCCGTTAACCTAACAACTTCCAAACGGATCCCTTCCCTCTCCCAGTACAGCTCTAACACCTCCCCTCCTCATCAAACACCACACCAATGCCACTTCAACACCACCCCAACGCCACTTCAACACCACCCTCAGAACCAACCCAAATTTCCTGACAATGTCTGCACGACACCTGAATGAACCGCACAGCTTGAAGGTGCGTAAGTAGATAAGCGGAAGCCGGAAGGAGGGGCTGAGGAGAAAGAAAGGGAGGAAGCACTAGGGGTGGCGGAGGAGATGGAGAAGAAGGATAAGTGAAAGAGAAGATAGATGGGTAACAGACAAAATTAATGAATACGGGAGGTGGTCATTGGTAAAGGAACACAAAAAGAATGAAAGCAAGAATGTGTGATAGCTGTGAATGAATTGTGTGGGTGTTTGAGAGCAGTGAATGAAAAGTCTCTGAAGACTGTGAATGAAGGTACAGGTGTCTGGGAGCGGTGAATGAAAGGGAACAAGCGTTAATGGGAAGGATTCTGAGAAACGTACAGATGATGAGAGGAATCCTGTTACTTGTAATTCTCGAAAAGATAAAATAAGACTTCAGAAGAGATGAAGATTCTTGTATTTATTCCACTAAAAACATTCAACGGTTCCATGTATTCGGACGAACACATTTAACTGACATTTAGTGTTTAATGAAGATTTTTTCTTTAGTAAAAAATAGTCGTATATATTTGGGTGATCAAATAATTTTAGCTGCACATCAAACTAATTTAAAATGAGATTTTATGCATTATGCATATGTCGTGCCGAATAGGTAAAATTGGTCAATTAGCAAGAACTCTTTTAAAATTAAGTCCTTTCTAAAATTTTCTCTTATACGTTTAAAGATTTTTTTTTTTCATTTATGCTAATGTAAAAATTAATAATTTTGTACCAAAAGAAACTTGGAAAACTTATCTAACCTTATTGTAACAAATGCAATTTAATTTAGCCTAATCCAGCTAAATATATTTTAGATAAGTTTACAATAATTTAATAATAAACACAATGAAATATATATTTTTCGTTAGGCTCAGAATGATTTTTGCGAAATCATTGCATACACAAATTTTCGCTTGCCTTATTCTGCAAAAAGAGCGGCGTTGCTATTTAAGCCAAAATCGTAAGTTTTACCTATTCGGCGCAACATACATTAATGCATCCACGAACATGTGGTTTATAAGTAAATAATTGCACTGGCCGAGCCTCGAACACTCGATCTTTAACGCGCTACCCAGATAGCCGGTTAAAAACTCGAGACGCTCTAATCCACTGGACAACAAATCTCAAATACAACAAGCGTTTAGTAGTACCAGACGTCACTCCTGTTCCGGAGACATACGTGGTTGTGGCAGTTTATGGACTAATTTAATTCTCCACTGGTGTCGTATGTGCATGCATGCAAGAATTGCGAGCAAGAGATATAAGATGTAAAACAACCACAGAGGGAGTTGAATAATAGCTATAGGCCTTTCTTGTTGCAATAAACACATCAGGAGCTTGCAAAATTGCAGAAATAAGTAGGAGATCTTAGCAGATTCGTTCCGAGGGATGCTTGCTAAGACTGAGGTTGGGAGAAGAAGTGAGAAAAACATTCAGTGTACGAAGTACATGAGTGCCTAGTGCCAGAGAGATTGATTATTATAGGAATCGTCAGCCCACAAGCAAAGGTAACGGAATGGTAAACTAGCAAAATAAACATTGATAATATAACAGTTATCTCTCCCTCTCCCTCCCTCCCCCCTCTGTCCCGCATAGATCTGTACAAAATTTTCTATCGACGCCTTCATATATGCCCTCCAAGTATCTGGTCCAAAGTGTGTACCCAAAATCCTTGTGTTTCTTCGTGGTTATAATCTCCCATGATCAGTAGCTTTGTATTAGACATATGGCTTGTCCTTGCTACTTCTGCTGTGATGTTCGCCACAGCTTTATTGGCCTCCTCTTATTCCTCACTTAGTTTTCTGTTATTTGAAAGTTTTGAGAGTTTGTGTTGTATAATAGTTTGACTTCAGTCCATTAATCTCGTTTCACAGCTCCACTGGATTCTGATTAGTACTGCTGCTGCTGTTGTTGCTTCTACTACTGCTCCTGCTTCAGCTTCTCTGCCTCCTGCTCCTCCTGCGTTTCTTCTGTCCTTCAGAAATCGATAACTTGCCGGGAATACATCATCAATTGCCTTTGAAAGTTTTGTCTTTGTAAGATTTATAATATCTCGTGATACCTTTGATATTCTCTCATGCTGTGTGTGTGTGTGTGTGTGTGTGTATGTGTGTGTGTGTGTGTGTTTGTGTGCACACGCGCGCGCCTTTGCTCCCTTGTGTATTCATATTGTTCCAGGTAGTATTTTATCCGAGTTTTTATCTTAATATCCCTTCAATAAATACTAACAAAAAATTAGCTAGTATAATTTTATAATGTCCAAATAGTATTGTATTATTCAGATAATTGCTCCACTCATTACCGCTGCTAAATTCCTCTAATATTTTTTTGGGATTCAATATTTAATGAACAATTAGCCTCACAGCTTTGGTTAGGTCGTTCACCTGGTGTGAATGATTGTTATTGACTGTGACGGGTCTTTCACCCGCCCTTTTTTCACCATAGTTATTTTTTTTTTGTCTGCCTCGATGTTTCCGAATTTTAATCCACGATACACTCGCTAAAACGCCTCGGGTCAGAGCTGAAACATTGATGCATGGGTTAAACATCACTTAAGGAGAATTTTGAGCATTCCGTCCATGGACTTTAGTTGAGAAACAGAAGATATTGAAACACAATCTACGGATTACCATCTTCAGTACGTTTCAGCGAAGGTGTTGAAAATTCATTAATTGTTAAATTCGCTTTCTCATCTTCTCTTTTTTTTATCATATTTTCCATTTTCTTTTTTCCTTCCCTTTTTTACGTTTTCTTTTGTTTTTTCACCTATTGATAATAATTTTATTTATATATTATTTTTACTGTGATTATTATTATTATTTTTATTGTGATTATTATTATTATTTTTATTGTGATTATTATTATTTTATACTAGTGTGGAAGCTCTAAACGCGCATGAGTCACACAGCAAGGGTGGGGTAAACAGGTTTTGTCCAAGAATGTGGTGGGTAGTTCCAGTTAATCGAGTCAAATGTCCTACATAAGAATCATGGCGTCGCATGGTAGGTGGCTCCATCTGGCTGGTAGGTTCATAAGTGTAAGAAGTTGCTCTACAGTGTTTGAGGGAATTTGATGGTGTAGTCGGTCGCGTTCTTCTTGGAGGCTGTAACATGCTTATTAGGTCCCTGATTAAAACTTGAAAGATAATGAAATAGTGAGGTCACTAATCAAGGCTTGAAAGATAATGAAATAGGCCACAGATCAAGGCTTGAAAGATAATAAAATAGGTTACAAATCAAGGCTAGAAAGATAATAAAACAGGTCACTAATCAAGGCTTGAAAGATAATGAAATAAGTCACTAATCAAGGCTTGAAAGATAATAAAACAGGTCACTAATCAAGGCTTGAAAGATAATGAAATAGAGAGGTCACTAATCAAGGCTTGAAAGATAATGAAATAGGTCACTAATCAAGGCTTGAAAGATAATAAAATAGGTCACTAATCAAGGCTTGAAAGATAATGAAATAAGTCACTAATCAAGGCTTGAAAGATAATAAAACAGGTCACTAATCAAGGCTTGAAAGATAATGAAATAGAGAGGTCACTAATCAAGGCTTGAAAGATAATGAAATAGGTCACTAATCAAGGCTTGAAAGATAATAAAATAGGTCACTAATCAAGGCTTGAAAGATAATGAAATAAGTCACTAATCAAGGCTTGAAAGATAATAAAACAGGTCACTAATCAAGGCTTGAAAGATAATGAAATAGAGAGGTCACTAATCAAGGCTTGAAAGATAATGAAATAGGTCACTAATCAAGGCTTGAAAGATAATGAAATAGAGAGGTCACTGATCTTGACTGAAAAGTTGGGGGATTTTTTACATATTTTTTCATATTTAATTATGGAAGGACATTGTACATATTTATAAAAAATGCAGGATAATTTAGCAATTTTTCCAGTATAAAATAATATTAGATTTCCTGTATGATTTAGCTTGTTAAAACGATTTATATTTGTGTAATCAAGTGACCTGTATGAATATTAATATTACTATAGTTTTAAATATTACATGAATTATTAATGTGGATATAGATGGCGTCCCTCAGCATCCAGTCACTGGAATAAGAGGATGCTGGCCAACCATCTGCCATAGAATATAATGAATACTTATCTTGAAGACGAGGATATTACCTCTTGGAAATTCCATTGAGCATTATAGAGTCAGGATTAAAAGAACAGAAAATTAATTCACAATGTTAATCTACAGACATTGATAAATAACTAAATTTTCTTTAATCGCGTTAATTAAATCTAAATGGAACTTGATAAAAACCCAGGAAACTACATCTTAGCGGGTATGTGCAACTTAGACCGACTTACATCACGAACTACTGTTTCTTAGATCAGTATTAGAGCATATTGACTTCTTCCACGAAATTTTATTGATATTTAAACAGGTACACGACTAAGCTCAACTCCTTAAAAAGATTCAAGATCCTATTACTACGCTGGAAAAAATGGAAATGTGTAAAGTTCTGGTATTTACTGGCTGTAACAATTGCAAATAAAAAAGTTAAGTAAATTACTTGGAGAATTTTATCCCGAATGTTTTCGAAATATCATTATTAGGAGCAGCTTTATACAATGCAAAAATATTCTTTAAGCTTAAAGATTCAATCTCTGAGTGTCTACAGGTGTCTATAATATATAATAGCTCGTTTTATTACACGGTTTTACCTAACACGGCGTTTTCAGGAACGTAACTACTTTGTAATATAAGGGTTTATTGTATCAGTGTACTTGTGTGAGATGCGAGACTCGGGACATTGATAAAATAAGACAGTTTTGGACACGGATTGTTGAGCAGTTGAATAAATCTTATAGAACAAGACACATGTTAGGTACATAGTTATTTTCCTGCTATTAGAGAACATGTGAAAGATCACGATAGGAGTGAGACCGTCTTGACTGTGTTGGTTAGTTAACCTTCAGAGATGGAACTAATGTTAGCTAAAGCTTTCTTAACCTACCGTCTCAAGCCGATAAACAAACATACATTCACTACACACACACACACACACACACACACACACACACACACACACACACACACACACACACACACACACGCACACACACAGAACACAGGACGAAAGGAAGACGATGAAAAAGAGAGTTCAAAAACGAAAGGAGAAATGGGAGGAAATGAAAAAGGAGAGCAGAATAACCCAGGATCAAATGGAAGGACAAGCGCACCCCCCAGAAACACCTGCAGAAGGACTCCAGCCATGACACCCCCAAGGCAACTGAACAATCCAAACCAACCATCACACACCGATCCCTCTGTTTCCACCCCCCGCACCAGAACAGAAGTATTAGTAAAGACGTATGACAAAGCTCAGGAAGCAGAGAGAGAGAGGACCCAGTAGCGATCAGTGAAGAGGCGGGGCCAGGAGCTGAGTCTCGACCCCTGCAACCACAATTAGGTGAGTACACACACACACACACACACACACACACACACACACACACACACACACACACACACACACACACACACACACACACACACACACACACACACACACACACACACACACACACACACACACACACACACACACACACACACACACATGAGAAGAATCAAATCGGATGAGGATCAGGCAGGACTACAAAGAGACCTGGACAGGCTACAAGCCTGGTCCAGCAACTGGCTCCTTGAGTTTAACCCTACCAAATGCAAAGTCATGAAGATTGGGGAAGGGCAAAGAAGACCGCAGACACAATATAGCTTAGATGGCCAAAGACTGCAAACCTCACTCAAGGAAAAAGATCTGGGGGTGAGTATAACACCGAGCATATCTCCTGAGGCGCACATCAATCAGATAACTGCTGCAGCATACGGGCGCCTGGCAAACCTACGGATAGCGTTCCGATACCTCAGTAAGGATTCGTTCAAGACTCTGTATACAATTTACGTCAGGCCCATACTGGAGTATGCAGCACCAGTTTGGAATCCACACCTAGTCAAGCACGTCAAGAAATTAGAGAAAGTGCAAAGGTTTGCAACAAGACCTGTCCCTTAGCTACGGGGATTGTCTTACGAAGAAAGGTTGAGGGAAATTGGCCTGACGACACTGGAAGACAGGAGGGTCAGGGGAGACATGATAATGACATATAAAATACTGAGCGGAATAGACAAGGTGGACAAAGACGGGATGTTCCAGAGAAGGGACACAGACACAAGAGGTCACAATTGGAAGTTGAAGACTCAGATGAATCAAAGGGATGTTAGGAAGTATTTCTTCAGTCATAGAGTAGTCAGGCCGTGGAATAGCCTAGAAAGTGACGTAGTGGAGGCGGGAACCATACATAGTTTTAAGGCGAGGTATGATAAAGCTCATGGGGCAGGTAGAGAGAGGACCTAGTAGCAATCAGAGAAGAGGCGGGGCCAGGAGCTATGACTCGACCCCTGCAACCACAAATAGGTGAGGTGAGTACACACACACACACACACACACACACACACACACACACACACACACACACACACACACACACACACACACACACACACACACACACACACACACACACACACACACACACACACACACACACACACACACACACACACACATACACACACACACACACACACACACACACACACACACACACACACACACACACACACACACACACACACACACACACACACACACACACACAAACACACACACACACACACAAATCTTTGGGCACTAAAAGGCTTCTCCTTTCTTATGCTTCAGATTCACTCTTTTCAGGGCTGTGAAGCTGAACGCTTTTCCAAGGTGAGGGACTGACCACCTCAAGCCACTCCTTCAAGGTTGATGGACCGATCATATCTTACCTCTCTACTGCTTTTGCTGTCTCCATATTTGCAATCTCTGTATTAGATAAAGCCTGTTGCGTAGGCGAAACGTTTCGATATAAAGATACCTAACTGTAGCACACTTGTCTGATTGCTATTATTATATACCATTATTACATTCACAGTAAAATATTTCCAGATTTATGGATTACTTTCCAAAAACCTTAATACAAATTCCATTTCTAAATTTACTTTTCTCCCCAACTTCCCCTTCCCCGGATATGATAAAGGATCTTATTCCTTAAGGACTTGTTAGCACCTCATGTTAGAAGTAACTTGGGTAAATAATAAGCTTACTCGAGGTGATCTTTCTAATCAAGTTATGACTCATTTATCTAATCATTCTTCCATACCCATGTGTGTTTTCCATCACTATCCTATACCTGATTCTTCCATCCTTGTATTTCTTCATCCTTCCATCATTATCCTGCTCTCCCTCCATCTCTCTGTGATTTACTCCATCTCTATATTCATTACTCCGTCCATTTGTTCCTTCGCATGTTCCTTCCCCTCTGTCCCTCCTTATATCCACTCCTACGTCAGTTTATCCCTCTTTTAGTTCAATCATCTATCCTTTCTTAACCTTATTCTTCCGTCCCTCCCTTTCTACGTCTATGCATCTTTCTCAGCTCCTTATTCCTTTTACCTCTTCCCTTTCCTTTTCCACCCCCTACCCCTCATTCACCCTTTTCCTCTCCTTTCAACCCTTCCTCCGTATATAACTATCCATTCATTTGACTCATATTCTCCCTATCTCTTCCATACTTGAATTATTTGAATTATTGCATTAGCATACTACTTCGTAGTGTTGTGTTTGATTAACACAAGTTGATTCCCAGGGATTAGAAATGCCCTGGTGTTGCCTGGACAAGTGTGTTTCAGGAAGCCAATCCAGCCACGAGATTTATTTTATTCATGAAAAAGAGCTAAAACCAGTTTAGGTCTTGCAAACAAATTTTGACGAATGAGGATATATATCCTTGCCATTTAAAGTAAATGAAATGTGGGTTTCGTTTTCCGTAGGTTGTGTTGGAGAGGCAGTGGTCGCCATAATAAGATTGAAGAACTCTATGTAATATACGAGAGAAATTATTTCTAAACGACTGCATATTTTTTTTAGGTATAACAAATACTTTCTTATGCCTTGTTTTACGAATTGTGATTCCACGATTATCTTTCAGAAAAAGACTGTTTCGATTTAGGGCTATCTACCATTATCTAGATAGATGAGGTTAAGATGATAAATTAGTCTCAGGTAAGATATTTAACATAATGATATCAAAGTATAAAATATTCTTCAAGTAAAATTACAAGCTACTGAATAAATGCTAAAGCAGCTGAGTTTACAATGGCGTTTGAAGAACTACAAGTACTACAAATCTCGAGTTAAATTCTATAGTTGAGTGGTTTCATATAAGTGTATTTCTTAATGGATCAAACCGCAAAACTACTGAATTTGTGCAGAATGTATCAGTCATCTACTTCACCTCACAACCGAATTTCCTCCCAATGCAAATAGTTATCACCAACATAAGGCATTATAAGAACATAAAAAAGGAACATTGCAGCAGGCCTACAGGCCTATACTAGGCAAGTTCTTCTAAAACCCAAACCCTCTGACAAAAATATATGTCCAACCCATTTTCAGTGCTACCCAGGGAATAAGCTTCGGTAGTCCTATTAACTCAAATCCAAGTTCCACTGAAATCCAACCTCTCCCTCACTCATGTATCTTGTACACATTTTGAAAAGAAAAACCAGACGATAGTTCCTAGACAGTATGACGTCGCTGCTGGAGCTGGCCACTATGACACGCTATCCTCCATCAAACGGAGACCTGTAATCAAGTCGAGACGATTGTGGTTGATAGGACGGCGGGGAGGAACTCTTGTGTTTACATCATGCTAACACGCAAATCCCAGAGGTCAACAGGACTTGCCGAGATTGGAAAATAATTATTCGTTATTAATTTATCTTTTCCATAAAATTTGACCTAGTTGCGTAGTATTAATCAGAGGATGGCAAAAAAAAAAGCTGTGGTTGGAGGAATATGTAGGAAATAAGAGAAGTATGAGCAGGTAAGTAGAGAGAGATGTAGAAGACAGGTCTTAGTAAGAGGGAGGAGTAGGAGGAAATTAGTAGGCGGGAGGGATTGATTAGAGGAAGGGAAGGGTGGGGGTTATAAGCGGGATGAATGGGAAAGGGAGAAGTAAATAAGAGGAAAGGGAGTAGGTAGGAGGGAAGGGTATGTAGGAGTATGTAGGGTATGTAGGTTACCTGGTGCTTAATCCAGGTAACCTCCAGGTAAGGAGAAGGGAAGGTAGGATTGCCGAGACTGAAGGGTAGGTAGAAACCCTGTGTGTATGTTTGTGTGTGTGTGTGTGTGTGTGTGTGTGTGTGTGTGTGTGTGTGTGTGTGTGTGTGTGTGTGTGTGTGTGTGTGTGTGTGTGTGTGTGTGTGTGTGTGTGTGTGTGTAAGCATATATACATGTGAAATTATTATAAACATTCCTTCTTTCAATATATTACACCCCTTCTCTGTTAATGTTAACAAAAATACATATGTCCCTCCAATGTGTGCCTAACGTGTTAAACACACTATCATGCCCAAGCACACATGTAATATCTACCTCCACATACCACAACATAAATGCAAGTGGAACCGTGTGCCTTTTGGGTATGTAGTCATGTGTGTGTGTGTAATTATTTATACTCACTCATCTATGAACGTAAGTAACTAACATGTAGCTACTGATATGTTTATTTCAAATAATATAAAACAATATAAATATAAATATATATATATATATATATATATATATATATATATATATATATATATATATATATATATATATATATGTATATATATATATATATATATATATATATATATATATATATATATATATATATATATATATATATACATATATATATGTATATATATATATATATATATATATATATATATATATATATATATATATATATATATATATATATATATATATATATATATATATATATATATATATGCAATAAGATCACGGTAAACAGGAGATTTCAGAATATGCAAAACAACCACTGTGAAAGAATAGAGAAATTCCAAGCGCTTTCGTGACTACTCACATTATCAAGGAACTATGATAATGTGAGTAGTCACGAAAGCGCTTGGAATTTCTCTATTCTTTCACAGTGGTTGTTTTGCATATATATATATATATATATATATATATATATATATATATATATATATATATATATATATATATATATATATATATATATATATATATATATATATATATATATATATATATATATATATATATATATATATATATATATATATATATATATATATATATATATATATATATATATATATATATATATATATATATATATATATATATATATATGTATGCATGTATATTGCCCTTCTGCCATTGCCCTACTGAAGTCTCCCAGTTCAGGCTGACCAATGTCAACACTGTGTATGACCCCCATTCTTCGTGATGAAATATGACAGGGAAACATAACCTGTTACCGCTGCGTAACTATCAGCTAGGGCAGCAGCACACTGCTGATGTATCAGATTTTACTAAATAAAAAAATTGCAACTTTTTACCTTACCTTAGAATCACACCACCCTTAGATTATTACCCGTTGCAACTAGGTCATATTGCATGCAGAAGTCATAAATTAATAGTTAATAATAACGTTGCTTTCCCCTGCAGGCCCTGTTGACCTCTTAAGATTTGCGTGTTAACGTGATGTAACATAAGTGTTCCTCCGCATCACCAGCAATCATCCATTATGATCGTCGTGACTTAATTTTAGATCAGCCTTTGCTGGAGGTTGGCGTGGCTGATGTGGAGCTTTGGTTGGCGTGGAGCGTTGATTGACGTGGTGTATTGGTCAGTGGTGCGTTCGACAAAGGAGCGTTGAACTAGACAGCTTGTCGACGTCGAGTCAAATAATACCTTTGAAATCCGTACCCTAGCATCTAGCTAGCCGCCAGTCCTGCTTATCAGCCTCTGGCCGTTTGATTCTGAGCCTCTTTTGTTTCTGACAATTGTCTCACTAATATTTATAAACACAGACTCAAAGGCAGACACACAGACATACACACACACACACACACACACACACACACACACACACGTACACACACACAATTGGCTCCTGGAGTTCAATCCCACCAAGTGCAAAGTCATGAAGATTGGGGAAGGGCAAAGAAGACTGCAGACGGAGTACAGTCTAGGGGGCCAGAGACTACAAACCTCACTCAAGGAAAAAGATCTTGGGGTGAGTATAACACCAGGCACATCTCCTGAAGCGCACATCAACCAAATAACTGCTGCAGCATATGGGCGCCTAGCAAACCTCAGAACAGCATTCCGACATCTTAATAAGGAATCATTCAGGACCCTGTACACCGTGTACGTTAGGCCCATATTGGAGTATGCGGCACCAGTTTGGAACCCACACCTAGCCAAGCACGTAAAGAAACTAGAGAAAGTGCAAAGGTTTGCAACAAGACTAGTCCCAGAGCTAAGAGGTATGTCCTACGAGGAGAGGTTAAGGGAAATCAACCTGACGACACTGGAGGACAGGAGAGATAGGGGGGACATGATAACGACATACAAAATACTGAGAGGAATTGACAAGGTGGACAAAGACAGGATGTTCCAGAGATTGGACACAGTAACAAGGGGACACAGTTGGAAGTTGAAGACACAGAAGAATCACAGGGATGTTAGGAAGTATTTCTTCAGCCACAGAGTAGTCAGTAAGTGGAATAGTTTGGGAAGCGATGTAGTGGAGGCAGGATCCATACATAGCTTTAAGCAGAGGTATGATAAAGCTCACGGCTCAGGGAGAGTGACCTAGTAGCGATCAGTGAAGAGGCGGGGCCAGGAGCTCGGACTCGACCCCCGCAACCTCAACTAGGTGAGTACAACTAGGTGAGTACACACACATACACACACACACACACACACATACACACACACACACAGATACAGACACACACACACACAGATACAGACACACACACAGAGATACAGACACACACACACACACATACACACACACATACACACGCACACAGAATTAAAAAGGGATCTGGACAGGCTGCAGACCTGGTCAAGCAATTGGCTCCTGGAGTCCAATCCCACCAAGTGCAAAGTCATGAAGATTGGGGAAACGCAAAGAAGACCGCAGACGGAATACAGTCTAGGGGACCAGAGACTACAAACCTCACTCAAGGAAAAAGATCTTGGGGTGAGTATAACACCAGGCACATGTGAAGCGCACATCAACCAAATAACTGCTGCAGCATATGGGCGCCTAGCAAACCTCAGAACAGCATTCCGACATCTTAATAAGGAATCGTTCAGGACCCTGTATACCGTGTACGTTAGGCCCATATTGAAGTATGCGGCACCAGTTCGGAACCCACACCTAGCCAAACACGTAAAGAAACTAGAGAAAGTGCAAAGGTTTGCAACAAGACTAGTCCCAGAGCTAAGAGATATGTCCTACGAGGAGTGGTAAGGGAAATCAACCTGTCGACACTGGAGGACAGGAGAGATAGAGGGGACATGATAACGACATACAAAATACTGAGAGGAATTGACACGGTGGACAAAGACAGGATGTTCCAGAGATTGGACACAGTAACAAGGGGACACAGTTGGAAGTTGAAGACACAGATGAATCACATGGATGTTACGAAGAATTTCTTCAGCCACAGAGTAGTCAGGAAGTGGAATAGTTTGGGAAGCGATGTAGTGGAGGCAGGATCCATACATAGCTTTAAGCAGAGGTACGATAAAGTTCATGGTTCAGGGAGAGTGACCTAGTAACGACCAGTGAAGAGGCGGGGCCAGGAGCTTGGACTCGACCCCTGCAACCTCATCTAGGTGAGTACAACTAGGTGAGTACACACACACACACACACACACACACACACACACACACACACACACACACACACACACACACACACACACACACACACACACACACATACACACGAGCGCGCGCGCGCGCGCAGTGGGAAGACCAGAATGAGCCCTTGGTTTACCAGGTGTGGAGAGGTCAAAGCCAAGTGTGCTAGAGCATGGAAAAAGTATAGAAGGCAAGGACTCGGGAAAATAGGAAGTTGAGCTGAGGAGCCAGAGATTAATATGCATAGACAAGGAGAGACGCCCAGCGGCAATACGAGAATGACATAGTATCAAAAGCCAAATCTGTCCCGAAGTTGTTATCCAGCCACATCAGGAGGGAAACAGCCAAGGCCCAGGTAATCAGGCTGAGGAAAGGAGGGGAGGTCACAGGGAGCTACTTGGAAGTATGTGAGGAGCTCAGCTTAAGATTCAGGGAGGTATTCACAGTGGAGACAAAGAAACTTCCAGCAAACCGAGGTAGTAGGGGTGCACCAACAAGTGCTGGACGCACTGCACACAATCGAAGAGGAGGTGAAGAAACCGTTGGGTGAACTGGCTCTCTCGAAGGCGGTGAGCCCAGATAACATCTCTCCGTGGGTCCTTAGAGAGGGAACAGATGCACTAACAACAATGTTCAATAAATCAACTGAAACAGGGCAACTGCCTGAGGTGTGGAAGACAGCAGACGTAGTCCCAGTTTTTAAGAAATGAGGCAGATAGACATCACTAAACCACAGACCTGTCGCTGACATGTATAGTATGTCAAGTTATGGAGACGATTATTAGAAGAGTGGTGGAGCACCTAGAAAGGAGCTAGCTCATATATGACAATCAGCATGGCTTCTACGATAAGGTTACAGAAGTAAGACGGGAGAGGCATGGGTAAATTGCATCTTCTTGGACTGTAAGAAGGCTTTTGACACAGTACCACACAAGAGACTGGTTGAAAAGCTAGAGGAGCAGGGAGAAATAGCAGGGAAAATGATGCAATGGATCAGGGAATACAGGAGTGAAACAACGAGTGTTGGCACGTGAAGAAGTGTCAGAGTGGATGCATGTGTCGAGTAGGGTTCCACTAACGCTAGTCCTTAGGTTCGGTGCTGTTTCTAGTATATGTGAATGACATGGAAGAGGGGATACATAAAGAGGTGTCCCTGATCGCAGACGATGTGAAACTAATGAGGAGAGTGCAGGTGGACGGGGATCAGGTAAGTCTTAAAGGAGATCTGTACAGGCTGCAAGCCTGGTCTGAAAAATGGCTTCTGGAGTTTAACCCCACCAAGGACAGAGAAGACCGCAGGAGGAGTACAGCCTAGGAGGTCAAAGGCTACAAAATTCACTCAAAAAATCACCAACAGACGTAAAACAATATCTTGACTTGATACAACAAAAAAGACTGAAGATCTTTGTGTTACCTATATTTACTTATGAAGGTTAAAGTCTTTTTATATTTATCAGATATCCCAACTTCCACTCAAAATGTTATTTCTGATATATATTTGTCC
>NC_091336.1:25453824-25641324 GCF_038502225.1 Cherax quadricarinatus | reverse complement strand
AAATTGTTTGGATTGGTTTCGTTTTAATTGAAGCGTGTCCAGTAACGTGCTATATGTCCAGGACCATGATGGTCCAGCGCATATGCACAGCAACATGATGGTCTTAATGATGTTAGTCATGTCACCAATCACATAGTAATAAACGCAGCTTAACAACAATCCCAAATTTGCCGTCCAGTCGTAACATGCCGAGGGTGTCCCCTGAGTCTACAACCATTGGGAAGAAATAAAAAAAGGCTTTAGCAAAAGCATTTATTCGTAGATCGTGTTGTGTCCACCATCATTACTGATACTTGAATGCTGACGAGATATCCAGATATGACATTTTTAAACAGAATTAATATAAATATATGCTTACCAAATAATAGTATAAAATACTATTTGATCCTAGGGAGAGTTCATACACCTTTGCTGAGGCTCCTGTCACCTCTAGTGTAGACATCAACGGTTGAATAATTGCTCTAGGATTTTACACAAGGCTTCCAAAGTAGCTGTTTTTTACCCTATAAATATAACAAAATTAAGCCAAATTCTCCCAAAAATATAATTTCGTCATAAATATTATTTTAAGAAATATGGGAATATAGGTCGTAATGAACAGCGGTCCAGAAAATGTTAAAACACTTACAAAAAAAATCTGCATTCTGTAAAGCATCTGGGTAACATTGCAAAAGTTGAGCTGGCTACCAAAATAATATAAGAAATTGGACTGAATATTGCTAAATGTAAAAAGAAGAAAAGCTTTATACAATTTCCTTCTTTCTCGAACATCCCTGCCTCGGTGAGACGCCCGCTAGACTGAACAAAATATCTGTTGAGTATTCCTGGTAACGTGTGTGGTAGGACTGCAGAGGAACCAGGTTTTAAGGAAGTGTAGACCAAGTGTTTATACAATGAAGCATAAGTGAACAATACTTAGATAAAGGTACGAAGCTTTTAAAAGAATTTATGAATTTATTAAAGGCATAAGATAGAACTGATAATGTAGCAGTGTAGCAGATGTTGTAAGTATATAGAAAAGATGGTAGGTTACTTAAAGCAGTAGAGAGTTTTTATATAGATAGTGAGGCTCAGGTTAGGCTAGGTACAAAAGGATGATTTTTTTGTGTGTGTGTAAAAGTAATCCTTAGACAGGGACGTGTCACTATGTCTGTTTAACGTATTTGTAGATGGGAATGTAAAGGAAGTGAACGCTAGGGTGTTGGGTACAAGTGTGGGATTGAAAAATAATGAATGTAATGTGAAGAGCGTTATGCCGACGACAGTTCTTTTGGGATATTCTGAAGAGAAGGTGCAAAGATTAGTATATGAATTTTGGAGGGTATTTAAAAAAAGGGGATTAAAAGTAAACACAGGACAGAGCATGGTGATTAATAAAAAAATCTAGACAATGAAAGACTGGTTATCCAAGTGGAAGGAGACAGCATGAAGTCAATGTAATTTGAGAGTAGACTTGTTACCTGATGGTTCTATGAGAGATGAGGTGAACTATAAAACTAACTAAGGAAAAAAGGTGGGTGGTGCATTGAGGCATTTGTGGTGACAAAAAAGAAAGTTTATCCTTGGAGGCAAAAAGAGGAATGTACAAGAGTATAGTGGTACCAACAGTTGTATGAAGAATGGGTTTTAAATGTTGCAGAGAGGAGGTTGGATGAGGGGAAGCATGTTTGAAGGCAATGTATGGTGTGAATATTTTCCAGGGAATTCTAAATTTAGAAATTATTAGGAGTGGGGTTACCATAAGTATTATTCGAAGAGATGAGTAGAGGTCGTTGAAGTGGATTGAATCTTTAGATATGGAGCAAAAAAGAGGATATCTAAGAGGTGGTGTAAATCTGGGATGGAGAGAAGGAAATGTAGGGGGGACATTCTATTAAAGGATGAAGGAAAGGGGTAAAGGAGATTTTTAAGTGTTATGGGCTAGAACATCCAACAGGCCTGTGAGCGTGTTAAAATGAGAAGAGGAAAGTAGTGTTCAGGATCTGGCATGCTGTTGGAGTGTGAGCATGGTAATATTTATGAATGAATTCAGGAAAACCGGTAAGCCGGACTTGAGGCCTGGAGGCGGGAAGTAGAGTGCTTGTACTCTGGAAGAAGGATGGGTTTAGACGGTCATCAGAACTGAGACGTGAGCGCTCTTCTGGCAAGATAGTAAATGAATGAAAGACGGTGATAATGTTGTTCCTGTTTCTTCTAGTTGTGTCCCTTAGTGCCCTATTTGTCCCTTAGTGTTCTAGTTGTCCCTTGGTGCCCTTGGTGCCATAATCGTGTTCCTTGGTGCCCTAATCGTGTCCCTTGGTGCCCTAGTTGTGTCCCTTCTTGCTCTAGTTGTGTCCCTGAGTGTGGACGTCGAGACATATGTGTGAGAGTTGTCTGTTGAAACAATGGGGAAACAAAAGCGCCACAGAATCTGCCAGGAGACCGGCAATCTTGCTGATGTTATTGACAGGAAACGGCAGAGGGAACCTTTATCTTAATGGATCACTGACATGCCTCAAGCTGTTCTCACCTTTACCTGGGTGACTCTCCTTGGCCTCATTCTTGGTGGTCTCTTACTGATGTTTACATTTCATGGCTAAGATTTCCAAAGAATGTCTTGTAGGTCACCGATACAATGCCCGCCCCATATACAGCACATTACTATTTTGTATTAATGCATTTATATATAGTTCGTTACTACTATAATATATTTATATGACAAAATGCTGCTTGCAGGATGGGAACTGTGTACATAATAAATCTATGAAAATAAGACAACAACGCTGGCCAATAAGCAGTACAAAGGTACCTGTTTGTCAGTCGAATACTGTGGATCGTATCTTGATAATTAAGATCAAAGGACCCCAGTGGAAATAGGACACACTGTCTACATATAAACGTATTTTACTGCACTACTAGATACAGATTCTCTTTTTTTAATGGTGTGAAATGCCATTAACAGGTCATCATTTGATAACCAGGAGATACTCTTCCTGTTTCCTGACTAATGGTTCACTATTTACTGTATTGCTTCGCCTAGATTAAAGATCCTCCGGAGTTTGTACACCAAAAATGTTTTCTTCGTCTCTAAGTTTACGCCAAAGTATTCTTCATTTCAAAGTTAAATTTATTGGTCAGCGGGAGAAACTTTGTCTTCGGAAAAACTTCATCTTCGGGGTCAGTCACATAGTGACCAGCACAGCAAAACTTTTGGTCATATGGTCGAAGTCTTCCGCTAGCTTCGCGGTCCAATATGCTTAAAGAAAAACAAATCAGCTCCTAAGTTTGAATATTTAAAATTAAGTCAGTTTTCGTTGACACTGGTGACTGGGGTAACAAACTGTCAACTGATAATGATAACCATTTCCCAAGAATATGCATCTGAGTCACAATAGTAGGTTGTGGATATTGCACACACTTTACCTCACGCCAACATTCCCCCTCTTCAAATTTTCCCATCACCTTCAAACTACTCCTCATCCTATCTCTCTCACACTGTCACCCTAATCGTCACCTACTTCCTCGCCCCCTCACTCGCCCTCACCTTTAACCTCAGTTTCTCCCTTACCGCTTCTCTAACCCTCTCACTCTTACTTATTCATCATCATCGCCCCAACCCTTATTTATTTTCTCTTCCTCACCCTCTCCTTAACCACCCTTTCTCTGTTTCTCTCTCTCCCTCTCCCACCCACCATCCCTGTCAAACCAACCCCAACCCACATCTCTCTCTCTTTCTCTACCGAGAATATTTCTTCACCCTCATTCTTATGCTGCCCCTCACCCTTCACTTCTCCTTCATCATAACATTCACCCCTCACTCAGTCAAATCATAACCCTCAGTTTTTTTAACTTTCTCACAATTTCCCTAATTTTTTAGCTATCCATAAAGACGAAGTGTCTGAGAGACTGTAATGTATGGGCGGAGCTCATCAGGCACCAGTCCTTGGCCCAGTACTTTATATAATTACATGAAAATACATTCTTCAGTCTGGGTTAACATCAAAATTTGCCGATAACAATATTTGGGAAGGTGGTTGATCTGACCCTGATCCACCACGAGGCCTGGTGTCAGACCGATCCGCGGGGGCGTTGACCCCCGAAACCTTCTCCGGGTATACTCCAGGCAGTGGTTGATCATAAGAACACTGTGTAGCGTCGATAGGTTGATACAGTGGATTGAGGAGTGATAAACGAGTTTGATAATTGCAAAATAATATATTTTTGGACACTACAATCTCACATGTGAATACAAAATATTTGTAAACAAAACTAGTCAAGAGATAAAAAAATGACTCTGGAGTCATAAGTAATGGCGTTAAGGTTGTCAATGTCTTACTACGAGCAGCCAGGTTTTATGGGTCTAATTTCGAGCGCAAAACTATAGAAACTATATTGACAATATTGTTGTGATGAATGGTTTGAAAAACCGACAAGTTGAAGATTGAGACACTTATGCAGCATATGGGAATCTTTATTCAGGAAACGTTTCGCCACACAGTGGCTTCATCAGTCCAATACGCCTTCCTCTTTGTATTGGACTGATGAAGCCACTGTGTGGCGAAACGTTTCCTGAATAAAGATTCCCATATGCTGCATAAGTGTCTCAATTGACAATATTGTTTGTGTTAGACAACATATTTAAAATGCTGTCCAGTTTTGACCAACACATTACAAAAAAATCGATAACAGGCTGCAGAACGTACAGAGAAGGGAAACAAAGCTAGCATCATTGTTAAGAAACAATGTATGTGAAGACAGACTCAAAACACTTAACCTGTTCCCCTTTTCAAAGTTCGAAGTTAGTCAGTAACCTGAAGCACTTGAAATAAAGTTGGAAGCTAACGATCAACAATTATACAGGTGAAGTTTGTTGTATGTAGAGTTATAGATCAAAGGACTAAACTGCCCACTCAATTTAGAAGATTATAGAACACAATTCTTGATAAAAACAGGCGAGTATTTTCCCAATACTGGATTGAAATAGATGCTATGAGGTACTTGACGTTAGTCGAGGCACTAAATCATAATTATGAAATAACAATGAGCCATCCATGACACAGTAAAAGAGAGAGAAAAAAAACTGTATTGACAGTAGTGTTACTCTTAGTTTTAACAATTAAACTACTACTAACATTCCTATGAGATATTCATACATGTTTTTCTATATCTCAAATAATTATTTCACTTCTCCTTTTCAGCCTGGAAGTTGACTAAATGAAGCGGAGGGTGAGAAGAGAGCCTTCTGCTGTACTATCCTAAGGTCAATATGAACCATGGGTTCTGTTAGCTAGCTTTCTCAAGTACACATCCTCACACACTCACCCTAGCGATATTAAGCTCCCCTCTAAAGCTTCTCCATTAGCTTCCTCATTTCTTCATCTCTCGCCTCGCGCTCTTCTCTCCCCCATTCTCTTCATAAACCTCTTCCTCATCCTTTCCCCCTCTCACTCTTAAATTCATCCCTCTCTCCCTCCCTCCCTCCCTCCCTCCCACCCTCCCTCCCTCCCTCCCTCTCTCTCTCTCTCTCTCTCTCTCTCTCTCTCTCTCTCTCTCTCTCTCTCTCTCTCTCTCTCTCTCTCTCTCTCTCTCTCTCTCTCACTCTGCTCTTGATAGTCTTCGTCTTTGGTGTGCCCAACAAAACGCAAATTAATTCAGGCAAGAAATCCCTCGTTTCCTTTATTGGTCGAGCTGTGGCAATCTAGGTCAAGGGAAAACTTGTGGCATATCTGGCAATTATAGCTCTTACGAATCTCTCTCATAAGAGTGCAATCAGACTTTACGCGCAGCTAAAGTGTCTCACTAAGCTGTGGCTGACATGGAAGTGAACTTTAATGTTTGCCATCAAATATGACTTCTTTATGTATAATTTTTATTTCCATTTCGTTAATCTTACTATGGACATTTATCTTGGCAGAATTTAGAGGGAGAATTAGAGGAGTTACAACGTTCTTTAAAAAAAAAAACTTGGTAACTCCTGGTATTTGCATTGCCATGAACCTCTCCTTCCCGAGCCTCTCTTTATTCTCTCTTTTTTTTTTTTATCAGACCAGCCAGCCGCCTCTCGCAGGGTGACCCCGAAAACGAGGAGACACATTCACTTCCATTCGCTCAATCGCTGTCTTGCAAGAAATTTACTGGCATTACAGGTCAGATAAACCTCCGAACTGCATCACCACCCTCCTGTAGAGTGCATTATATTCACAGGAAAGCCCTAAGCCTGAAGGGGTCATGCAGCGCCTTTAGAGTACAAGCACTGTATTTCCCACCTCCAAGATTAGAATCCGGAAAACCGGTTTCCTAGAATCCCCTTTTTTACATTGATCGCTTTAACAGCTCGCTAAGTCACAAAAACTAATTGTTTCACCCTAAATATAATATATCCTATATATAATATATGCTATATATAACATATGCTATAAAACTGTATTGCAGTCATTCAAAAATATTAAGATACATAAAAGGAATGGTGAACATTTTATTCTTATTTAGTAGTTTAGGTAAGGTCAGGTTTGTCAGGAAACAGGACAAGCGTTTTCCTGACGCGGATCTTAGTCATGTGATGGCCCGCTCATCTGACCGATACCATCACCTGTCTTACCGGATCACCCCTTTAAAATTTATGGTTGGGGTTTATTATGCTTAGAACAAGTCGATGATCATTTTTAACATATCAGTACATGAATTTATATCTAGTAAACGTGGGAAGGTTTCGGAATAAAGGCTGAGACGCGGAGAATGCCAGCCCTGCATGCTGGTATTAAACTGTGCTATGTCCAGCTTCACGGGACAACCACAAAACCGTGAATCGTAAATATAGTAGGAACTAGAGAACCATAGGATTCTGAATCGGTCATCATAGCAGTTTGAAACGGAGACCCACAAGACTGTAAAAAATCTCTATCATGCCAAGAGAACTACAGGGCTGTGAAGTCAGAGAAATACATGATGGTGCGTCAGTCACAACCGGAGAACAACAATATTGTGCACTATAACAACAGTAGCTAACGCCATGACACAGGGCATCTCGCCTGCTCTTGGCGGTCAACGTACACTAATGAAGGTTCAGATCAACGAGCTGGTTGATTTGGGTCACCATCATTTTCATTGTTTACCTTGAGATAAATGGTGACATCAGTGGTTAACAATATAGCCCTGCCCCTTGATCACCCTACCCCCTTCCCCCATTGCCTGCCCCCATTCTCTCCTTCACCCTTAAATCTGTACGAGGTGCAATTTATACTGTGTTTCTTCAATCTCTCACGCACCTACCCCCTTCAGTCCCCTAACCTCTCAACCTACACTAAACTCTTCCACGTACACCGCGTTGTAAATCAAGTTTTGCCCGAGGGGAAATAGATAGAAATGCCTTCGCTATGGACACCTTTATTAAAAAACTCTTCAGTCCTTGGACCGTGATCATTTCCAAGTGAGTGAATGATAGAGAGAGAGAGAGAGAGAGAGAGAGAGAGAGCGAGAGAGAGAGAGAGAGAGAGAGAGAGAGAGAGAGAGAGAGAGAGAGAGAGAGAGAGAGAGAGAGAGAGAGAGAGAGAGAGAGAGAGAGAGAGAGAGAGAGAGAGAGAGAGAGAGAGAGAAAGAGACGCACTTGGAGCAAAGAGTATCATTCTCAACATTTATGCCACATAGCATTTTCTATGTAGTGATCACATCCCTTCATATTCTTCGTAGTTTTAGGGATTTAAGTTAATATCTCTCAAATTTTCCCCTCTTTTAGACTTTGAGTCTCACTTGGTACTTGGCGATGATTCTGACAATGGTGGTGTTTACTCAGTAATGGACCGTACATTCGAAGGGGAAAAAATGACCAATTGCTCTTTAATGTCATTAATTTTACTTACGAGAGCACCTGAAGTTCTTCATATTGTAAAGTGCACATCAAGGAACACATTGAGTATATTTTATTGGAAAGTATTTTTCTTCAGTAATTTGCACTGGGGTCTTCATCCCTTGTTTCCCAGATGTTTAACTTTGTTATTTCTCGGGAAAAATTCCTTTAGCCATTTATTCAGCCATTACTCAAATCCATTCAGTTCTTCCTACGGCTCTCTTCCGTCCTCTTCACTTATTATTCTCATAATCTAAGCATGACCTATAAACAAGGATAAGCAAAAAATCGCATCACAATACGACGTGATGCGGCTGCTCTTTCTTACCTTCTTGAAAAAATGTTATTGACTTTGTACATAATCCCGCCACAATATCCATGCCTGAAGACCTTCCATCCCACATTAATAAACCTTAAAAGATTCTTTTGATGAAAGATTAAAACTTATTAGTCCCATGAACCGTTCTTTCATTAGTTTGATGTGAACATTGTATTATGTAGGAGACTTTGTATTATTTCTTGAAAGAATGAAATATCTTACGAAATTCTTAGAACCTTACAGCACGTCCCTAATAAACTGTTAACGGTTTATTAGTTTAGTTATATTAACAGTGTCGTGGCTAATACTTGAGCTAACACTCTCTGACGCAATTCTTAAGCCACAACAATCCGATTTCTTTTAGATTCATTATATCGATTAACTCTTTACGTAAAACATTTGAAAAAATTCTGAATAAGACATCTGTCAATGGAGTAAAACACCAACTCTCATCTCTTGGAATGGAAAAAAAACAGACTTACGTCTCTCTCTCTCTCTCTCTCTCTCTCTCTCTCTCTCTCTCTCTCTCTCTCTCTCTCTCTCTCTCTCTCTCTCTCTCTCTCTCTCTCTCTCTCTTTATATATATATATATATATATATATATATATATATATATATATATATATATATATATATATATATATATAGATGGGGTCCACCTCTGGTGTAAATTTTGGGACCCACAGCCTCGGAGAAGTGGATAAAAAGGATTCAAGGAAGAATATTTGGACTTCCCCTACCACCCCATCTTTTCATATTTTTTTTTACCAATAAGAATAATTTATTACATAATATGGTACAGAAGATTTAAGAGATACATTGTTGATATAAAGGTGGCATATACGGTACATATTGTTACGTATGTATCACCAATTATAAGGCGAAAATAATTTTGTACCAAAAGAACGTTAGAAAACTTACCTAACCTTATTATAACAAGCGCAATTTAATTTAGCCTAATCCAACTAAATATGTTTTAGTTGTTACAATAATTTAATAAACAAATACAATGAAACATATTTGTTTCGTTAGGGTCAGAATGATTTTTGCGAAATTATTGCGTACACAAATTCTCGCTTGCCTCATTCGGCAAGAAGAGCGTTGCTATTTAAGCCAAAATCGCAAGTCTTACATATTCGACATGACATATGTCTTCTTCTCTATAACTCCCTCCCTATAACTACCTCTCTCTCTCTCTCTCTCTCTCTCTCTCTCTCTCTCTCTCTCTCTCTCTCTCTCTCTCTCTCTCTCCCTCTCCCTCTCCCTCTCCGGTATTTACACCCTGCTTCCCACGTATGATTGAAGCCAGTGATAATAATGTTTGCTTTTCATTACCTTGTAATGTTCACGGTCAACTAGCACTCAGCTGCTGTTGCCACCCACTGAGCGTCACCAACTGGAAGTGATGGGGCCCTTCGTTTCAGACGAGTGATGGGGCCCTCTAGTTAGGAGTGAGTGATGGGTCCCTCCAACTGGGCGTGAGTAATGGGGCCCTCCATTTGGACGTGAGTGATGGGACCCTCTATTTGGACGTGAAGAGCTTCATCACTTCCAACTGGAGATGCTGGAAATGATGGGGTCCTCCAGTTGGAAGTGATGGGAGTCTGAAAAGAAATGTGATGAGAGATGCCCAACCGAATTTGATGGGGACCCCTCTAACCAGTTTTGATAGGACATGTACATACACTCCTACACAGCGTCTTTACGCCAGACACAGTACTGATGGTGTACACATAGGGAGATTACATAAAGCCAGGTTGTGCTGTATGCATGCACACCAATACATAGGAGAATGAAACGTGTGGTGACGCTTTGGTCCGACATGGACCATTAATTCATGGCTGAAAGAACACACACAGATGTACACCATTAGCATTTTTTCGTGTTGAATGGGACACGCTTGTCACTGGGGGACGACCAAAGCTTGAAAAGACGAATAAATGCTGACCTGTGCATAGGCACCCATCTACTAGCTGCGTTAATCTGGAAGTTGTGCCTGACCTTGAAATTGCGGTCGTTCACTGGGCAACACACTTCTTTGGTGGATGGATCGAGGTTAAATTGGTAGTTTTGGGTTAGTCCTACCTGAACCAATCGGCTGTTTTTTTATATTCATTGCTTTGGCAGCGGGCTGCAAGATGGACCGTTCCTTCTTTTTTTCAGCAAAACTGTATACATTAATCGTATACTGGTATTTTATTATATATGAGAGCTAGCTTGCGCTCCTGTTATATAACTGGTTCGTTGTCCTGACCTGCAGTGGGGTGGCGATCTTCCTGGTGACGTACGGTGATGTATTTTTGCATACAATTTAGATATGAAGAAAAAAAGAGGAATCTCATCAAGCCGAGGAGAATTCTAGGAAGATATTTCACCAGCCCAAGAGACGACAGCGTTACTAGTGACAGATAATGAAGGGTATTTTAAGAGTGGTGGAATCATAACGTTTTTCATATGCCAGGAAAATGGGAAAATTCCAGAGACAAACTCGAAGCTTAAATGTTATGCCAATAAACACCTGCTGATATTTGTTTGAATTACTCAAAATTTAGAATTTAGGAATTTAAGGGTAAATTTAAAGCATAAAATATGATTGGCATAGTTTATGTAAACATTGTTAGTATGTAAGCATTATTTTCGTTATTGTAGAAATGAGAAAATATATAATAAGATGAATGGTTATAGGTACACATTTGAATGTTAGTCATCAACATTTAAGAACAATGTTTACATCTTTCAACAAACCGGCAGTATCCCACCGAGGCAGGGTGCCGCAAAAAAAAAAAAAACGAAAATTTCTCTTTTTCAATTTAGTAATGTATATAGGAAAAGGGGTTATTAGCACCTTGCTCCCGGCATTTTAGTCGCCTCTTATGCAATGTTTACATATACCTAAGAAAACATATGAATCATTAACATACAAGAGAAGAGGTTACATATAGATAAAATATAAATAGTTAGCAATGTTTGTTATTTCCTGGAATACTGGAAAAACTGTCTTCGAGTCCATTATAGAATACCTCAGTAGGTATATCACTGTGTATCAATGGTACACAGTACAGACATGATGAATTAGACATATGCAACACCTGGATATCTTTATTCTGTAGACGATTAGTTAACCAGTCGCTTTATCAATGCAACACAAGACTTAAGAGGTAGAGGAAGAAGTAATCGATCTCTTAGCCTAGGAGCAGGTGCTCAGTACCGTAGTCTGGAGGAATCTGAAGCAATGGTTAGGTTAGGTAAGGTTCGTCAAGAAACAGGACAAGTGTTACCTAATGCTGGTCTTAGTCATATGAAGACCCTCAACTGGAGCTTTTGATCATTTGACCGAGGCCTTCCACTGGTTTACCGGTCACCCCTTTAAAAATTAAAGTTATAATTGTAACCCCAAATTGTTCTGAGTCACAGCAAGACATGGGCTTACAAACTGGAGACAAGAGCACGATGCTGAACACCTGCTTCTAGGCTGAGGGACTGATTACCTCATCCTCTGCCTCCTCAGTATTCTGTATTGTATTGATATAATCAAAACTAAGCGCTAAACCCACCGGGGTCATACAGCGCTGACTGCATTGACAGAGCCACTGGTTGAGGAAACATCTACAGAGTAAAGATACCCTAGATGTACATGTCTGGTTCATGTATCGTACATGTCTATTACTCTCCATGTTTTTGAACAATTGAGTTGTTGGCATTTCTTTGTTACTTGTGGCACCATTGATGTTATTAATGCCAGCTTTCATTTATTTTTATTATTACTCTGAATACTGAACAAATTTTAAAACTGCTTAATGATATCTACGTTGTGAACCCTCTCTCTTTCTCTTTCTCTCTCTCTCTCTCTCTCTCTCTCTCTCTCTCTCTCTCTCTCTCTCTCTCTCTCTCTCTCTCTCTCTCTCTCTCTCTCTCTCTCTCTCTCTCTCTCTCTCTCTCTCTCCCTTCACCTATCTGGGTCAAGTCATCAGCAGTGACAGGGAAATTTACTGATATAAATAAACCTTCCAGAAAACTTAAAAAAATAAAAGAAAATAACTTTTTTTTTTTCAGAAAAATGCAATGGTATAAGAATTTTTAGAAGCTGTTGCTATTAATTGTATTGCAGTGCACTGCGAGCAAATTACCGAGTAATATCTTTAAATAAATTAATAGTCAATCACTAGAACACGTAAACTACAATTTAACTTCAATTTTTAAAAGGGTGGATGGGTAAGCCAGCGGAAGGTCTCAGTCAGATTACCAAAAGCTCCATCTGCGGTTCATCATATGACTGACCCGGATCAGGAAACACTTGTCCTGTTTCCTGACCAACGTTACTTAACCTAACCCAGCAAGAACATAGTAAGGCAGCTGACAGTTGCTTGAGGGGACACAGAATGATAAGCCTATTCCATATTTCAACTGGTAACAATGTAAAATTTATGGATGAAATTCTGTATACAACGCAGGGTTTTATGTAGACGACTGAGGCTTCAAACATTACGTTGATGACAGTGTTGCAGAAATGATGCCGTGCTAATGGCAGTACGCTGTCTATTAAATAGCACAAACTATTTGTATCATAATTATTCTCTGTTAGCTAGATTTACTTGTTTAAATAATGTGACTCGTGACGTCAGAAAACGTACGAGTGGGGAACTGCCCTTGTGTTATTATATATCTTAAATGCTACTCCATAGTTGGATTTTATTCCTTCACAGATAAGTTCCTGAGGGAAATGTAATAGAATCAAGCTTTATAGAAATTAGTTTTGGAATTAATATGAATATTAGTTTAGGATTATACAAATTATACTCATTTATAATTATCAAACATTCTCTTAAGGAGACATTTTCTCTAATGTTAAATAAAACCATCTCTAACTTGCTATCCTCCTGCACCTGGCGATTTGCTGAAGCAGGAATTTGGCCTTAGCCACTCTGTACAAGCAGGAATTTGGTTTTAGCCATTCTGTACAAGCAGGAATCCGGCCTTAGCCACTCTGTACAAGCAGGAATCTAGCCTTAGCCACTCTGTACAAGCAGGAATCTGTCCTTAGCCACTCTGTACAAGCAGGAATCTAGCCTTAGCCACTCTGTACAAGCAGGAATTTGGCCTTAGCCACTCTGTACAAGCAGGAATTTGGCCTTAGCCACTCTGTACAAGCAGGAATCTAGCCTTAGCCACTCTGTACAAGCAAAAATCTGGCCTTAGCCACTCTGTACAAGCAGGAATCTGGTTTTAGCCACTCTGTACAAGCAGGAATCTGTCTTTAGCCACTCTGTTCGCCACCTCGTTAAAAGTGGTAGTCATTTTACCTCTAGAAAATATGATGTGACCCACTTTTTACAATTTCTGGCCACTCTCAATGGTCACAGAATGAGCACTGTCCCACTTACTGCCACAATCACCTCGCTGAGCTAAAACTTAACTCACAGCCACGTTAATAATTTAATTGTTTTTACTACTTCATGTGTCACTCGTGACACTTTAATTACGCTGATTTGTTTTTTTCGGGTCAAACACATCAGGTGTGGTGCTAATGGTGTGGTGAGTGTTGTGTTGGTGTGGTGAGTGTTGTGTTGGTGTGATGGTGGTTTTATTGGTGTGGTGGTGATTTTATTGGTGTGATGGTGATTTTGTTGGTGTGGTGGTGAGTTTGTTGGTGTGGTGGTGGTTTTGTTGGTGTGGTGGTGGTGTGTTGGTGTGGTGAGTGTTGCGGTGGTATGTGGGTATTATGGTAGCGTGGATGGAGGTGTGGTGGGTGTTGTAGAGGTGTTGTGGGTGTTGTGGGTATTGTGGGGGGTGTTGTGGGTGTTGTGGGGGTGTTGTGGTTGTTATACTAATAATTATCTATTTGTCAGTATCTATTCGAAATTACAAAGGAGCTATAATCGTTGTATCTCGTCTTCGGACATTTTCTTTATATATTTCAAATTTATAATGATTGTAGTATTAACTACTTTCTCCGTTAATTTTATCATAACTCGAACTTTTTAGCTTTGCTGGCAATATATTTTTAAACCTTGTGAACCCTTTCCAAATTATTTACAACAGCTGTTGCATTTTTCCATTTTATGTTAACATATACGGTAAATATGTTTTTTTTTAATATTCTCTATTAATATATTTGAAACCTATTTTGTATTTTGAGTTTTCAGATCTATCGGTGACAATTTTTCTCAAAATGATCTCGAGTCTTATCTGTTTTCCCTTAATATTTTGATAGAAATTCTATATTCTTGACGTGGTTTGATTTCTGGCGGTGTTGTGGAGCGTTGCTGTGTTGTGCTGAGGAAAGTACTGGTGTTGCGGTGTAGTACTTTGAATATATGGTTTGGTATATATGTCGTGGTTGCCCTACTAAGCTTGTGTTCTTAGCTTATAAATCAACAAAGGTTTGCAGTTTTTTTCAATATAAGTCTGAAATAATATATTTCCTTCATAACAAGGGGCTTTTTATCAAGAATTTGTCATTCTTCTTAATTGTATAATACACTGTATTCCACTTTATAGAAATTGTTAATTTATTTGCTTATAGATATAATATAAAATGATTATCTTTAATTGAGGGCTGATTTAAGATAGACTGATAAAATTTAGCTAAATTATTCTGAATTAAGATAATTTTAACAAAGTTAGTTCAGGATATTTCGGTGAGGATTTGGGTAAAATAAAAAATTTGCTCGTTTTGGCTGATCACAAAAATCCCTTAGCGCATAAAACATTATAAAATTACTTACTCTTATGGTAGTTCAGCTTATCCGACCACTTCTGCCTAAAATCCAATATGCATGTATAGCTTGAGAAACTTTGTGTGTCTAAATGGTCAGAGACTCGGCTGTTCACAGCAAACAAAGGATCGAGCCTCCCCATTTCAGGTCCTAAATGCCACACACGGTTTTAACACTTAATGAAATACAGCGGTTATTGGGATCAGTGCCCTCAGTTGTTTACTGGTGTAACAGTGTGCGAGGATTTTCTGAGTGTAATACAGCGTGTGATGGGCTCGGCAGATATAGGAACGCAGTGGTAGTGGTGTGGAATGTGCTGGTGTGTTACGTAGTGTTGGTGTGGTGGTGTAAGTGCTGGTGTAATGGCATGCAGTATAGTGCCATTTTCTATAGGGATAGAATGTTTATTGCTGGAGTACAGTGATGGCGTGGTTGCGTATAATGTTGTGCAGTGTTGGCGTCATTGTAGTTAGGATGAATTAAATTCCACACTTTTATTAAAAAAGACAAAATGATCACGCTCAATTACTGGTTATACTCACGTACATGTAGACAGAGGATCACAGTTGAGATTATTATTGCTATTATTAGTTATTTGTTATTACTGTTATTATTATTATTGCTATTATTAATTATTTGTTATTACTGTTATTATTATTATTGCTATTATTATTGATGCTATTATTATTGTTATTATTAATGGTGGTATTAAAGGAAAGGGTCGCTACCTTTAATTTCTTGGATGAAAGCTCTTCACTTGCATTAAGACGCCCTCCTAAAGGGAGTTGAAAATTAGATTTGACAGGCGAGGAAGGAGAGAGAGCAGCAACGGAGCACAAATGCTTAACAAGGTGAGTGTGATGGTTACTAGGAGGTGGTGGCTGACCTTTATATAATCCAGGCAGCATCTCTCACTTCTTCACGGTCTTGGGTAAGAGCAGCTTCCGCGGGGAGGGAGGCAGAGAGAGAGAGAGAGAGAGAGAGAGAGAGAGAGAGAGAGAGAGAGAGAGAGAGAGAGAGAGAGAGAGAGAGAGAGAGAGAGAGAGAGAGAAGAGGGAGGGAGGAAAGCGGGAAGAGGTTAGGTTAGGTAAGGTTTGTCAGGAAACAGGACAAGAGGTTCCTGACACTGGTCTTAGTCAGATGATGACCCGCCGTTGGAGCTTTTAGCCATCTGACTGAGGCCTTCCTCTGGCTTACCGGTCCGCCCCTTTAAAAAATATGGTCAGTTTTAACCAACATATTAATAAGCCGGAGGAAGGGCTGGAGACACTTTTGCAGCATCTGGGTATCATTATTCCAGAATAAAGATACCCAAGTGTCTCATTTATCAACTTATCAGTTCTCTAAACCATTTATTCAGATATAAGAGTGCTAAGTGCCATTAGAACCGTCCATTGGAGCAGGGGTCTCCAAAGTTTTCATTACGAGGGGCCCATTGTAAATTTTACACATTTTCGCACGCCAAAAAAAAAATCAGTCTTATAAATAAATTTAAATGAATAAATAATATTTAAATGAATCAATAAGTTTTTATCTGGATACTTTTTGTAATAATGATATGATTCAGAACAAAAGGGAAATGTGACAATTACCGAGAAACAGCGCTTACACTGAGAAATGATATATAATGACTAAAAATGTCAAACATTAACCAATGCTCTGACAGTATAATCAGTTACTGAACTGCAGATGAGAAAAGCTGACACAAGATTAATTTGCACAAGATTAAAGGAACTGATAGAACTGGTTTGTTAATTTCAAAATATTGCTGAACTGAGATTTGTTTACAAAGGTACATTGTCCTAAAAACTGATACGAATCCACAGGCAAATCGCTTCAAATTTGGAATCTGTTCAGGCTGTAAAGATTTATACTTTTCTTTGAACATGTCATCTGCCTGGACATCAATAATTTCCATTTGAAACTGACTTAGGAGCGTTTAAATATTGTTGTCAAATGGATTTCGAAATAGCTTTATTTCATCTTTTTTTTTTTATTAACGATTTCTTTCGCAAATGAAGAAGGAAATTTTGCTTCACTTTCTTTTTGAAATTTTTCGCAACATGGGAAATGAAGCAAGCAAAAAAAAAAAACTTTCACCTGTTATTCAAATTGCATCAGTTTTGCCCTGAATTATTGACATGCGTGAATAATCACAAATCACTTTTTTTCACCTTGGTATGGTATTGATACCATTTTCATATTTACATTGTTTCACCTTGCAACTTCAAATTCAATTGATTTACATGGCTTGTCACGTCTGTAAAAATATACCAATTTCCCAAGCTAGTCAGAGTTTGATAAAAGTTGTTCGGGTCGATTCTTCTCTGTGAGAAATGATTCTGTTTCCTTTCTGAGCTGAAAGAACCGTGATAGAATCTTTCCACAACTAAGCCATCGAATTGTTGTATAATAAGACAAGTCAACAAACTCAGAATCAGTTTCTTTCAGAAAATCAACAAATTGGGGATGATTAAATCCGTGAGATCGAATGAAGTTCACTGTTGGAACTACAAGTTTCAGAACGCAAGACATATCCACAAATTTTCTGTACAATGTTGTGCGGGCTAAAACGACATGGGTTCGAGTCCTCGGCTAGTTGCAGTATTATTGATTAAATACCACTCGTTCCTGGTTACAATAATATATATATACTGCTTGTGGAAGCTAGTACACCAAACCGGGGGTAGAATGAAATTAGCTCTAAGGCACCCACACCATCGTATGTCCTCGGATCACGGTAAAACACCTAGCTCTGCTGGGTGCGTGATCTTTGTAGGATTAGGCGGCTCCATGAGTTAAAGCGTCGTGAATTTTCTTTCTCCATGAGGCGGGCTAAAACGACACGGGTTCGAGTCCTCAGTTAGTCGCAGTGTTTTTATTGAATATATATATATATATATATATATATATATATATATATATATATATATATATATATATATATATATATATATATATATATATATATATATATATATATATAATATATATATATATATATATAAATATATATATATATATATATATATATATATATATATATATATATATATATATATATATATATATATATATATATATATATATATATAATGTATGTGTGTGTTACCTAATACAGATAGCGAATGCAGAGAAATTGATTTTGCATATTCATTACAGTCAGCCAAAGGAGGACAGACTGGCTGCTGCTGACCTTGGCCAACAAATCAAATTGTACGTGTTTGCCACCCTTATTGTTTGCAATCGTCTCACAAATCATTGTTATATTGTTACCCTGTTAACGAGGGAAGCCTGGCGTCCAGCTTACATCCGGAGCTGGACGGATTGGCTGATAGAGGGGAGAGAGAGAGAAAGATGGAGACAGACAGGCAAATGAAAGATAGTGTGCATGTACTAGCCTCATTGTACTCGCTTAATTGCACTTATCTAATTGTGATTGAAGGGTTCGAGACTGAGCTCCTGGCCCCCGCCTTCCCGGTAGCAGTTACAGGGTTTACTCTTCTGTCTCCGTGACCCCGAACATATCTATTCCTTAAATAATGTGTGTATATAGTTTTTACTGCGACTCTATATCGAAAATAAAAAAAAAATATATAGAGGAGGTGTTCATATTATTTTGCTCAACCCCTTCAAGTTTATGGATTGTGAAATAATTGAAAAGTAAAATATATGTTAGACCTACGTGTGTAAGGAAATAAATTTGTCGGAAGCATTGCACTCTTGCTCCAAAATGATTTTTCAAGACTCTTGTATCCTTTTTATACATACATAAAAAAATCCTAAATACCTTACTTCCTTCGTAACCAGTTCTTGCTGCTCTGATTCCTCTGTAACGACTGCTAACTACCTCATTCCCAGAGGATCAGCGCTAGCGCTTCCCTCCTCCCTTGGCACCTACTTTGAAGACCAGTTCCTTCCGGAGGCACCAAGACTAATTGAATATTCACCAGATGAGATTTACATATTCACCTCGACGCTTGTCACACTCTTGCTGCTGTCACTCTAGTTTTGCTGCCATTGCTGTTTTATGCTGCCACTGCTGTTTTATGCTGCCACTGCTGTTTTATGCTGCCACTGCTGTTTTATGTTGCCACTGCTGTTTTATGTTGCCACTGCTGTTTTATGCTGCCACTGCTGTTTTATGTTGCCACTGCTGTTTTATGTTGCCACTGCTGTTTTATGTTGCCACTGCTGTTTTATGTTGCCACTGCTGTTTTATGCTGCCACTGCTGTTTTATGCTGCCACTGCTGTTTTATGTTGCCACTGCTGTTTTATGTTGCCACTGCTGTTTTATGCTGCCACTGCTGTTTTATGTTGCCACTGCTGTTTTATGCTGCCACTGCTGTTTTATGCTGCCATTGCTGTTTTATGCTGCCACTGCTGTTTTATGCTGCCACTGCTGTTTTATGCTGCCACTGCTGTTTTATGCTGCCATTGCTGTTTTATGCTGCCATTGCTGTTTTTTGCTGCCACTGCTGTTTTTTGCTGCCACTGCTGTTTTTTGCTGCCACTGCTGTTTTATGCTGCCACTGCTGTTTTATGCTGCCACTGCTGTTTTATGCTGCCACTGCTGTTTTATGCTGCCACTGCTGTTTTATGCTGCCACTGCTGTTTTATGTTGCCACTGCTGTTTTATGCTGCCACTGCTGTTTTATGCTGCCACTGCTGTTTTTTGCTGCCACTGCTGTTTTTTGCTGCCACTGCTGTTTTTGCTGCCTACGCTGTTTTATGCTGCCACTGCTGTTTTATGCTGCCACTGCTGTTTTTTGCTGCCACTGCTGTTTTTTGCTGCCACTGCTGTTTTATGCTGCCACTGCTGTTTTATGCTGCCACTGCTGTTTTTGCTGCCACTGCTGTTTTATGCTGCCACTGCTGTTTTATGTTGCCACTGCTGTTTTTTGCTGCCACTGCTGTTTTATGTTGCCACTGCTGTTTTATGCTGCCACTGCTTTTTTTTGCTGCCACTGCTGTTTTTTGCTGCCACTGCTGTTTTATGCTGCCACTGCTGTTTTATGCTGCCACTGCTGTTTTATGCTGCCACTGCTGTTTTATGTTGCCACTGCTGTTTTATGCTGCCACTGCTGTTTTTTGCTGCCATTATTGTTTATACTGCCACTGCAATTACTAATTTCTGCGACTTCTGTTGCTGTTTCTGCCACTGTTGTTATTTTTTCTGTTGCTGTTGTTTCTACTGTTGCTGTTTCTGCCATTGTTAATTTTGCTGCTGTCGCTATTATTATCAGTTTCGCTGCTTTTGTTACCGCTACTGTCGTTGCTGTTGTTGCAACCTGCTTGTACCGTTGCTGCAGCTGATGTTTCTGCTGGTGCCGTTCTCCCGTTGATATTGCCGTTGCAGCTATTTTCGTTTAACTAAGTAATACGAGGCGACCTGAATCCTCATGTTTTAAACAAATTTTCGTCTGTAATTTGAGTTTTATTATGGCAGTAAAAGTCGACCTGGCACAGATGGTGGTCGTTACCTCGTAAATGGAGAAGAGTGCTGGCTACTTCAGCCTTTATGGCCTCTCGACGTAAGATTGAAAGTGTTATTTTGTGACGAGGGTCAGCCAACACACACAAGGTTAGTGGGATCAGACGAGGAGGTGGGATACAACATTAAATTAGAGAAACATTTTTTCTACGGCTGTAAAACAGGCTCACGCCGCAGCACAGGTTTATTAAGTCATTAATTATTTACTACGGCTCTACACAGAACGAAATTTGGGTTCAGTAAAAGCTTATGTAACGAGTCTTTGCTTCGTCGTCGTCAGTGCGACATTCTGATCCAACCAAGACGGACCGTATCGTCGTCATAAATTTCTCCGGTATGCGGGTTATTTGTCAATTGTCCCAGACTTTTTATTCTTTAATTAAGCTGCTTGGCAGCGTCTTCCACTCATCTATAACTCTTAAATAAACTAAATGGTTATAGTCATAAGCATAATTTTTAAAGGGTGGAGGGATAAGCCAGTGGAAGGCCTCGGTCAGATGACCAAAAAGCTCCAGTTGTGGGTCATCATATGACTAAGACCCGGGTCAGGAAACGCTTGTCCAGTTCCCTGTGGGGGGTGTGGGGGAAGGACTACTGTTTAATAAATATATAAAAAAATAATTACTGGCAATTTTAACTTCAAACATTTGCAGAGAAAAATTAAATAGGATGAAAAACTGTTTATAATGCAAACAAAATGATACACAAAAATGAAACAGGAAAAAACTGAAGAGGGTAGTTAGGCTAACCCGTCTTCGCATCTTGGCCAGCTAGGACGTAAGATACTTGCTTCATATTGCAGCAAGTATATTAGCTGTATATATTACAATGGAAGCTATAAATTCGTTGGGGTTAGTGCCGGGGCTAGGGAATGGGGAAGGGGAAGGTAATAAGGTCTGAGCCAAGAAAACAGAGGTTTGCACAAACTCTCTGGATAGAGATAACTTCATCATGAGAAGTAATGAGTATTACAGACAAGCCTTGCCTGTCACATACGTGTTCCTGTCCATGCCGCTGACAGTTCTCTCTCTTCGACTGCCTCTTACAAACAGTTGGTACAACCTACACAATTTTGCTACAACCGACTTTTTGTGACGTTAGTTGTTGCCCTTGATCTTTGCAGAAACAGATGAACGTTCTCTTTGACTTTGAAGTCAGCACTGCGTTGGATTTGTAGTCTAAGAATATATAATGGAATATTATGTTTAAGGAGTTAACTCATGACCGTGAAGATAAATTCAAACCGTTTTATCTCGTGAAATAAGATTGCGCTCTCATAATATCACTATTATTAAAGTGGTCACATGCAACAATACAAAAATCACCTGTTCTTGGTTCTTGTCATAATGCGAACAGGTATACGCCTGGTTGTGGACCGGGCCGCGGGGGCGTTGATCCCCGGAATACCCTACAGGTAGATACGCTGGTAAATTTGTTGACAGTTGGAAAAAACAGCGGGAAGTTAGAATCCATATTATGGCAACGATAAATATCTTAATATGTTTGAGAGTCAAAGAACACAATATATTCCAGCGTGTTGCTCAAACATACGACAAAATTTTTTGCACCTTCCTCAACTTGAGAGGGTATTGGGTAGAACACAGCTGGTGTTCTATCACAGCTTAATATGTGTAGAAAGATGACAGAGCTAACCATGAAGTAAAGAAAGCAAGTATTCCAGGCTCAAAGGCTTGCCTCGAGTCTGTTCGTGGTCATCAGGAGCTTTGTGGCGAAGATGTATAACTTTCAGAGCCGTTTTCAAGGAAATAAAAACCAGTCATGAAAGGTCAATGTAACGAGAAAAGGAAACCCAGCAAACATAATTTAACAATACAATCTATTATTTTCAACAACTATTGAATTGTAAATAGGAAAGGAAAGCAAAAACCTTAATCCAGGCACCAAGCTTCAATAGCCAGGACGATGTATCCGGGATGTAAGAAACAAAGATTGGAAGTATATGATTTTCCCGTGAACGGCGAGAAATGACTTCTAAAAGACCCCCCCAGGGATGGTCGAAAAGACATGTGAGCAAACGCTAGAACCGAAACGTTTTCTAATAAATATGTCTTAGCCTGTGCTCACATGTCTTTTTAAACCAATTTGTCGGTATCTATTACCAAAGTTTATACCATCCCCTGGTTCACCGGGAACCAAGAAACAACACGAAGAGGTACCCACTCCTGATGGAGAAGTAGGGATGATACAGGATCTGTCAAGGATATCGAAGATGGGTTAGTACAGACAGGATGTCTGAAAAAATCGTCAGGAACGAGTTTCAAAGAAGGCACAAGTGTAACACGGATTGTGGATAAGACATTGAAGTGAGGAAGGCTTAAACTCATGATAGTGAGCACCGTAGCATCCCTATTCTTGTAGTTAAGTAGAAGCCCACGAACCACCGCAATTCCAGGGAAGGCTCAGTAAAGCGCTACTTCTCACACACTGGAGAGCGGCACAGATGCTCAGGAAATTCCTAAAAGTAACTGTAATTCATAATATCCACCCCTCGATGTGTAGAGTGACACGCAGGAACCCATGGAATATAATCAATAACATGTTCACTGTCCCTGGAGCAGGGTTATCCAGCTGGTGAGGGATGCACACTTGGGGTGACTGGAGCCTCAGCAGATGTATGAATGATCTCTAAGATAAAATAATATTTTATACTATTGTGTGGTAAAGGAATATTATATTAATTCTTCTTCAAAATTATGTCGATAAGTCATGGAATATACGAGTCTTAGACTATGAATAATCAGCCAAGCTCATGTTCAAACAAAGTAAGCTTCTCAAGTAAGCTTTTCAAGTAAGCTTCTCAAGTAAGCTTCTCAAGTAAGGTGCCTCAAATTCTTCTTGAGTAAAATGTGTTTAGTAGCTACTGTAGCTTGAAAGGATTTGTTTCATTTACTGTAACTTGAGAAATATTATCTCCCAGTATGTTCTATCTACACACGGAAAATAGTACAGAACAAGACAAAAAAAAATCATTAAAATGCTTCTAAGCTATATAAATATATACAAATTTATGCTACAATTTTCTAGCAACAACTTGCTTGAACATCACTGAACAGATACTAATTAATTTGCACTAAGCAACACCAAAAAAAATTAGGCTGACTGGAAATAAGTTGGTCAGGAGTAAGTTACATTATTTTATATCATTTTATGTAAGACACGCTATATTGCTCAGTGGTATTCTTCTCCTTCTTGATTCGCCGGTGTTCTCCCGGCCCGGGCCTTTTCCAAGTGGTGGCCCGGCCTTGGCTCCCTGTCTAGGGAGTTTCTGAGACCTAAGTCTCCCATGGGAGGAGGCACAATACCCCCTCATCTTTGGGACCAACTGTCCCCAGGCCTAGCCACATTCCCCGCCCTCACGGGGCTCGTAGGCACAAGCTAGGCCTCTCTGGTCTGCCATCCCGCCCCAATGTCAACTAACTAATTATACGAATACCACCTGGTGGTTCACACTTACACTCACTCACCCATTTGACTATAAACAGAAATATCAATCTCAATCTCAAAATAATGAATCTTAACTAGTCATAAGTTGGCCTGTGATACTCCAATACTGAAACTATGTATAGTGCCAAAACAAAAGCATTCACATTGCTAAACTCACAAACTAGTATTTAGTCACTTAGCCGTAATACCAACTTACCTCATAATTTTGTAATATTTTAAACTTAAGATTTAATCTAAGTCTGCCCGAAATGCCTAGCCATGCTAGGTGTTCTAGTGGTACACTCTGTAATTATTATTTTACTACATGTAAACCACACAATAACCAAATTCTGTAAACTCAGCATTGTAATCCTTATAGAGAATAAACTTTGAATTGAATTGAATTGAACTGAATGGAGTTAATGGGAACGACAGTCTGGTGAGCTGCAACCTCTGACTCAGGCACCTACCCTACCCTAGAAGAGTTAGGCATGGTGTCGATCCTTCTACAGTGGTATGTAATATAAATTATGTCGAACCTATGATAATTAATTCAAACAATGTGACTTCTATTTTGTGCAAATAAAACACTTCACACATGTCGATTTAGAGAAATTTATTTATTTTTGTCAGTTTAAAAGAGAAGCATATTGGAAGGGAAAAAATAATTTGTAGTTTGGCCTACATGGTCGACTCTAGTTATGAGAGAGATGGAAACTGAAGATGAACAAATTCCACACCTCCCTCTATACACAAAACCGTGACTAAAGGTCAAAAAGAGTCATGTGAAAAATCACACACACACGACCTAGGCCAAAAAGCCGTCACTGTGAAAGGGAAGGTTATAGGGTTACCTGGAGGTTACCTGGAGGTTATTCCGGGGATCAACGCCCCCGCGGCCCGGTCCACGACCAGGCCTCCCGATGGATCAGGGCCTGATCAACCAGGCTGTTACTGCTGGCCGCAAGAGAGCATTGTGTAAGCACCTAGCACAGTGACTCTCAACCAGTGGTAAATTTACCCCTTTGGGGTAAATATTTTTGAGCAAAAACCTGAACAATTTATTTTTTTTTGACCATGTTTTTCTTTACTTTTATGATGGCGATAAATTGTTCGTATGGAAGTAAGTTGGTAAATGGAGAAATACATCAAGCCGAGGGGATTAACGAGAATCCCTGGTCCTAGTAGATCCCTCTCGGGAAAGTAGGAACGATCGACCCTTTACGACAGTTACATTGTAAACATCTTCCCTCAAAAGATCATACCGGGAGAAACACTGCTTGATGTGAAACTGCATATCACTACCTCTGTATTTTTTTCTTGGCAGCTCACAACTGAAAGAACTTGGGTTCGATCCCCGGGCGCAACGAGGCATATAGGGTTAATAATCCTGAGTCACTATCCATCCGGTTTATATAATCTGTATACTATTCTGTTTCAACTAAATTGCAAGTTGTTTTCGGGAGCTGTGGGAGAGATTAACTGAGGAGGTACAAGGTGTGGAGGACGTGGTGACGTGGTGGGATGGTGTGGCTAAGGACCGGATTCGGCATTATTATGTGCGGGAGGGGAAAAGGATTAATTCTTTAAAATTTGGGTTGATTAATTATTTGGAGGACAGGTTACGAGGTTGTTATGTAAAAGGGACAGTAGAGGGTGTCTATCCGATGGACAACATTATGATACTTAAAGAGCGGTTGCGGGAAATTCAGGACGAGCGGTTCCAAGCGGTGAGAGTAATGGCGGGGGTGGAGGAGGTGTTATGGGGAGATAGGCCGTCTTCGTGTGTGTTGCGCAGACAAAAACAACGTCAGCAGGCAACAGCTATTCCATGTTTGGAGGTTCTTGAGTCGGTGGGTGGGTATAGGGCGGGTCAGGTAATCCACACTACGGATGGGATGGGGTTGTTTGCGGATACGTGGTACGAAAAGTATTGGCGGGAGGAAGGGGTAGGATTAGGGGATTTAGAGAGGGTGTGTGGAAGTGTGCCATGTAGGTTAGGACACAGTGATAGGGAAGCTTTGGGGGGGGACATAACTGAGGGGGAAATATGGAGAGCTTTGAGTGCCATGCGAAAGGGCAAAGCACCGGGAATCGATGGACTGCCGGCGGAGTTTTATCAACAGCATTGGGAGTTAATAAAAGGTTTTTTGGTGAGGTTACTGAACTTGAAGGTAAGGGGAAGGTTGGGTGAAAGACAGGCAACAGCTGTAGTTGTTTTGGTACCGAAGGGTAAGGAACAGCGTTCGCTCAGGGACTATAGAACAATATCATTGTTATGCGCGGATTATAAGTTATTTGCAAAAATTTTAGGAAATAGGCTCAAGTGTGTTGTAGGGAGGGTTGTATCGGAAACCCAGTTTGGGTTGCCAGGTAGGTCTATGGGGGTGGGACATGGTCTTTTAAGGGATTTCGTGGAAGAAAAAGGGGGGGAAGGGGGGGCGGGGTTGGTTGCACTAGACTGGCAAGGAGCTTATGATAGGGTGGAGCGGGAGGCGTTGAGAGCTATCCTTAGGAAACAGGGCTATGGGGAGGAAATAGTGGGATGGGTAGAGGCGTTATATAGAGGGGCAATGGTGAGAGTACAGATTAATGGAAGATTATGGGGGAGGATTGTCATGGGCAGAGGTCTTAGACAGGGGTGTCCTATGTCACAGCTTTTATTTGCATGCATACAGGACCCCTTTTATAGAATGGTGGAGCGCCATATGGGCGTTAGTGAAGGGGTTGGGGGGGGTACTGGGGGCGTTTGGCCTGTTCTCATAGGGTATGTAGATGATACTACTGTATTGGTTAGAGAAGGGATGTCCATAAAAGCCTTAGATGGAGTGGTCGACACGTTTGCATGTGCAACTGGTATGAGGGTAAATTCGGAGAAGTCCATGGTTATGGGGTTAGGAACTTGGGGGGAGCGGGTCGAGTGGGGTAGTGCAGTCGTAAAGAAGTGGGTGATGTCATTAAAAATTTGTGGTCTAATCTATGCAGATGATCTTGAGGTTGCACGTGTTAATAATTCGGTCAGGTTGGTAGAAAGGATACTGGGTCGATTGGGAGCATTGCGGCCTTATCATTTGACCCTTGTGCAGCGTGCCATTGTAATTAACGTTTTATTGTATAGCAAGGTTTGGCATGTGGCTGCCGTGTTCCCTTTAACGGGGACGGCAATTGCAACTATACTTAGAGGGGTTTTTAAATTTTTGTGGGGTTCAGGTTGTGATTGCCTTAGAAGGGATGTAGTAATGTTACCTGTGCGTCAGGGGGGGTTGGGTTTAATGAATTTAAAGAGGAGGGTCAAATGTATCTTTATTAAAAGGGAGGTGATGAGGGAGGGTGTGAGTGGGGGGGGGTTGGTTAAGGTACACAATAAATTGAAACGCATGTTTTCTGGGATGGAGTTGAGGGAGTGTGAAACTATTTTGAGGGCAGCAGTGATGGTTAGGGATCTGGGTAAGGTAAAAATAAGTAGGCTGTGTAGGATGTCGGCGGAAAGGGTTGTGGCTCCGGTGGAGGGGATTTTCCCCATGTATGACTGGGAATGTATATGGAGAAGGTTTGGTAGGTTAAGGTTACAACCCCGTGGACGTGAGGTGATGTATAGGTTTTTGCATGGGATTTTACCATCGGGAGTGGTCTTACGAGCTAGACGGGTGGTTGAGGGGGGGGGGGTATGTGGAATATGTGGCGGGGAGGATTCTGCATTCCATGCAGTGTATTTTTGTGAGGGGTTGGGGAGCGTCAGGGGTTGGTTGAGCAGGGTGTTGCATAAGATAAGTGGTCAATACTTCTCTGTTCTGCGGGCATTGAGTCTTGATGTGGGGGGTATGGATGAAAGTATTATTAGGGCTGTGGGGTACATTATGGTAGATTATGTCTACATTATGTGGGGAATGAGGGGGAAAGGGGTAAGTGAGGTGAAGAGGAGGGTATTGGCTGTTACGTTTTATAAAACGTTGTGCCGTAATAGAGAACTTTATGGGAGGAGGTGGGAGCGGGATTTCTCTGAGGGATATAGAGACATTACATTAGAGGTTTTATTAAATTTGTAAAGTAGGTGGGTGGGGCAGGGTAGGGATGGTATAATGTATTATGTTAATGGCCTGTCAGGGGTGGAAACGGGGTCGCCTCCTGGTATGTAGCGGGTGAATGTGTATGAACTTGGGCGTATGATGTGTATTCATGGTTTGTGATGCGTATACTCAATATATGTGTTTGATTTTGCAGTAGGACATTGTTTTATGTATGTTACTCTTATGCATGTTGTTAGATGATTGTAGAGGTGTCAGTGTGTTGGATCCTTGTTTATTAATATATTCTGTGTTTGATGAACATATTGTTTTTACCTTATTCTCAATACAGTACGTTAATTGTATTTAACGTATACGGTGTCCTACTTTATAATTTACAAGTGACAATATATGTATATAATGATGTGTTTTGTTAATCATATAACAATGCAATTGGAATTAGTCGGTTTAATTGGTTATCATAGGTGTAGGGGTTTTCATGTATGGGTGAGGAGGGATATTTGTGTTATCTCAAGTTCATGTTGTGTGGTTGTCATGATTATTCTGTGTAAGACCTGTTTTTGTCTTTATCTATTTCTTGTATTGTATTGTTCTAAATAAAATAAAAAAAAAAAAAAATTGCAAGTTGTTTCAAGATAAATCTCCATTACTTATCAGCGCTTCATTTCTATAATATTAAACGTTTAATATAACCACTTTGAAAATATAAAACATTTTTTGGAAAAACGCCTAAATTTACACAAAATACGGCAAACCTAGCACCTTATTCCTAGTAATTTTACCTTATTCCTAGTAATGACCCTCGTATTGTAGATAGTCTTAATGACCCTCGTGTAGTAGATAGTCTTAATGACCCTCGTGTAGTAGATAGTCTTAATGACCCTCGTGTAGTAGATAGTCTTTTTAGTATGATAATAAGATGTTATCTTCATTATAGAATAATAAGAAAATATTATAACCTTTATATTATAATAATAAGGTAAAAGGACCCCAATGGAAATAAGTCACTCTGTCTGACTTTTTTGTGTTATCCCAGGTTCTCTACACATATGCTGCTATGTATGATAATTCTATGTAACTGTATTTGTGTATACCTGAATAAACTTACTTACTTACTTACAAACTAAAAGTAGTACATATATACGTATATATACACGAATCAAAATACATGAGTTTACCAAGATATATCTGACTATCGTGATATTTGTTATAGAAAATGAAATCCAGTCGGCTTGTCTAACTCGTCTATATATTAAAACTATATTCGAAATTATATTTTTAATAGAAATTGTTTTAAGCACTGAATACAATTCAGTTGATAATACACATAACGTTTCAGATAATAAAAGCGAACTGTGAGGAAATGCTAGAGAACCTTATAGTGATGACATGTGTTTAAAACAATATAATTAATATATACCTACTCTCGGTATCTATAATCCTCAAATGTTAATTATTCCATTGTGTCCACCTTAATGAGCTTGTTACCACCTGCAGCTCAAAAGACTGCCATCCCCACGAGTCCCTTTGAGGCGGGGTAGGTGGCAGACCAGAGGCCTAGCTTCTCTCTACGATCCCCGTGAGGGCGGGGACTGTGGCTAGGCCTGGGGACAGTTGGTCCCAAAGATGAGGGGGTACTTGTGCCTCCTCCCATGGGAGACTTACGTCTCGAGATACTCCCCAGATAGGGAGCCAAGGCCGGGTCACCACTACTTGGAAAAGACCTGGGCCGGGAGAATACCGGCGAATAATAAAAAAAAAAAACCTTAATAATAATAATAATAATAATAATAATAATAATAATAATAATAATAATAATATCTTTATTTACTACAAGTACATGTAGAGTCCTAGCTGACATCAATGACACTACTATATAGAAAGCTGCTTGTTATGCAGAGCATTTCCGGCAAATTAGGTCAGTTTTGTCCCAGGATGCGACCCACACCAGTCGACTAACACCCAGGTAACAATTTTAAACTGATGGGTTAACAGGGTCAGGGACAGCAGGTGCCTTATGGAAACACGTCCCTAATGTTTTCTAGTCTACCTTACCGTACCGTATGTACAAAATTACTGCACCGTTATTGCCTTCTTAATGTAAAGTTAATCTTAAGTTTGCCCGAAATGCTTTGCATATAAAGGGGCTTTTGTCATGTACACCCAGTTGTTATACGCAGATATTATTATTATTATTCAAGATAATTCAGTGCGTGGGAATGAGAAGTAATCAGAGCTGATAGAAAAACAGGGTAGTTCCAGTTACTTGAAGCTTAACGTATTTTGATTTTAATGGAAAATTTGTAACCATTACAAGTCAAAAAATCTTTATTAGATAGATTTCCGCAATACTTGGGTATCTTTATTGTGGAAACGTTCCGCCAGATAGTGGCTTCCTCAGTCCAGTACAGAAATGAATGATGAAAGATGAGGAGATGGAGGTAATCAGTGTCTCAGCCTAGCGTCGATGTGTTCAGTATATCAGTCCATAAATTAATTTTTGTGTCAGATTATGTTTTTATAAGTATTAGTATTCACTGTAGTAATAAGGTTTATTGAGATGAATTGAGCTCCTGTTAAAAAGTTTGTAAAGAGTTTGTTTACATGGTTTTGAGATCTGTTCAAACTACTTGGAGGAAACACGAGGGCAGGATTTTGTAAATAAACCTAACTTTACACCTTTCTTGGTTTGAGCAACCCTTTTCAACCATTCACATCGATTATCTGCTGCTAACAACTGAGTCCATAACCTGTGTCAATGGTCGTTTAAGTAGAGAAACTCAAATATTGATAAACGCATTTTTTTTTTGTGTGTGTGTGTGTGACATAGCCGCTTGGGTAGACAGCTTCCAGCGGGGATTGTTATACTACCCTAGGGAAGGGCTGTTACATGGGTATGCCTTGCAACTTCCCTTGTTATAGCATAAATAATACCTGTATATTGTATGATTAGTCAGCTGTAAGATGTAGTGCTAATTTAAGGTGTAAAATGATTATTTTGCACTAGCCTGTTTTAACCTAACTATTTTTAAATGGTGTGGTCGCATGGTCATTTCTGCATATTGAATGCTTATGGGTTTTATATATGCTTTGTGCCTATATTCTGTTATATGCTGTCTACTTTTTCTGGCACTCGGCACCCTTCTTGCCCCTGGTCCCGTTATTCATGAGAGAGCTGTTCCCATGAACGAATCTTCTTGGATTTCCTGCTCTGTTTCCGCAACTTTACAAGTTCCTGATGTGTTGATTGCAACACTAAAGGCCTACAGCTAACATTCAACTCTCATATAGCTATTTCATATAGCAAGGGGCTAGTAACCCCTTCTCCTGTATATATTACTAAATGTAAAAGGAGAAACTTTCGTTTTTCGTTTTAGGCCACCCCGCCTCGGTGGGATACGGCCCGTGTGTTGAAAGATATATATATATATATATATATATATATATATATATATATATATATATATATATATATATATATATATATATATATATATATATATGATAATAAAAACGCAATTTCATACATATATTTTTTTTAGAAAAAACAACATACATAATACATGAAACAAAATACGAATACATCATGTTCATGAACTTCCTTGGAGGAGTTTCTCAAGAATATTGAAATAAAATATTGAGAAGACTGTACCAGACAGTCTGGGCTTTTAACAACAATTAACTTACTGTTTAGTTTAGACTGGAAAAAAAGACACTAGTTCAAAATTAAGATTTTAAACGCTAACTAAAAATATTTTAATTATTTTTAATTATTACTGCGTTCATGGGACAGAGCTAAAAAATACCCGCAAGGGTCATGCAGTGCCTGAAGAAGGGTAGGGTCTAAGGTTTGATCTGATGGGATGGTAACGCCACTTTGTCAGTAAATCTGATAGGTCAGGTGATGACGATTATCAATCCTCGCCTTTACTGCGCTGGGAGAGTCTGTTGTGTTGACCATCTGTGTTGCAGACCGTCTGTGGGAGATCAGTGGTGTAGGCCATCTATGGTAGGTCTGTGGTATAGACCACTGCGGTAGGTCACTAATGTAAACAAAGTAGTATGCTGCATTCTGAAATGCATTTTGAAATGCAGCATTTTGAAGCATAGACTACTGAAGAAGTCTGTTGTGCAGGCAACAGACACCCAAGGCTGCAAATGTATCTTATTTATCAAGTCACCTGTAATTCACCAGAATTAAAACACTTGCCAGGTCTTAATCGCTCTAAACTGGGCGAGAAAGTGAGACTCCTCTGTACATCTGCTTGTAAGATTATTTTTTGTCATGTACAAGGAAATTAACAAGAAGCCTGAATAATGACTAGTTCGTGAAGCTTTGGGAAGACAGAAAACAATAGTTGATATGGCTTTGGTTATACACTGGCACTTAAAATGCATTCAATTTGTTAAAATACTAAATGTAATTTATGATAATCTAAGAATTTGCTAAATTATGAAGAAAAGACGTATATCACAAGACAAGCTTTCACTGGGACAAAGTTTCACTCTGTAACTTGACTAAATCACGAAATGTAACCCTCAATTGAAGCTTGTTATGCAGCATCTCTTTCCTTTAGTTTGACGGCATTACCCCATTTGCAACCAAATTCATAAACTAAATTATGACGTCTAAGTACGGAGGGACAAAAACTATGGGAATGTTACTGAATACAGGAAACACTGAAAATATTTTGAGATAGAGCCTCCCAAGATTAAATTAAACCTTATCACCCCACTCGTCGTCAGCGAAAAGATCAGCGAAAGATGGGAAGTTAAAGTCTTCATTGAAGAGCGAGTCGTAGGTACTGGTCTCTGGTGGAGGATTACCAGCGCTACCTGAAGGTACTCCGTAGGTGGTAGCTGGTGTTGGGGGACTACCATAGCTTTGTGATGGAGCTGGTGCAGGTGGAGCACCATAGCTTTGTGCTGGAGTTGGTACAGGTGGAGCCCCATAGCTTTCTGCTGGTGCAGGTGGAGCTCCATAGTTTTGTGCTGGAGCTGGTGCAGGTGGAACCCCATAGCTTTGTGCTGGTGCTGGTGGAGCCCCATAGCTTTGTGCTGGTGCAGGTGGAGCCCCATAGTTTTGTGCTGGAGCTGGTGCAGATGGAGCCCCATAGCTTTGTGCTGGAGCTGGTGCAGGTGGAGCCCCATAGCTTTGTGCTGGAGCTGGTGCAGGTGGAGCCCCATAGCTTTGTGTTGGTGCAGGTGGAGCCCCATAGCTTCGTGTTGGTGCAGGTGGAGCCCCATAGTTTTGTGCTGGAGCTGGTGCCGGTGGAGCCCCATAGCTTTGTACTGGAGCTGGTGCAGGTGGAGCACCATAGCTTTGTGCTGGAGCTGGTGCAGGTGGAGCACCATAGCTTTGTGCTGGAGCTGGTGCAGATGGAGCACCATAGCTTTGTGCTGGAGCTGGTGCAGGTGGAGCACCATAGCTTTGTGCTGGAGCTGGTGCAGGTGGATCACCATAGCTTTGTGCTGGAGCTGGTGCAGGTGGAGCACCATAGCTTTGTGCTGGAGCTGGTGCAGGTGGAGCCCCATAGCTTTGTGTTGGTGCGGGTGGAGCCCCATAGCTTTGTACTGGTGCAGGTGGAGCCCCATAGCTTTGTGCTGGAGCTGGTGCAGGTGGAGCACCATAGCTTTGTGCTGGAGCTGGTGCAGGTGGAGCATCATAACTCTGCGATGGTGCAGCTGGCACAGGTACTGTTCCATACGCATCAACAGGAATTGCTGCTTCAGTATCCAGAGGCAACGGTGATGAGACAGGTGGTTTGTAGCTTGGATCAATAGATCCAGGGGTGGGTGAGGTGTAAAGGAGTGCTGGGGCAGGGGCAGAGTGTGAGGGTGCTGGGGCAGGGACAGAGTATGAGGGTGCTGGGGCAGGGGCAGAGTATGAGGGTGATGGGGCAGGAGCAGAGTATGAGGGTGCTGGGGCAGGAGCAGAGTATGAGGGTGCTGGGGCAGGGGCAGAGTATGAGGGTGCTGGGGCAGGGGCAGAGTATGAGGGTGCTGGGGCAGGGGCAGAGTATGAGGGTGCTGGGGCAGGGGCAGAGTATGAGGGTGCTGTGGCAGGGGCAGGGTATGAGGGTGCTGGGGCAGGAGCAGAGTATGAGGGTGCTGGGGCAGGGGCAGGGGCAGAGTAAGAAGGTGCTGGGGCAGGGGCAGAGTATGAGGGTGCTGGGGCAGGGGCAGAGTATGAGGGTGCTTGGGCAGGGGCAGAGTAAGAAGGTGCTGGGGCCGGGGCAGAGTATGAGGGTGCTGGGGCAGGGGCAGAGTATGTGGGTGCTGTGGCAGGGGCAGAGTACGCGGGTGCTGGGGCAGGGGCAGAGTATGAGGGTGCTGGGGCAGGGGCAGGGGCAGAGTAAGAAGGTGCTGGGGCAGGGGCAGAGTATGAGGGTGCTGGGGCAGAGTAAGGTGGTGCTGGGGCAGGGGCAGAGTAAGATGGTGCTGGGGCAGGGGCAGAGTATGAGGGTGCTGGGGCAGAGTAAGATGGTGCTGGGGCAGGGGCAGAGTATGAGGGGGCATGGGCAGAGTAAGATGGCGCTGGGGCAGGAGAAGGTGCAGACGAGAACGAAGGTGACGAGGGAAAAGGAGTGGCTCCATATGAACCAGCAAATTCATCGAAGGAAGGGAAGGGAGGGAATATTGGTTCATATGTTGCATCGCCTTTCGGAGGGCCATACAAACTATCGATGCTATTGGATGGAGGTTCATAGCTGTTGCTGCTGGAAGCTCCCGAAGATCCTCCATAACCACTATTGGAAGCTCCCGAAGATCCTCCATAACCACTACTGGAAGCTCCTGAAGACCCGCCATAGCCACTACTGGAAGCTCCTGAAGACCCGCCATTGCCACTACTGGAGTCACCTGAAGATTCACCATAGCCACTAGAAGACTCTTCAACAATACTCGACGTCTTTGGAGGACCATAATCTGACGATGGTTTTTCTGGCTGTCCATAACTAGTGCTAGGAGCCTGTGGAGCTGACGGGGGTGGGCCATAGCTCGAGACTGGTGCCTTTGGTGGAGTGCCATAGCTGGGGCTCGGAGCCTTTGGAGGGGGTCCATAACCTGAGCTAGGGGCCTTTGGTGGACCATAACCTGTAGCTGGTGCCTTTGGTGGACCATAACCTGAAGCTGGGGCCTTTGGTGGACCATAACTGGGTGCTGGAGCTTTTGGTGGTGGGCCATAGCTGGGAGCTGGAGCTTGTGGTGGTGGACCATAGCTGGGAGCTGCATCTTTTGGTGGTGGGCCATAGCTGGGAGCTGGAGCTTTTGGTGGTGGGCCATAGCTGGGAGCTGGAGCTTTTGGTGGTGGACCATAGCTGGGAGCTGGAGCTTTTGGTGGACCATAGCTAGAGGCTGGAGCCTTTGGTGGACCATAGCTAGAAGCTGGAGCTTTTTGAGGACCATAGCTGGAAGCTGGAGCCTTTGGTGGACCATAGCTGGAAGCTGGAGCCTTTGGCGGTCCATAGCTGGAAGCTGGAGCCTTTGGCGGACCATAGCTGGAAGCCGGAGCCTTTGGTGGACCATAGCTGGAAGCTGGAGCCTTTGGCGGACCATAGCTGGAAGCTGGAGCCTTTGGCGGACCATAGCTGGAAGCTGGAGCCTTTGGCGGACCATAGCTGGAAGCTGGAGCCTTTGGCGGGCCATAGCTGGCAGCTGGAGCCTTTGGTGGACCATAACTGGGAGCTGGAGCCTTTGGTGGTGGACCATAACTTGGTCCGGGCTTATGAGGACGCGGTCTTCCTTTTTGTGGTCTCTGGGGTCTCTTCGGAGGGCGGATTTGAGGTCTTGGTCTGGGTTTATATCCGGAGGGTCTTTGACGAGTCTGTTCTGACAGATCAAGACACACTCCCAACAACAAGATGAACACTAACCAAGCCTGAAAGGATAGAGAGTTGTATGTAGCTTCACATCGCACATATTGAAGTAGATTACACAGTTTTGCGCAACAGTGGCATTGCATATAAAAATATAAATGATAATAGTAATGTAATTAATAATGTGATGACAGTAAAATAACATATATTGTAGTTTGGATCGTGAAAGTCTTCATTGTGGTTAACTAGGATGCATCTGAGTAAATGTAAAGGAACAGACACCATTCCCACGAGCCTTCCTAGGGCGGGGAAGATGGCAGACCAGAGGCCTAGCTTCTCCCTACGAGCCCCGTGAGGGCGGGGAATGTGGCTAGGCCTGGGGACAGTTGGTCCCAGAAGAGGAGGAGGTACTTGTACCTCCTCCCTTGGCAGATATAGGTCTCAGACACTCCCAAGACAGGGAGCCTAGGCCGGGTCACCATCTGGAAAAGTCCCGGGCCAGGAGAGTACCGGCGAATCAAGAAGAAGAAAAATAATATAAAGGAAAAATTAAGTACAAAAAATGCATTCATTTTATTAGACAAGGATAAAAATTATAATGAGTCCACAGGAAACTGATTCTCCACGTAACTATGCAGCACCTGAATAAGCTGCCCATCAGGCGAAGTGATAGCGACGAATATTGAATCCAATTTTCCTACCGCAGAGTAAAATAAAGCTTTTTATTCTGGCAGTGTTTCGCTTAGTTTGGTAACGCTAGACTCAGAGCAAAACATTGTCCCAGTAAAAGTTTGATCTGCAAGGTGCGTATTTTTTTCGATAACTTGTAATTTAGGGCTGTTGAGTCTCTGTCGAACACTTATCTGTGTACAACAGCACAGAAACCTGCTGTCTGAGTTTTGTTTTACCAGCTGATGTAAGGAAATTTATGTGCCATTAGTGTGTTAGAAACAGCAGGCCATTTATCTCCCAGAGTGTTTCAATATCAAGTTCTCAGAATATGCGAAACCTGTATAAGACTTGAGTGTCTCAAGATTTATTATGAAATAGAGGCGAAGCCATGCATGCGAGCTGTGTGCTGTCTTCATTAGTCTTTTAAGAAGTGTTGACTTAAGTGCCTTTATTCTTCGATGGAGGGGAAGGTGGTCCCTTAGACAGTGTTCTCTTGCTGCCATAGCCACATGAGGTGTTTGTCGTGGTGAGAGGAAGTACTGGAGAAGCTGAGGGAAGTTTCACTTATAATGGAAATACGTTCCATACTGTTAGCATGTACATTGCTTGCTGCTGCTGCTGTTACTCCTCCAACTACTGCTGCTGCTTCTACTGTTCCTGCTTTTTTCCGTATTTTTTCACAGCAGTAATTTCTTTGCTTCATCATGGAAACGATCCACTGGTGTATATAACTTTTATAAAATTCCCACATACGACATCAAATTTAATACATCTGTGTGTGTGTGGGTGTTTGTGTGTGTAAAGGATTAGAGCTCAAGCACTCGCACTAAAACAAGCAGTAAAATATTTAACAGTTGAATGAAAAGACACGTTATTTACGCAATAAATCAGTAGTGAAACACGCAACACATTCATAAAAATCTTGTAAGGTCATTGGTGTCACGAGCTCATGCAATTTTAACACTGCTTAGTGCACTTAATCATTACAGTTAAATACGCAAAACATCCTTCTCAACACTACGCTGTTGTCTGATCTCTAAGTTGCACTGTCAATGATATCACTGTACTCTCATGCACTGTCGCTGTATCCCAGCTTCATAACATCACTTGCATTTTCTCTAGTGCCAGCCAACCCAGTTGGTAATTTACACCTCGTTGGCCACTCTAATTAACAGCTTCGTTTCGTGAACCTGGACCAGTCGTAAGGGTGAGTATATATTAATTCTGCTTGGCTTCTTTTCCCGCTGGTCATCTATGTATGACATGACTGTCAGTTGTAAAGGTGACTTGTTACACCGCTCTGATGAGCGAGTGTGATCGAATTAAGTGTTCATGTAACTTTTGTTGTAATGTACGCATCTGTATTAAGTATGTATGGATGAATGTATGTATTATTATTATTGTTATTAGTGGGTAAATGTTAGGGATCATGCAGAGAGTGGAGAGTGGGATGCAATCAGGTTTGATCTGAGACGAGCGAGAGTAGCTTCAATTATTTAGATCAAGAACCTTTCCTTTCTCCCTACTTTCCTACCTCCCTCTCTCCCTCCCTTCTTATTCAGACCTTCCTACCTACAAGAATTGCAACAATAGTCCTCCCTCCTTACCTCTCTTCCTACCTTCCTACTTATAAGAATTCCATGTCCCTTAATACTTTAATGCTCCCCATGAATAAAAAACATATAATTTGTTCTATATATAATAAAAGAACCACAATGAAAAATAGTGAAATTCCAGGCGCTTTCCAGACTTCTCACATCAAGGAACTGTTGGAATTTCAGTAGCATCAAGGCACTTCCCCTTTGAATGGATTCGGTATGTATCTAAGTTCAAGCATACAGACATGTCAGAGAACATCTGTGGTTAAAGCCGACTACAGACTTGACACCTCCCTCTTGACAGCTGAGATTACGACTGAATCAGGTCGTATGTAGTATAATAAATTAACATGGTATTTTATCGTATCGGATGAGTACTCTTTCATCACTAGTGATATGCACTTGAAATCTAGGTTATTAAGAAGTGCAGTCTGATCAATAAAACTGTTTTTTATTACTGCTCTTTAGATTTTAAAAGTGATGAAAAGAAACTACCTGTCTACCTGGAGTGTTGCTGGGGTCAACTCCCCCACGGCCCAGCCCTTGACCAGGCCTCCTGGTGGATCAGGGCCTGATCAACCAGGCTGTTAACGCTGGCTGCACGTAGTCCAACGTATGAATCACAGCCCGGCTGATCGGGTCACTTACACGGCGGGTTAGGTTCCAGGCTACTGTTGTGGAGCATAAATCGCCGTAAAGCGAATCACACTGTTTTTTCACTTATAAATGCATATAATTGCTTCACAGCATGTTTGCACTATCATATAATAAGTTAGCAATAGAACTAGGCATTAAAAACAAGAAAGGAAAATACATATAGAGCACACTCATTACTTACCTTAAAATATTTGTAGTCTTAATATGGGATGAAAAGTTGTACGAAGTGAAGTGTGATAGTCTGCCTGGCTACCACACCTACACGTAACCTTCGACAAATTTCACCGTTTGCTGCTGATGAAACTCATTAAAATTAAGTGTGTGTGTGTGTGTGTGTGTGTGCACTGAATTTAGGTACATATCCAGCTTCCTATTGAAGGAAGCCAGGGGTAGGAGGTTGTTAAACAGTCTTGGGCCCCTGGCACTTATTTTTTTTTTGTTTGGTGTATGTATTAATTGTGCTCCTACTTTTCACTGGGGGTATGTCGCACCGCCTGCCCAGTATTTTGCTTTTGTAGGGAGTGATTTCTGTGTGCAGATTTGGGACCAGTCGCTCTAGGATTTTCCAGGTGTAGATTATTTATCTCTCTCGCCTGTGCTCCAGTGAGTACAGGTCAAGTGCTTCTAAACGTTCCCAGTAGTTAAGGTGTTTGACGGAACTTATATGTGCAGTAAAGTTCTATGTACATTCTATAGATCTTCGATTATCTTCGATTTCACCTGCCTTGAATGGAGCTCTTAGTATACAGCAGTATTCCAGCCTAGAGAGAACAAGTTTGTAAGAGTAAAAGAAGGAATTATAATCATGGAGATGAGATGAACGGTTTAAATACTTGAGAGTGGACGTACCAGCAGTCAGCTCAGCAGGTGGGTCTACGAAGAATAACGGAAATTACTTAATGGTTGAAGTACGGCGCAGCCGAAAAGTGGATAAAACGCACGTACAGATATATACATGCTGTATATCTCTTTTTACCACTAAATTATTTAAAAGATGACTGAAGCAAAGTCGGAAATGTGTTTTAGAAATCCGATAGAGAAAGAAGCTTTTCAATGTATACAAATGGGAAATGTATTGGAGTATAATTGTATTAGCAAATATTTTAACAAAGTTTTGAATGTTTCCGCAATAAGGAGGTTGGAAGCCATAGACATGTATTTAAGATCAGTGTGGTGTAATGCAGATGATAAAGACTTAAACAAAAATATAGTAGAGGTTAGTGATGGGGAGGCAACAGGGAAAGGATTGCACAGATGCACCAACACATTTAGAGGCTCCCAGAAGACAGAGTAGTCTACAGTCTACTGCTAGGGGAAAAACAACAATTTGTAAATAATTAAAACATGATTAAATCCTATGATGCTGGAGGCAAATAATTACTTGTCTCGAATTTATATGACATTAGCTGGAAATATCATGGTATGATAGCCAGGTTTGCCAGTGTAAGATTTTTTCTTGTGTGCAACTCTCGACATTTATGTTTAAACTAAGAAATACTTCAGTTACATAATTAGTAATAGTAGCTTAAGTAAAAAAAAATAATAACATTAATCATAAGAGGCCCCTGGACAAATTATTTGCTCAGGGGCCCCGCTACATGACTAAATCCGGTTCTTTTTGGTGGTATAAACTAGTAAAACAAATTTATCACACCTCCTGAGTGATTTAATGTTAGTGCATGACTAGCTTCATTAGAGCCATTACTAACTGGCACACTTTCACGGCTTCAGCGCCAAAACCAGATGATACACTGACCTACAAACACCCCAGCTGCCTAGTTGCAGGAAAGCTTCATAAAGATGGGCTTTTTGCTACAAGGCTCAGCATGGAGATTTCTCAACTTACAGCTGTCAGTGAACATCAAGGTGGAGAGTTCCTCTTAGGAATCAATATATTGGCAATGGGCTCACTTCTCTACTTATTTATCTAGAGTATTACAGCGGCTCTCCACCTTGTTGCCCAGGGTCATGTTGAAAACCTATATGTGGGAAAATGGAAGCAGTCCATTGTGGCCTGCACTGTCTAAACTGCAAGTTTTAAGAGTTGGCATGCAAAACATAAATCAATATTAAGAGAAACCGTGCTATGGTTGAGTGCTCCCTTGATACCCTGATCCTTTTGTATCTTGCAATCCCCAGTTAACCTGCTAACCGACCTAATGGGATTAAAATTCATCCCTGGAAGAATGGCAGACAATTGAAGTGGGACAAAAACCTACGTGTCTTCTCTGGCTGACACCTGTAGCCGTTTTATTTTTGGGCAACAGGATAGTGGTACTAATCACAGTGAAGAATCTAAACTCAACAAGTATGTTGATTTCAGCCATCGGCACTACATTGTTATAGTAGGATCCGAGACCATTGAACCCCGGGGAAAATTTTGCAACAGGCTTCCTCAGTGACCTAAGTCCCAGCCTCATCAACACTACTCTGTTCCAGAGTATCGGTGTGGCGTTCCAGAGGGGCTGTGCCTTTCTCATTCTCGGTTCCCGACCAGCTTCTGAGGATATGGAGGAGATTCATTAGCTGTTCGACAATATTGTTCTAATGTTTACGGGACTGTGCCACTGAAACAAATTCTAACCTAAAAAATACATTAGGGATTAAAGGAAAACATTTTTTAAATAGATTCTAGAGACTCCTTAAGATTTTTTCTTTGAAGGCATTTTATTCACATGTCTGAGGCTACGAATCCTCAAAAATTTGCTCTAGCGTTTTCATTACCTGCAATTTTTTTATCCTCGGAAAATTGTTCATTATTGTTCAGTATAACTACAGCCAGATGACCCCTTGATGTTAGTGTCATGCTGATCCTTGATGTTAGTGTCATGCTGATCCTTGATGTTAGTGTGACGCTGATCCTTGATGTTAGTGTCATGCTGATTCTTGATGTTAGTATCATGCTGATCCTCGATGTTAGTGTCTAAAATGGGGTCTATATGAAGAATGTTAAATGACCAATTTCATCAGGTTTAATTTTATCACAGTACTGATTGAGATTTATAGTTGTTCGATGTTGTTTTAGTTATGACCCTGAAGATCGTGTCACCCTCACCCAGAAAGAATAAATATTCCAATACCGTGGCTGGAACAATTCACCAAAAAGACATAGTAGTACAGCCTTATGTCGACGTTTCGGTCCATCCTGGACTATAGTCAAGTCACAGCTGTTATGACTTGAAAATCCAGGACGGAACAAAATGCCCACATAAGGTTTCTTTCCTAAATGCGTGTTTTTGGTGGCAAATTTTATATTTGTCTTGTCTATGGAAAAAGAAATGGATCTGAAATTTTGTTTTATTATATTCATGAAGAAATGCTAGGCCTACAAGGGTCATTCAGTGCCTATTTGTAAATTTATTTTATTGTATTCATGAGGGAGTGCTAGGCATACAAGGGTCATTCAGTGCCTATTTGTAAATTTCTTTTATTATACTCATGAGGAAGTGCTAGGCCTACAAGGGCCATTCAGTGCCTATTTGTAAATTTCTTTTATTGTATTCATGAGGAAGTGTTAGGCCTACAAGGGTCATTCAGTGCCTATTTGTAAATTTCTTTTATTATATTCATGAGGGAGTGCTAGGCCTACAAGGGCCATTCAGTGCCTATTTGTAAATTTCTTTTATTGTATTCATGAGGAAGTGTTAGGCCTACAAGGGTCATTCAGTGCCTATTTGTAAATTTCTTTTATTATATTCATGAGGGAGTGCTAGGCCTACAAGGGTCTTTCAGCGCCTATTTGTAAATTTCTTTTATATTCACTAGGAAGTACTAGACCTACAAGGGTCATTCAGTGCCTATTTGTAAATTTCTCTTATTGCATTCATGACGGAGTGCTAGGCCTACAAGGATCATTCAGTGTCCATTTGTAAATTTCTTTTATTATATTCTTGAGGGAGTGCTAGGCCTACAAGGGTCATTCAGTGTCTAAGGAATGGAAGGAAAGAGCACTTCAAATCTCATGGATGAAATACACTCCATTAGCGAGCATGTGGCAGAGCTACTAAGGAGCACCGTAGCCTAACGAGGAGAAATTTTGTCAGCTTTCATTCCATTATTCAAGCGCAGAATTTGGCATAAAATTTAGTAGTAGATACCGAGAAATTGGTTTAAAGAGACACGTAAGCACACACTTGGACATATTAGAAAACGTTTCGGTCCTGGGACCGAAACTTTTTTTAATAAATGTCCTAATGTTTACTCACGTGTCTTCATAAACAAAACGCAGAATTTCCCTTAAAAGCTCAAGAAGACTGTGATTTCTTTTTATGAGCATTGTAAATATTTTTTCGAATCACAAAAATATCACAAAAGCAACATACAAACCGAACTTGAAAAGTGAAAGCGTGTTATTAACTTTCTACAGTGAGTAAAAGCTGTCATCTGCAACAACAACAACGACAGGAGCCGAGTTGCTGGCGTGAGAAAGTGCTTCCACGAGGCTTCTCCCTTCTCGGGGAATTTTGGTGGACCACAGACTAATGTATTTAGCAAACCTGGATACGGTCGCAATGTGCAACCACAGTGTGCAGTTACCGTAAACTATAGCTACACATTCCTATATCCACACTGGGTACACCCACAGTGGGCGGCTACCGTATCCTATATGAGAGCTACATTTTGGAATCTCCCGAAATGAAAGCAAAAGCTGGTTTTAATTCTGCCATTTTCTATCCCCTAAGGAGGTTTACATTATGTGAAGAGAACATCGTCAAGCATTACATTCAAAGGGAAAGTTTGGCTACAAGACATAATTTTTTTCTGAGCCTTGAATACTGTGATGCATGATTGTTGAGTCAACAGAATTTTATATATTTAGGTGTCTCCAGTAGGTACCGCTCAGATACGGTGGATGAATTTGAAAATTCAGAGATGGCTTCCAAGGCGGTTACTGGCAACTTGTGAATTAATGAAGACGCACACAATCAGCATGAATATAGACGCTGGTAACGGGAGGCCTCTAACTGCGACGTTTCTCCCAAGTCTGAGTTTTAGTGAGAGTACAGGAAAAAATCAGAAACGGCTTTAAGAGGCACACGAGCGCCCTGAGAGTCAGGCTCGGAAGATATAGACAAGTCATGGGTGACAACTAGCTTCTCTAAAGAATAGAAAAAGGGTAGATAATTCTGGCAGAGGATCAGTTAATAGGATAACCGTGATCTCTAACACGACAGAAGCTTGGAGCATTTGACAAAGTAATGAGAAAGGAAAGTATATAAGAACATAAGAACATAAGAACGAAGGAACACTGCAGAAGGCCTACTGGCCCATGCGAGGCAGGTCCAAGTCTCCTACCGGCTTAAGCCAATGCACCCAACCTAGTCAGGTCAGGTCACATTGACTTAAGGGAGGAACACGGCAACCGACCTGGTAGCACAAGCTATCAGGTCTAACTCACACCCACCCACATCCACTCATGTATTTATCCAACCTATTTTTAAAGCTACACAACGTTCTGGCCTCTATAACGGTACTTGGGAGTTTGTTCCACTCATCCACAACTCTATTACCAAACCAGTACTTTCCTATATCCTTCCTGAATCTGAATTTTTCCAACTTAAAACCATTGCTGCGAGTCCTGTCTAGGCTAGATATTTTCAGCACACTATTTACATCCCCTTTATTTATTCCTGTCTTCCATTTATACACCTCAATCATATCCCCCCTAATTCTACGTCTTTCTAGAGAGTGCAGATTCAGGGCCCTTAGTCTATCCTCATAGGGAAGGTTTCTGATACATGGGATCAACTTTGTCATCCTCCTTTGTACATTTTCCAGAGAATTTATATCCATTCTGTAATAAGGTGACCAAAACTGTGCAGCATAATCTAAATGAGGCCTAACCAAGGATGTATAGAGTTGAAGAACAACCTGAGGACTCCTATTATTTATGCTTCTTGATATGAAGCCAAGGATTCTATTAGCTTTATTGCGAACACTTATGCACTGTTGTCTTGGTTTCAGATTACTGCTAACCAGAACTCCTAAATCTTTCTCGCAATCCGTAATATTAAGATCTACATTATTTAGTTTATATGTGGCATGGTTATTGTCCTGTCCAACATTTAGAACTTTGCATTTGTCTATATTAAACTGCATCTGCCACTTCTCCGACCACTGCATCAGTCTATTCAAATCTTCCTGGAGTGCTCGAATGTCCTCGTCAGAATGAATTCGACGGCCTATTTTGGTGTCATCGGCAAATTTGCCGATGTCGCTCTTTATGCCCTCATCTATGTCGTTTATGTAGATTGTGAACAGCAGGGGGCCCAACACTGACCCCTGTGGAACACCGCTCGTGACACTTCCCCACTCTGATTTCTCCCCATTTATGCAAACTCTCTGCTGCCTATTTGTCAACCATGCCTCTATCCAGGAAAAAATTTCTCCTCCTATTCCATGTGCTTTAATTTTCCTCAATAGTCTCTGATGTGGGACCCTGTCAAAAGCCTTACTGAAGTCCATATACACAATATCATATTCATTACCATGATCTACCTCCTCAAATACCTTAGTGAAAAAAGTTAATAAATTCGTAAGGCAGGAACGCCCCTTTGTAAAACCATGCTGAGATTCGTTGATTAATTTATGCTTTTCAAGGTGGCTACGAACTGCCTCGGCAATTATTGATTCCATAAATTTTCCCACTATGGAGGTTAGGCTTATTGGTCTATAGTTCGAAGCTAAGGACCTGTCACCTGTTTTGAAAATAGGTATCACATTTGCCATTTTCCACTTATCTGGCACCATGCCAGTTTGTAGTGATATGTTGAAAAGATTAGCCAAAGGTGTGCTAAGCTCCTCTTTACATTCCTTTAGAACCCTTGCATACAGTTCATCAGGGCCTGGGGATTTGTTAGGTTTTAATTTATCTATTTGCCTAATGACCATGTCACTTGTGACCCTAATAGTGCACAGTTTATTATCGTCCTGTTCTACATAATTTATCATTACTGGAATATCGCTGGTATCCTCCTGTGTAAAAACTGAGAGGAAGTATGTGTTAAAAATTCTACACATTTCCTTATCACTGTCAGTGAGCTGACCCGAGGAACTTTTGAGTGGGCCTATCTTGTCCCTGATCTTACTTCTGTATACCTGAAAGAATCCTTTTGGGTTAGTCTTCGATTCTCTTGCAACTTTAACCTCATAATCTCTTTTTGCTTTTCTAATTCCCTTTTTTATTTCTCTCTTTAACTGAATATATCGATTTCTCAATTGCCCCTCTCCTCTTTTGATTTGCCTATATATGCCTCTCTTTTGACCAATCAGATATTTTAATCTATTGTTCATCCATTTAGGATCATTTTTGTTTGATCTGATTTCCCTATTTGGAACATAATTTGACTGAGCAGCTAGAACTATGCCCTGGAAAGCATCATATCGGCAACCATCACCACCTACCTGACCCTTAGTCAGGTCATTCCAGTTCAGCCCACCTAAGTAATTTTTCAGTCCTATGAAATCAGCCAAGCGAAAGTCAGGGACGGAGACTTGATTGCCATTATTAGGGGAATTCCATGATATATTAAAACTGAGTGATTTGTGATCACTTTCCCCAAGCTCATCATTAACCTCAAGATTATTAATTAGTGTTTCCCTACTGGCAAGAACCAAGTCAAGGAGGTTATTTCCCCTAGTTGGCTCTGTCACAAACTGTTTTAAAAAACAATCCTGGATCGTATCAAGAAAGTCACCTGACTCTAAATTTCCTGTCAAATGGCAGAGACAAAGCCAGGACTAAGATTCATATTAGCAAAGTTGTGTATAACGAATGCTTCAGTAAGACGGTGTCTGTGAAGGCTGGAAGAAGGGTATAAATGTTGATATAATTGCCGACAATATGTTAGGTAGAAGGACACAAGTGCAACTAATGAGACATTTTATTGTGGCAACTTTTCACTCTCCAGGGCTTTATCAAGCCTTTACAAATAATACATGGACACAGAGGGTATACACCCTCTGTGTCCATGTATTATTTGTAACGGCTTGACAAAGCTCCTGGAGAAATGAAACGTTGCCACAATAAAATGTCACATTAGTTGCACTTGTGAAAGAAGGGTAGACAATTCTGGCAGAGGACCAGTTAACAGGATAACCGTGATCTCTAACATGACAGGAAAGAGCATTATTAGTGTCGGCAAGGTTAATACTTGCGTTCTTTAAGTCTGTCAGAATGGTCCAAGCGGACCGAAACGTCGTTATGAGTTTCAGTCTACTATCGTATTGTTCCCTCTTATACTTTAAAGAAATAACACACTTATAGATATATATACATATATATAGACAGTGATACATACCTCTGCTTACATAACCATGAGTAATCTGATTATTACAGAAAATTATATTGTCAAATGGAGCAGAGTGAAGCCTTCTGCGCCACTATTATGCATGTTGAACACTGCAGTGCGTCACGTGGGCGTCAATGTGACGACACTTTTCACAGTCATTCATTACGTTGCTTCAGAGAGGAAATGGGAAAGTGGTTAATAAAGAAAAATTCATAGTGATTTACAGGCTTATTTATCTAGGTTGGTTCATGGGGTGAAAAGCATATCGACTACATTAGGGTTGTTAAAGACAGGACGGTAACAACTAGACGTGATTACTTTAATCCCTAAAATAGGGATTACATTAAACTCCCATTAAATTGAGCTGAGCTCAGTGTGTGTATCCTGCAAGAAACCCCCCCCCCCGTCCCCCGTCCCCCCGTCCCCCCGTCCCCCCCTCACTCTGGCATCAAGGAATTTGTTAAGCAAAAGGACACATGTGCAACTAACACGACGTTTGACTGAGGCAACGTTTTGCTTTCCAGGAGCGAAACAAAGCTCCCGGGAAGCGAAACGTTACCCCAATAAAATGTCGCATTGCCTGAACGTGTGTTCTTTTACATAACATATTGCAGGTAATTCTGCCAATATTAACACACCAAAGAACTTCCCCAGAGAGGAGTGGCATGTGAAAAAAAAATTCCTACGTAGTCCTTCCTCTTTTCAAGGAGAGATCTTAATCCACGAAATTCAGGATTTGCATGACCGGATTTAAGGGATGGAAATACGGAACCATTATCCAGGGGCCCACACACAGCACGTTAGGGCCGCAACAAAAAAAAACAATCTATTCCTTTATGAACTTTTTTCAATAGATAATTAAAACCATATTAATCTTGGGATATTTGATTTACAGTAATAATAAAGAATAACGCAAAATATAATAATTAATAATAATAATAATTGGAAACACATTTCTTATAGCCAGTTTTAAACTTTGTGGAGATGTGTTTTTCCCTCAAAAAATTGGCCTTGATTTTAGGTTAAGTTTAAACTTGCACATTTATAATCAACTGTGTAAATTTGGCACAGATGCAACGATTGGCGACTCATTTTTCTTAGAATACGTATCGCTCACCAGGAGCTTTCCCAACCCAGTGAATTCATATGATTTATTAAGCTGCTGGTGGTCGAAACGTATCGTAATAAAAAATTTAAAATAGTATTGCACGTATTTCTAAACTATGCACTTGTCGGTACACCATTACTTCCCAGTACCTCAAATATAAGCTTAATATAGCTCTTCTAATACAAAGGTGCAAAAAAAAAAAAAAAGGCACAGAGGTGCGGAACTGGCTCTATACATAATACATTATAGCAACAAAAGTGTCTTGTGAAGGTCAGCTACAAGATACGGATCACCCACCACGACTCACCCTGATCACCCACCACAACTAACTTTGATTACCCTCCACGACTCACCTTGATCACCCATCACGACTGATCCTGATCACCCACCACGACTCGCCCTGATCACCCACCACAACTCACCCTGATCACCCACCACAACTCACCCTGATCACCCACCACAACTCACCCTGATCACCCTCCACAACTCACCATGATCACCCTCCATGCTACTGTTAAGGCCGGATGTTACGATAACTCAGACGCACCAAGCGTGTATTATAATGTGAAAATGAGTGTAAATCGTTGGTTATCTACTGGTGCGTTGTTACCACCCTTCACCACCTGCTGTTGCGTCGCTACGACCCTCCCCTGCCGCTGATGCGTTGTTACCACCCTTCACCACCTGCTGTTGCGTCGCTACGACCCTCCCCTGCCCGCTGATGCGTTGTTACCACAGTTCATCATCTGTTGGTGCGTCACTACGACCTTCCACCACTTGCTGATGCGTTGTTACCACCTGGTGTGCACTACTGCCACTCACTATCCCTTGTCTCTCACTCTTCATACACATCTCTCAATGTTTAGTAAACTTTTTTCTCAGTGGATGTTTCTGGACTGTCTCCGTGCCTCAGACTCTGGACTGTCTCCGTGCCTCAGACTCTGTACTGTCTCCGTGCCTCAGACTCTGTACTGTCTCCGTGCCTCAGACTCTGTACTGTCTCCGTGCCTCAGACTCTGGACTGTCTCCGTGCCTCAGACTCTGGACTGTTTCCGTGCCTCAGACTCTGGACTGTCTCCGTGCCTCAGACTCTGGACTGTCTCCGTGCCTCAGACTCTGTACTGTCTCCGTGCCTCAGACTCTGGACTGTCTCCGTGCCTCAGACTCTGGACTGTCTCCGTGCCTCAGACTCTGGACTGTCTCCGTGCCTCAGACTCTGGACTGTCTCCGTGCCTCAGACTCTGGACTGTCTCCGTGCCTCAGACTCTGGACTGTCTCCGTGCCTCAGACTCTGGACTGTCTCCGTGCCTCAGACTCTGGACTGTCTCCGTGCCTCAGACTCTGGACTGTCTCCGTGCCTCAGACTCTGGACTGTCTCCGTGCCTCAGACTCTGGACTGTCTCCGTGCCTCAGACTTCGTACTGTCTCCGTGCCTCAGACTCTGGACTGTCTCCGTGCCTCAGACTCTGGACTGTCTCCGTGCCTCAGACTCTGGACTGTCTCCGTGCCTCAGACTCTGGACTGTCTCCGTGCCTCAGACTCTGGACTGTCTCCGTGCCTCAGACTCTGGACTGTCTCCGTGCCTCAGACTCTGGACTGTCTCCGTGCCTCAGACTCTGGACTGTTTCCGTGCCTCAGACTCTGGACTGTCTCCGTGCCTCAGACTCTGGACTGTCTCCGTGCCTCAGACTCTGGACTGTCTCCGTGCCTCAGGCTCGTGTGAACAGTAATCTCAGGTGAAGATTTTGAACCAGATCACCTAGTTCATTTTCAGGTGCACTATATACATACTGTGATGTACATTTCTCATCCTACACCCCAGAATTAGATTTTAGATTTGGCCACCGAAATGGCTAGTTTACCGTGCACCCCATATCCACCTCGTGATGGATCAGGGTCTGATCAGCGGTAGCCATACCACTCTCCTCCTCGTCCAATCCATCGCTCTGGGTATCGTGCATCCATGGAATCTTTGGTCATACAACTAAACTACGATGGTGCACTATCATGCATGTACCACAGTTGTCTTCGAAGGTACGTGGTGCATCCTCCAGTAGGTGTGGTAGATCATCGTCTAAGAAGCGCCGGTAAGAGGCTCCTGTCCAGCGTGCGGGAAGGTGTCGGCTAATCAGGAAGTTGCAGATTATTCCAGCCTAAATGTACAGCGAATACTGACACTGGTATTAGCGCAAACCTCTAAAACTGGACTAATGTTAAGCGCTAAACCCAGACTCGCTTCGTATGTTCTAGCGTATATAATGTAAATAGGGAAGTTGGTTTTAGATATAATGTAAGAAATTGTCTTAGGTTCTATAAGTTGAAGGTACAAATGTATCAGCAATTATCTCTGTGCATATTTAATATTGTGATTTGATAAAGACCTCCATGCAAAGGCCGGGGTGGGGGGGTGGGGTCGTCTTTATCCTTAAAACTGCACTTGTTTTTCTCTAAGAAAATGGTTATAACTAACTATACTTTTTAAAGGGGGTTGACCCTTAAGCCAGCGGAAGGCCTCGGTCAGATGACCAAAAGCTTCACTGGTGGGTCATCATTTGAATAAGGCCAGAGTCAGGAAAGACTTGTCCTGTTTCCTGACAAACATTATACCTAACCTACCTCGTGCTACCTAACTGCATGTTGCTACTTCCTCCAAGCTACATAGAACCAGCTTTATCACTAAACCAATTAGCAGTGCTACTACTACTACTGTAGCAGTAGTAGCAACAGTAGTAGTAGTATTAATAACAGTTGTTTTAGTGGTAGTGAACTCCTGTCAGACGTCTTCACGGTTTGTCGTATTAAGGATTCTTGCTAAACTTTCGGAGATGACAAAGGAGCTTGTGTTCCATTTAACTGCGTCTGGCATGGAGATTAATGATGCTTCGAGGCATTTTCATCTTCGGGTGCCTTGAAGCGTCATTAATCACCACTTCAGACACAATCACACAGACGAAAGGCAGCTTCGTCATCCCTGAAATATTAGCACTATACCTTAAAAACGATAAATCCCTCTTCACCCCACAAAAAAGTCACCTCTGTTGCTGCTATTACTGCTACTACTACTAATATTTCTTTTATTAATTCTTTCTCGTTTTCGTCTTCTTTATTCTTCGTCTACGTCTTCTACGTCTACGTCTTCTTCGTCTTACACTTTTATTCTTCTTCTTCTTATTATTATTATTGCTACTACCACTACTACTACTACTACTACTACTACTACTACTACTACTGCTGCTACTACTACTACTACTACTATTACTACTACTACTACTACTACTGCCACTACTACTACTACTACTGCTACTACTACTACTACCACTACTACTACTACTACTACTACTACTACTACTACTACTACTGCTACTACTACTACTTCTACTGCTACTACTACTACTACAGCTACTACTACTACTACTACTACTACTACTACTACTGCTACTACTACTACTACCACTACTACTACTACTACTACTACTACTACTACTACTACTACTACCACTACTACTACTACTACTACTACTACTACTACTACTACTACTACTACTACCACTACTACTACTACTACTGCTACTACTACTACTACAACTACTACTACTACTACTACTACTACCACTACTACTACTACTACTACTACTACTACTACTATTACTACTACTACTACTACTACTACTACAACCACTACTACTACTACTACTACTACTACTGCTACTACTACTACTACAACTACTACTACTACTACTACTACTACTGCTGCTACTACTACTACTACCACTACTACTACTACTACTACTACTACTACTACTACTACTACTACTACTACTACCACTACTACTACTACTAATATAGAGTTTCCAGTTTTTCAATTATCCCCGCTTCTTACACTTCGTCATGTTCCCTTTATATAGGGTCCATGCTCCTTTGTTTTTATTAGTTTGGTAAAGCTCCGGAGAGAAACGTAGCTGCAATAAACGTTTCATTAGTTACTCTTGTATCTTTTTACCTAACATACTGCCAGTACTTTTACCAATATGTATCTAATTTTTTATTACCTACCATTGCAACAACATGACACCGTCAACACATTCTCCACTTTTTTTTTTTTTTGGATATCTTGCTTTCCGATTTTTTATAATCTCTAATCATTCATAGGCTTTTCTTCAATTTTTTTGCTTTCTCTGTCTCCCTTCCTTATGCATTATTGAATTCACATCATCCAGTTGTTTTGCAACATTTTTAAGAGTCATGTAAGCTAACATGAGTTGGTTAACGTGTTGACAAATGAAGATAATTAAGATACCTATATGTTATATGTGTCATAAACATTTGCTTGTCGGTATTATATATCATTATATAATTCACTCTGTGTTTTTTTTATGACCCATTTCCTCAGCCATTTCTGAATGCACCAACCGATGCACGCTATTTCAAATTATTTTTAGTATTTTCCCATACTTCTGGCTCTTTCCTTCTTCAGACAATTATATTTTTGCTCTCTGCCTCATGTCTCAGTTTCTTTAATTACAATGAGAAACTTCTCAAATATTCTCCATCATTGTAATACCTCTACGTCCTTTTTCAATACTTTCATTTTTACCAGACTATTGCTTTTCTTCCCTTAGTTTTCTCTCCTTTGTTCTCTCCAAAAAAATTGCGCCTTATTAAAATTTTCTTATTTGATATTTGCCGCTCCTTCACTATTCTTTTAACCTCTGTTGCATATTCCATGTTTTCTCTTTTCCTTAAACCCTAATTTACATGTGAAACTTGTTCACAAGAGCATTCATAATTCTACACAATAATCCCTTATATCCTCCTAAGAATGTTTTACTACCCAACTTATCCTGGAACTTTGTCCATACATAAATCACCCATTTCATTGTTCCGTTCTCCCCGCCGCCTTTTTTTTACGGTTCACTGACACCCTTCACATTTTACACTATGTTCTTCTTACACAAGCTGCCCTAAATAATGATCAAGGAACAGTCGTAACTCTAAGAGCGTACTATTTTTTTTTTCTTATGAAATTCACCATTCAGAAATTTAGTAAGACAAGTTTGTCACCGAATCTCTACTTGGAGTATATCTTCTAACATACTTTGCCTTTTATTAAACTGTTTCAAAGCAGAGTTTAATTTAGTGTTCCTCTACAGCAGCAGTTTTTAACCATTGGGGGCTCGCCCCCTAGGGGGCATGAGTAATTTCCAAGGCTGAGGACGCGAACCTACAGTCAAAATAACGTTTTCACTTTATACATTTCCGATATACAGACTCTTTTGAATATGTTAGTTAAAGGGACATAATTGCAACTAATGTAACATTTTATTGGGGCAACGCCTCGCTCTCCTGGAGCTTTATCAAGCCGTTGCGGCTTGATAAAGCTCCTGGAGAGCGAAACGTTGCTACAACAAAATTTCACATTAGTTTTACCTGTATCCCTTTACCCAACATATTGTTAGTAATTCTGCCAACATTAATGCAGTCTTTTGAATAGTATAAAAAAAAAGGCTACAAATGCGAAAGTTTCCCAAATTTCCAATTTAAATACAGACTTTTTTCGTAATTTTTAAATTTAGAATTTTATACAAAGGACGGAGGAGGCGTGGAGATTTGGACCAGCGTCGGTAAGTGCGCAACCTACAGCAGCAGCATTAACGTCTCTCATAGTAACTATTCTCTTCCCCACTCAAAATTTAATCATCATTCTCGTATCTCCTCGCAGAATTTCCTTTTCTCCTCTCATCTCTTGACACACTGAAAATTTCAACTTTGAAAACTTAAGTTTAAATATGCATAACCATTTGTTTTCCACAATTGCTCATTAAACATTTCTGCTACGCTTTTCTGCCTCTTATATAGTTGTGAATAAATCTAACTCCATCCTGTTCTAAATATCTCACGCCTTTTAAGTTCGCCTCACAATCTGTGTCATGTATACACATTATTAAGTTATTCAGCTTGCTTCATAATGTTAACAAACAGTTCTAACATCCGTACATCGTCCTCAACTTTCCTATATCGCGGTTGATGTGGGAACTCATCGGTCGGTTCCCACAATAGCGTGGTGACTGGATGAAGAAAACACAATCATCACAAAATCTCTCTCTCTCTGTCTTTCTAGAAAGTATTAAAAACAATAGGTAAACTGTCAGGCATTATCAGTTATTTATAAAAAAAATACTATCAATACGTGGATTATACTGCCTCTTGACTATTTATTATTTTTATAAATGATTTACTTAAAGCTGAATTACAATCCTGTAATAAGTAAATGGTAATTTAGTGTTTTTCTGGTCATATTGTCTTAAAATATACAACTCGCGCTGTCCTTGATTACTTTTACATTGTGATACTAGAAAAACAGAATATACTTAATAAAGATTGTTCTGACCATTGAAGTAATCGGAATATGTGTAAACATAACGTAAATACAAAATTTCTATATTATGCACTGTGTATCTGCAAATAAGAACAGAGAAGAAAAGACCCATATAAAAAGGCCGCAATACTGTAAGAAGCCTCACCTTGGGTTGAAAAAGTAACTTCATTTTCAGGAATTGTCTGCTCTCAAAGCAGGCTAATCTTCTTTACATATATGTAATACTACTTAATTTATTTTGGCACTGTTCACTAGAATTGAAATGTTTTCCGTCTCACACTGGCCACATATCTCACTGACGTGCAAGTGGAAGAAATCATTCACACAGGCATTTATTCACAGTACGGCGTTAGTGGATAGTTGGAGCTTCCTCGTCCAGGTGTTGTGTTACCAAGTCAGTCCTCTAGCGTAGTGACGATCGCCTCTCAAACCGTCAACTACTGCGGGAATAAAAGTGAAAACGTTGGATATCTTTTATATGTGGGAGTCTCGAGCCCCTCCCCATAGCTCTCACTTTTCTCTTCACTACTAGCTCCACCCTATTCTATTCCTTAACTTTTGCTACTAGCCCCACCCTCTTCTATTCCCTAACTCTTGCTACTAGCCCCCATCCCTTGTATCAGCTTCGAATTTAATCTTTTAAATCACTGGTAATTTTAGCTTTTCCCCTATCTTGTCCTAATTAATATTACCCTGTCAAAACACTGCGGTCAGGTAACCTCATCTCCTGACACCTTTCTCCAGGTTGAGCATTCATGCGTTGTACACCTGACCTCTTCCCCATAATCGCAAGTTTTACCTATTCCCCATGGGACGCGTCCTTAATCCATCCAAATGCGAAGTCATCTCAGCCAATCAGCAAGTGATCGATACAGTGGGACCCATACTACCAGATGAGTCAACCACTGCCCCCACAAATTACGTCTTGCTTGGAGCATCTCTAGGAACTGATGTAATTCACGCATTTCTTGAGGAGGCTGAAACAAGGAATAGGCAATCTAGACACCCATGATGCCTTATAGCTTCTTACAAAGTGCTTAAGTCTTCTCAGGCTAACATATTTCCTATGATTTACATCATATGACAACTCTAAATTGCACATATATAACAGTCTCCTGAGGGTGATGTTCACTATAGTACTCAACCTTGCTTTGGAAAATGGACAGTGAGACCATGTTATACTTCCAGTCTGACTAGGAGGCACTGGTGTCCGTAAGGCATCACAGATTGCCCACCATACTTTCTTGTCTTCCTGTGTGACATCCAGCAAACTATTTCCAGTGATTTTTCCCCTGAATACCTTTGGGATAATATATGGGTTCATGACGAAAAGTTCATTGATGGAGACAGGCTCTGGAATACTCTAACAGGCTCTGCGCCAGAGATGCAACTCCTTCCTTCCCTCCACTACAAAAAGTCACACTAGAATGGCTCAGTAATAGAGAATATAGCCTCAACAATACTTGAGAATGTGTCTGGAAAGGAAAGAGCTCACCTCCTGGCTGTGAGAGCTCCTTATGTTGATTTACTATTGGATTTCCTACTGCCTGTTCCTTCAAAGGCACATGCTTCGACCCGTAGACTATCTGCATCGGTGTTTCGACAGCGCATTAGCAGATTGATTCGTGTACCACGGTCTTGCTTACCGTTGATCCAAGGGAAAGATTGTAAGGCATGAGGTTAATATCGCCAGAAAGAGCCATGCAGGAGCTTAAAGCCCATCAATAAAGAAGCTGCCTCATCTATGCAGATAGAATGGCAACCAGAAGAGTCCAGATGGAATTACCTTGCAAGTCTGGACAGACAGCAAGCAAATGCTGTGGGACTACACACACGCATCATTACTAACTGACACCTATCTCTAATACAGCAGGGAGGAAGGAGGAGCAACTGACAAACACACACAAGTATTTATATCCCTCAAACATTGTGTATTTCACCAGCATTTTCGTATCCTTTAAACTTTGTTTACCATGTTACATACCAAAATATAACTATTTCCATATTTATAAAAGATGAGCTTTAGGGAGAAATCCAAAGGCTTTTGAAGGCTTTTCATCTATTTTATCTTCATAATTTACACTTGAGGTGGACCCTACATTATATATATTCTCTTACATTATAATGAAGGTAGGGAAGGAGAGTAATCTCCAGTATAATCTGCATTCTTGAAATTTTTTCTCGGGACATTGACGATGGAAAGCGTCACTACAAACATATCAGGTGTTGTTGTCATTTGCTACCGGCGCATCAGTCAGTCACTTCCTGGTAGTATGCAACACTTGTCACACGCGACGGGTAATCCGTTCTGCTCTCTCTGAGAATTACATCACTTGAGTAAGACTCGTCGTCAGTGAAGTGTGAGGCTGACGCTCCTGAGAACACTTCTACTCTGTAAGTAACCGTTTAAAGACGCGTTATTTTGCGATGTATTGCCTGCAGTGAGGCGTTATCACCCACAGTGGGGCTTTTTCCAGTACATCATAAGGCACCTAGAGGGCTGAAATGCCACAAAAAATATGCTTATAACTTCTTTAAATTATAACTTTTCTATCTATATGGTAAGTACGTGATCAACAGCAGCACAATAATCATACTGTGCCCAACACTACCTTGCTTCCACAGACTCTTGTACTAGTATTACATTCAGGGGAATTGCTGGAAATCGAACCCGAATATTTTCGGTTATAAGCCGAGCACCCCACGATAGATATAATTTCATTACTTGATAGAATAAAACTATCTGGCAGTAAATTAGTGCCACACCACATGACTCTTCCACGTAGTACGTGATCCGGAACGTCCTTACTAATGCCCTCCCGAACACTGAACCTTGAACCTGCCTTATGCACTCAGTTTTTACCACTTAATTTTTACCATTGTAGCGACTTGTTTCATTTCTCTCTCTCTCTCTCTCCCTCTCTCTCTCTCTCTCTCTCTCACGTATAGCTATAATCTCCAAGACAAGCCTTAATGAGCAACTGTCTATTAATAAACAAAAATCTGGACAAAATATCAAACTGAGGTCCTGTATGTGGCAGGCTCTTCTCTGAACCATTCATCCTTGAAGGTTACAATAGGATGATTTTACAATAACCACTTCCGTGACATGATTGCACCAGCTGCCACCATCTGAGATGCTATTGTCTCATACCACGCCCCCCACAGCTTTCTTGGCACATCTGTTCTCATATACCTCAAATCCATATTGTCTTTTAAACCCAACATAGGTCTTAATAACTTATGTTGGGTTTAAAGACACTACGACTGCTAATTAAAAGACGGACGGGGATTCGAAACGAGGTAATGTGTGTGGGGAGGCCCTGCACTATACCATTCAGCCACTGAGGTTGTAATATAAGTACTAAGGGACTGATCACCCCTGATTATCCCTCTGGTTTTTCCACTGCCTCCACTATGTTTATATTCCCCAATATTGGATTGGAAGAGTCAGTGACTAGCGAAAAGTCTTAATAAATACACTCAGGTAATACACATTTATTATTCATTAGGAACTGGCCTGCTTTAAGAGTCTGCCGCTATATCCCGCATTTCTACTACTTCAATAAACTTTGGGGTCGTAGTTTGTTACAGAAACTTACAAGCGTTCTAGGACCATCTCCCTCGCTACGTATGTTAGGTAAATGGACGCAATACACGAAGATAGAAATGTGAGTAAGGCTGTCGGTTACCATGTGAATTCCTCTTCTCCCCAGTCTTACTGGAAGTGTTGCTTCATTGCACTTGTGATCCTCGGGTGATAGATTTAGTGCTTCTCTAAAGAATAAAAGCAAGAATTAGTCGTATTCATAATTCATGAAATAAGTTAGCCTGGGCAGGGTTATACACCTTGTGAAACGATGTAAGGTATCGTGGGCATACAAATCACAAATCATCCTAATATCCTCCATCCTCTTCAGTTCATTCAATTTGTTGTCGAAGACTGTCGTAATAGCCTGATGAAACAGTGATGCTCCAGGTTGCTGTTTGATGTGATAATTGAATAATCTGGTGGAATGCCTCGAACTTCAGCAATTATTGGGTGGTCGAGATGATTATTTATAATTACATTCAACACATAATAATTAATAGCTATTTCATATTAAAACTTTTAACGTGAATATAAATACTAAAGCCAAAAATCCTTGAAAGTGGTTGTGTGAGGAGAGCCACAGATGAATGGATCAAACACCAAGTAGGTCGCGTATCAGCGAAATCCTGAGCGGACAGATAAGTTATGAGGCGGAATAAAGGGATAGACGAAGATGACAGTAAAAAATGAAATGGGCAAAGCACTGGAGAATAAAAGTGGGACACTCACACAGTACAGAATTTAATAGACCCTTTTTATTGTCTCTGAAGGAAGGAGATGCAAATTCAAATTCAAATTCAAAGTTTATTCTCTATAAAGATTACAATGTTGAATTTACAGAATTTGGTTGTTGTGTGGTTTACATATAGTTAAATAATGATTACAGAGTGTACCACTAGAACGCCTAGCATGGCTAGGCATTTCGGCCAGACTTAGTTTAATTCTTTATTTTAAAATATTACAAATTATGAGGTAAGCTGGTATTATGGCTAAGTGACTAAATACTAGTTTGTGAGTTTAGCAATGTGAATGCTTTTGTTTTGGCACAGTACATAGTTTCAGTATTGGCGTATCATAGGATTCATTATTTTAAGATTGAGATTAATATTTCTGTTTATGGTCAAATGGGTGAGTGAGTGTAAGTGTGAACCACCAGGTGGTATTCGTGTAGTTAGTTGATGGGGTTTATCAGGGAGATAAGATGTTTTCTAATGGTAGTTTTGAAGGTGATGAATGTGTCTGCAGTTCTAGAGTTCTCAGGTAGGGTGTTCCAGATTTTAGGGCCTTTGACATACATAGAATTTTTGTAAAGGTTTAGTCGGACATGGGGAATGTCGTAGAGATGTTTGTGTCTGGTGTTATGCCTGTGGGTTCTGTCACAACTATCAAGAAAGCGTTTTAGGTCAAGGTTGATATTGGAGTTTAAGGTCCTGTAGATGTAGATTGCACAGTAGTAAGTGTGGATGTACTGAACAGGGAGTAAGTTTAGATATATGAAGAGTGGGGGGGGGTGTTGCCAGGGAAGGGATTTAGTGATTATTCTTACTGCAGCTTTTTGTTGGGTTATTATTGGCTTTAGATGTGTTGCTGCAGTTGATCCCCAAGCACAAATAGCATAGGTGAGGTATGGATAAATAAGTGAGTGGTATAGTGTGAGAAGGGCATTTTGCGGCACGTAGTATCGTATCTTGGAGAGGATCCCAACTGTTTTGGATACTTTTTTGGTTATGTGTTGGATATGGGTGCTGAAATTCAGGTTGTTGTCAAGGTATAGGCCTAGGAATTTGCCCTCATTATGTCTGGTAATTAGAGTGTTGTCGATCTTAATGTTAATTTGTGCATCTCCTGCTCTGCTACCAAACATAATATAGTAGGTTTTGTCAGTGTTAAGCGTAAGTTTATTGGCTGTCATCCAAGTCGATATTTTGATCAGCTCCTCGTTAACAATGGTGTTGAGGGTGGCAAGATTAGGGTGAGAGATGACATAAGTCGTGTCGTCAGCAAAGAGAATGGGTTTTAGGTGTTGGGATACGTTTGGAAGATCATTGATGTATATGAGGAAGAGCAGGGGGCCGAGGACACTTCCCTGCGGAACTCCAGTATCAAGTGGCCGTGTTGTTGATGCTGTGTCTTTAATGGTAACATACTGATACCTATTAGTAAGGTAAGATTTGAAATAAGCAAGCGCATGGCCTCTTATACCGTAATGGTCAAGTTTGTGGAGTAGGATGTCGTGGTCTACTGTGTCAAAAGCTTTTCTTAGGTCAATAAAAATTCCTAGTGGATATTCCTTATTTTCCAATGCTGTGTAAAACAGATCTAGCATTTTTATGATTGCATCATTAGTGCTTTTATTTTTCCTAAATCCAAATTGGCAGGGGTTGAGTATGTTTTGTGCTGTTATAAATGAATATAGTCTCCTGTGCACGAGTTTCTCAAAGATTTTGGATAGCAATGGTAAGTTTGATATTGGCCTATAGTTGTTTAAGTCTGTAGGGTCACCACCTTTATGTATTGGTGTAACCCTTGCCATCTTGAGTAGTTTCGGGAAGGTGCTAGTTTCTAGTGACTTGTTAAAAAGTAATGAAATAACATGCGAAAGGATATGGGCCGCTCGCTTGTACAGTAATGGTGGGACATGAGACAGATTCCCTGAGTTGTTTTTAAGTGACTTTATAATCTCGGTGACTTCCGAGGGCTCAGTTGGTGCAAGATAGAAGGAATTTGGGAAATTCCCATCTAGGTAGTCCCTGGCATGGGCATTAGTATGTGGGATTTTATTGGCGAGATTAGATCCTATGGTTGAGAAGAAGTTTATCTTGTTATCTGTGTCAGTGGGATGTAGTGGTAATGTTTAACACCTTCCTTGATATCAAAATGTTTATCCCTACTCAAGGCTACGAGTGAGGTAACGCCTAGGTAAATATCAAAGAATCTATAATTTCTAAATATAGCCATTAAAAGATAAAATTCAGTGTAATGAACACTCTATCTCAAACACTGAAATTAAGCTTTTCATTCGTTTCACTTTCTTATTGTAATTAAACACCCTTTATCTGGATTTCTTGGTACTTCATTAAGTGACGCTCCAAAGGAAAGGTGATGCGTCGCGTCGTCAACCTTCAGGAAAGAAATCTACATAGCTTTAGTAAATTAACAAAGTTATACTATTAAGACTAATTTCTGATAGTTGGTGAACATTTGTACAACACATCCATGGGTAGACAGACACAGATATGCAGATAATGTCTGTATTTGCAAAAAGGTTCGTTCTTAAGATTTTTTCAAGTCACGATTAAAAAAACTAAAGTAAAATAACTAAAAAAAAAACACTTTACCGTGACAGGAACAATAGACAAATGTTCCAAGTCGGAGCGAAACGTCGTCGTAAGCTTCTCTCTTCTATGTACGGGTTATTTAGTATCTAGAGTAAAATATTTCCCAGATAAAAACATGTTCTTCTCGCTTGTGTTTCTAGTTACAAATTTGTTGCCATTAAGCCCCGTATATCACATCCATGATGCTTTAACGCTTCTTTTTTTTTTATCCACTTGAGAAAACTCGACTAAAAAAAGTACTAAGTAATAAGAATGTAAAAAATACCCTATAACAGACTTTCCAAAGACCTCAAGAATTTGTAAAACTTGCAAGCACATTCATACAATAGTTGCATGTAATACTAGACTGGAGATGACTGTTGGGTGGCTAGCGTGACCTGAATCATACTCTTATACACGTTGTGATCACTTAAACTCTGCGTGAATGCACTGACCTCGTGGTGTGATTCAAGAATTACACATCATAAATTATAGAAATGGTAAACGGGAATTCTGAATGACATGTAGCGAAGTATTTGAGTGAGAAGTCTGTGTTCATCCTGTCTCATCCTTGTCTCTGCACCGACACACATATTGGTGCAGCAGGAGGACAAGTAACTATGTAATCGATTCCTGCAAGCACAAATAGGTGAATACAACTAGGTGAGAACACGCACATATACACACACACAAATACACCCCCCCCACACACACAGGGACGTTAGGAAGTATTTCTTCAGTTATAGAGTCGTCAGGAAGTGGAATAGCCTAGCAAGTGAAGTAGTGGAGGCAGGAACCATACATAGTTTTAAGAAGAGGTATGATAAAGCTCAGGAAGCAGAGAGAGAGAGAGGACCTAGTAGCAATCAGTGAAGAGGCGGGGCCAGGAGCTGAGTCTCGACCCCTGCAGCCACAATTAGGTGAGTACACACACACACACACACACACACACACAGAGCTATCCTTTCCTCTGTTGATTTAGCTTAAAACATATTCTGAATATCACATGATTTATATAATCTTAGGAGATCATCAGATTTCTCTCACAAAGCGAAGATCGACTAGTTTCTTTAACCTCGGTCTGAGGAGTTGGTGTAGACTGGAGCGACGTGCAGCAGTTGCGCTGAGTTGACGGAAAACTCACGATTGAGTATGATGGGGAAGACCACTCGGCGTGATGCTTGTAAATTATAGTCAATTCTTGTCTTAATACTGAAAATTGTCAAAGCCTCTACATCGTCTATTGGAGCTTTACAGACTTATTTGCCTTTCAGATGATTGTTTATCACTTTTTACTGTAAATGAATAACTGAACATTGTTGCCTGTAACCTAAGTTACAGGAAACAACAGTTTCCAGAACCATCAGTCAGTGAGCTGTAGCTGATAATTTATTACACCGTTGAATTTAATGGGCACCATTAATACAGAGAAAATACAATAAGTGTCCGGGCTCCAAGACTGTTCAACAGCCTCCCACCAACCATAAGGGGAATTACCAGTAGACCCCTGGTTGTCTTTAAGAGGGAGCTGGGCAGATAATATGGAAGCGGATGTGAAGACACATGCCTCTGTATCTCACATTGCCTGGAAATTGGACGAGGATTTATTCGGTTGTGCACTGACGGGTCTTCGAAGTAGAAATATCTGTTTTGCTTTCTTGCAGTTTACGAAATAATCTACGGATATTTTTTAGGGCTTTGCAATATATTAGTGAATAAATTCCAATAGCAAACTCAATGAAGCGAATAAATTTGACTTTAAACACTTAAACATAATTTATACAGAATGAAGAAATTAAAAATGTCTTTAAGGTAAACATGAGGCCAAAACTGCGGTGGTAACAGTGAAAGTGTACACAAACAACTTGTGGAAAGGCGAGGATTCACACCTATGGTTAAGCAGATCTACAAGTAGCAGACAAGTGCACAAGTGCACCAAACAGTAAACAATGACGGCATGGGGCAGTAGGCTGCTAATTTTAGAATCAGTTTGCTATAGGTTTTAATCCAGACAGTTCCGTGAGTAGTTTACACAGAGTTTGCAACCGAGTTGTCTGATCTGTTTAAGTGTCAAGCTTCCGCCTCTTGCACCACTCAGGAAATTAAAAAAAAATAATCTTTTGCTGAAGTTCTCTTAGATAATGTAACAGAATAGGTGAAAATAGTGTATATTTATACTGAAAGTCACACTGATAGGGAGCTCGGTTTTTTTTTTTATTGCATCACTGTATACACATGTACAACACAAGTTGATGAATTACACATGTGCAACACCTGAGTATCTTCATGAAGACGTATGGCCAACCAGTGACTTTTCAGTTCAATATAAGGGTATATATGGAAGGCATTGGAATATAAGGTAATCAGTCCCTCACCCTTAAAATGTTCACTACCTTAGTCTTGATAAGTCTGAAGCAAAGGTAGGGAGACGGAGAGTTATATATTAAGTCAGATGAGGTGCAGCAGTTGAAGGCATCGTTATAAGTAAACGGGACACACCAGTGTAAGTGGGCCATTTCCAAGAGTTGGGTCTGAGGTTGTGTCACAGAGCGTTATAAAAATTCCCCAACCAGAAATCTGCGAACGTGTGAGATCCACGTGAAGCTATTCCAGTAACCTGAACCTGTGCAAAATAAACATAATCCTCCCCATGGATGCCTGTGCATCCTACTAGCTGGATATCTGTGCATCTTTCGAGCTGGATATTTGTGCATCTTTCTAGCTGGATGTCTGTGCATTCTACTAGCTGGTTGCCTGTGCATCGTAATATGTTCTTAAAATGTAGTACAGCTGTGTACTAATTTGTTTAAATGCTTTTCTTCCGTGAGAGCAGCAAACACAGTAAGTCTTCACGGTGCTATGACTTGTGGAAGCATATACTCACTTAAACATTTTCTAAACGCGCGTAAATGAAGGTTTATGCTTTGTTGACGCATAACTTGTGGTGGATGTGGTTTCAAGTTTGGTCAGGATAATCACGTGACAGCTCAAGACTCGTGGAAACATTCAGTGCTGACAATACATACCAAAAGATTGTAGCAAGTACCATCAGATGTAAAGCAGAGCAGTTGATACAAAGTGTAACTAAATCGATGAAATCCGGACATTCTAAGCATGACTAAAACTCATTAATGATTTTTTTTGTTGAGTACAGCAGTCATCACTATATCCACTATACGGGAACTTACAAGACACAAAAGTATCACACACAATAAAGAAGGAAGTGCCGGGATATATGGAATTTCTTGAAGAGTCGGTGATAAAAATATGTCGGAGAAACTTGCAGAAGCCAAACACAGCTCATAAGCAAACACCAATAAGCCTCCAGAACAAATAATTTCTGTAACAAATATACACGACACTCTCATAAATACTTGAAATGAGAAGAGGCCAAACTCATCATTAAAGACCGTGACAAATTCAAAAGACATGGTGTAGAAACTACCCTCACCACAACAACTATCATGATTATTCACAACAAAGGAAATTTTCAATTAGCCAAGCGTCTGGCAGTAGTATAGCAGTTGAGCACAGGATATCGTTGAGCGGCCAACCATCAAATTGTAACTCTCTCCTTCTGCTTCGCCTCATCGCTAAAACTCATTCTTCCCTCTTTTGCCTATATATCATGCTCCTCCCAAATGTCTATTAACTTCAAAAAATGTTGTCTTTTTTTTTTACATTCAAATATTTACTTTCTTAAACATTTTCTTCACGGATGGAAATGAAGTTTTATGGTTTAACAGATAATTTATAGTCATTGTGGTTTAGTTTGGTCATGATGGTCACGTGAGAGGTCAGAATCTTAGAGCACTTTTTATAATTATATTTTGTATGCTGTTTTCTACTGTTATTTCATCAATAATTAAACACAACTTTTGTTGAGTAGTCAGTTTTGTTTATAATATGTTCATGGAGAAGCACAAATTCATAGTGGTCATGGAGCGCCTATGGCTTGGGAAACAATATGTCTTGATCCTAAGGAAGTGTGACTCCGATTATTTAATAAAGATTTCTTCATCGGCATCAAGGAATTCGGCTTCAAGGGATTTTTTGGGGGGAGAAAAACGGAATGAGCTTTCTGAAAACACTTTGTCGATACAGCAAAATCTGGCCAGGAAAGAACTATGGATTGCGTAAGTTAGAAACACTTGCAACGTTTCTAACCTTATATTAGGATTTGTTTCGCTCACCATGAGCTCCTGGAGAGCGAAAGTTGACCCGATATAAGCTTCCATAGTTACACAAGTGCACGTATACTTGTATACAACCTAAGTGATACTCCTTTGGTTTGTTTGTGTGTTCTGAAGAAAGGTGTAGTTAAGTAGGCGCACTGGTCCATGCTAGGCAGGTTCTTCACATAAATGTCATCTCTTATTCATTTATCTTAAAGATCTTTTGAATTAATTACTGTGATTTTTCACATTATTTATATTGCATTTATTTATCCCAGTCTTTCATTTGGACACTTCATTATGTACAATTTTATTCTCCGTATTTCGGTTTTCGGCAAATTTTAAAGATTCAGTAGACCAATTAAATTTCAAGGATCCTTCACTACCTACCCGCATCATCATAAAAAGTCAGGTGTTGTGAGGTGGCAGCGAGGTGTAGTCTCGTCCTTAAATGCCTTCCTGTTATTTTTTTTGTTTTTATAGTTCCTTGATAATGTGAGAAATCACGAAATCGATTGAATTTAACTGTTTTTTACATAGTGGTTATTCTTCATAGTGTATATACTGTATATTTAGGGAAAGGAAGTCAGTTGAACTAGGAAGAGTCAGAGAATGTATCATCTTCTCGTGTAATGTGTAGTGGCGTGTAAACAGCTTGGTCAACACGTCTGAGATACTGAAATTACCTCACACCTGCGCTACTCTCGCCAGTACTAGCTAGTCTAATTTTAACTAAAATTTTCATGGTTAGCAAGGAGGTAGTGGCCACAATCTTTTTGTGACTCGCGAGCCGCTTGGTAACAATTTTAGCTACCTCGCCAGCAAGAAGAATGATATACCTAGTTGGCGGACACTCCCGTGTTCTCGTCTTCTGCAGTCATAAGTGAAAAGTATGAGGAATGGGGGGGGAGGGGAATTTAAGGTGTGTGAACACTTGGATAATGTGATCACATTTCTTTTCGAGGAACTGTGGACTACAAATTCTACGTTCTCTTAAGAAAAACCCGATGATGACATGTCTTTTGGTATGCGTATCACAGTGCTTGTAAAAGTATAGCAAGTAATCCTCTTTAGTGGATTTCCTGCACACTTTGAAGGGGAGTTTCTTTCCCCCCTTCCCTCGCTGTGCCTGGGAGGAGATCTAGAAGTGAGAAATTGTTCTTCTCTTCCTCCAGAGCAAATTTGGCTGTAAACTGTTAATAACTAGATTCAAGGAACGATTACCAGAATATCTTCCACGTATGATAGCTATGTTTGATATAAAGGAAAGCAGAGCTACAGAACGTTTAGGATGTGCTGGACATAGATGTTACATCCTTGTATATATCAACATTCCCAATGACAGGGCCTTTTACATACTTAAAAAAACCCACTAATCTATTTACTTGCCAGGACTTGAGAGTTGATTGAACTCTGTCTCAACTTTAGTTCTTCAGGTTGGAAGACAACTCTTGTCTCTGTTCTTACGTGTATGGGAACCCATTCAACTCGTAAGGGTTATCCAGCGCCTGGGCAATGGGGCATAAAAAATATTCGCTCCATGGATGGGGTGAGTATTTCTGGTTCCTGGAATCAAGAACCCTTCACCAGCATCAAGAAACAAAGGAGGGAAAGGGAACGAAGAGAAGGAACCTATATATCTCGTGTTTGATTAGTGAAAGCACATTATTAATTTTCTCTAAGTGACTAATTCCAGCCGTTCGCTTTCCAGTGCTCCTCTGGTACATGGAAAATACTCATTTCCTTCTATCACTAATTATACGGGATTTCTTGTAACAATAATAATATTTACTTGGTCAATAGTAATGTAGAGCTAAACGCATTTTCCAGGTACTAGATGTAGTGAAAATTTCAGAATTTTTCTAAAGTGAGCGACTACGTGAGTATATTGGAAGTAACGTTGGTGGCCGTTAGGATGGACTACAACAGATGGCAAGATGCAAATCATAACAAGTGAATGTTTGCCTGAAGGGAAGTCATTGGTGGTGATTGTTGAGGTGACTGTGAACCATACGTGTTTGTTAGGCACTTGTAAACAGGAAGAAACTAAATAATGAATATATATATATATATATATATATATATATATATATGTCGTGCCGAATAGGCAGAACTTGCGATCTTGGCTTAAATAGCAACGCTCGTCTTGCCATATAGGACAAGTGAAGATTTGTGTATGCAATAATGTCACCAAAATCATTCTGAACCTAACGAAAAAAATATATTTCACTGTGTTTGTTTAGTATTAAATTATTGTAAACAAATCTAAAATATATTTAGTTGGATTAGGCTAAAATAAATTGTTCTTGTTATAATAAGGTTAGGTAAGTTTTCTAAGATTCTTTTGGTGCAAATTTTAATTTTTTTACATTAACATTAATGAAAAAAATATATCTTTAAATGTATAAGAGAAAATTTTAGAAAGGACCTAATTTTAAATGAGTTCTTGCTAATTGACCAGTTCTACATATTCGGCACGACATTATATATATATATATATATATATGTATATATATATATATATATATATATATATATATATATATATATATATATATATATATATATATATATATATATATATGTATATATATATATATATATATTGTGTGTGTGTTTATTTGTGTTTATCTTCCTCTAGTTATAAATGCATTATGATGACATCCTCCGAAGATACTAAGATTACTGAGTCCACCCTGACAACTGAGTCCGATTGATAAGTCAGTATTCGCTCTGTTGAAGAGCACCATATGGGATACTGATGCATCATTCACATCTGTGCTAAGATAACACACTCAAAACCACAACACGCCAGAAGTCCCTCTGTCATACCAGTGGTTGCCTTGCCATGCTAGTGTTTGCCTTGCCATGCAATTGGTTGCTTTACAAATGCGATCATGGCGTAATAGCCCATAAAATAAGTGCTAAAGGAATAACTGGGAAAGTGGGGAGATGGATCTTCAACTTCCTAACAAATCGAACACAAAGAGTAGTGGTCAGCAGAGTTAAATCGGAGGCTGCCATAGTGAAGAGCTCTGTTCCACAAGGCACAGTACTCGCCCCCATCTTATTCCTCATCCTCATATCAGACATAGACAGAGATATACATCACAGCACCGTATCATCCTTTGCGGATGATACTAGGATCTGCATGAGGCTGTCATCTGCTGAGGAAGCGGTTAACCTCCAAGAAGATATGAACAAAGTTTTCCAGTGGGCAACGGTAAACAATATGATGTTCAATGAGGACAAATTCCAACTACTCCGTTATGGAAAACTGGAGGAGATAATAACTAGAACAGAGTATACTACAAACTCTGGCCATACAACAGAGCGGAAAAATAATGTAAGGGACCTGGGAGTAGTAATGTCTGAGGATCTCACTTTCAAGTGCAAAGAAAATGATAGGATGGATAATGAGAACGTTCAAAACGAGAGATGCCAAGCCAATGATGATCCTTTTCAAATCACTTGTTCTCTCTAGGCTGGAATACTGCTGTACATTAACATCTTCATTCAAAGCAGGTGAAATTGCAGATCTAGAGAGTGTACAGAGATCCTTTACTGCGCATATAAGTTCTGTCAAGCACCTTAACTACTGGGAACGCTTGGAAGCACTTGACTTGTACTCGTTGGAACGCAGGAGGGAGAGATATATCATAATCTACACTTGGAAAATCCTGGAAGGAATGGTCCCAAATCTGCACACAGAAATCACTCCCTACAAAAGTAAAAGACTGGGCAGGCGATGCAAAATGACCCCAATTAAAAGTAGGGGCGCCACTGGTACACTAAGAGAAAACACCATAAGTGTCCGGGGCCCAAGACTGTTCAACAACCTCCCATCAAGCATTAGGGGAATTGCCAATAAACCCCTGGCTGCCTTCAAGAGAGAGTTGGACAGATACCTAAAGTCAGTGCCGGATCAGCCGGGCTGTGGCTCGTACGTTGGACTGCGTGCGTCCAGCAATAACAGCCTGGTTGATCAGGCCCTGATCCATCGGGAGGCCTGGTCATGGACCTGTCCGCGGGGGCGTTGATCTCCGGAATAACCTCCAGGTATCCAGGTAACCATGCCAGTCGTTGCTTTGTCATGTCAATCTTTGCTTTGCATATAAGTGGATGCTTTACCTCTCCAGCATTTGCTTTGCAGTGCTCCCGCTTTATAAGGGATAATGGAGACAAAGATATGGTTTTCCTATATCAAAGTCCATTATCAAGTAATGTTTCCCTGTGGAATGCAGTAATATGAAAAAAAAAAAAACACTTCATCTTTGTACACATTGTATGTCAGGGAAAATCTCACACCGGGATAATGTAATTTTCATGAAAAAATTGTTGCCACACATTTATTTTAATATAATTATTTCAGTTTCTTTCCTATATCCATGACTGGTTATTTTCCCAGATGTAACTACTATTTACAGTAGACGGACGAGAAGACGAAGTCAATGCCAGGTGTCTGGAACTGCCTGATTAATCTCTTATTCAAATTCAAATTCAAATTCAAAGTTTATTCTCTATAAAGATTACAATGTTGAATTTACAGAATTTGGTTGTTGTGTGGTTTACATGTAGTTAAATAATGATTACAGAGTGTACCACTAGAACGCCTAGCATGGCTAGGTATTTCGGGCAGACTTAGTTTAATTCTTTATTTTAAAATATTACAAATTATGAGGTAAGTTGGTATTATGGCTAAGTGACTAAATACTAGTTTGTGAGTTTAGCAATGTGAATGCTTTTGTTTTGGCACAGTACATAGTTTCAGTATTGGAGTATCATAGGATTCATTATTTTAATGGGTGAGTGAGTGTAAGTGTGAACCACCAGGTGGTATTCGTGTAGTTAGTTGATGGGGTGTATCAGGGAGATAAGATGTTTTCTAATGGTAGTTTTGAAAGTGATGAATGTGTCTGCAGTTCTAGAGTTCTCAGGTAAGGTGTTCCAGATTTTAGGGCCTTTGACATACATTGAATTTTTGTAAAGGTTTAGTCGGACACGGGGAATGTCGTAGAGATGTTTGTGTCTGGTGTTATGCCTGTGGGTTCTGTCACAACTATCAAGAAAGCGTTTTAGGTCAAGGTTGATATTGGAGTTTAAGGCACAGTAGTAAGTGTGGATGTACTGAACAGGGAGTAAGTTTAGATCTATGAAGAGTGGAAGGGGGATGTTGCCAGGGATGGGATTTAGTGATTATTCTTACTGCAGCTCTAGATTACTAGAGTGTCTGTGTACTTGGGTCAAGATTTATATGGAGAGTTTACTCTAATCCTTGTTGCAAGGTTTCAAGCGTTCTTTTTTGATAGTTAACTGATAAGAACTAAATAAAAGTAGTCGAACAGGACATGAGGAATGGGAGATAATCAGGTTCAATTCAAACAAGAAATAGGTGAAGGCAATTCCTTTGATCAAGGGTACTTCTCTAACATCCTAGCCACCCCTAGGAGGATTATCATAGAAATCTGGCCTTTCACTCGGTCTACCCGCTAACAGTCAACTTGTCTGGCTGCTAAAACAGTCCAGTGGTATATCTACGACGTCTGACTACATGTACTAATGCCTAAACAGTTTCCTCAGTGATTCCTGAGCTACTTGCCCATGTCGAAATCACACATTCATTGATTCCTAACCCGTTTTCCATTGATGTCCAAGTTGTCTTTATAATGATGACTAAACCTTGTTTAAGCTGTATCAAGTCCACTTGCCCATTTCGAATCTGACTCGTAATTCAGAGAGAAAAATTTAGATGATGTTATAGATCTGCCAAAACTTTCCTCTATAAATTGAGATAGTCACAGCATTGTGACTTTTATTTATCACGTCCCCAGTCAAGACTTGGCCATCTGTGTGGTGTTTCCTACGCCATCTGTTCAGTGACTTTTCAAATGACATTTTGCAATCTGTATAAACAAAATTTAACATTCCCTTTAAGGTAAATTTTTTTCGGATATGTTTGGGTATGAACAACCTTTTCAGTATCTGGGTAAGAAAATAGCCTTTTCAGGTAAAGGTTCTTGATGCTGGTGATGGAATCTTGATCATAGGATTCGGAGCTCCCCTCTCTTTCATGGATCATACCTGATGAATTCCGATTCTCTGAAGCGCTGTGTAACTCATGTGAGGTGTTTCACATCAATTTAAAAATACAGAGTGGCCCATAAGTTTGTTCATATGTATAAAATTCAGTAAGATCTTTTATTCATTATCATGACATTATTTTTAAAAAATAATGTGTAAATCTTGGAAGCAATTAAATTTAATTGTAGTAATCAAAATTGTTTTTTTTTTTTGGTTCATCTTCTATACTCTTTTTAACAAAGACATATGAATAAATTTATGGGTCATAGAGCACAGTTCATCACACGAACATATATTTGGGATTTAACTTTGCGCCTTATATTTCCAATTAGAAGTAAGAGAGAACGACCCGAAGAATGGACTACCCTAGACACATGAAACTGCGTAAGCCGTTATTGTACAGTTATCAAGCTGTGATTTTATTAAGTTAGGACTTTTTTTTTTTTAATTCTCATTAGAACATCTTTTTTCACGTGTCTTTCGCCACTAAAATCACAACGTCATCCTCAGCCTGAGGTAAACACACAAGCTAGCACCATCTGTTACTGAGCTGTTAACTGAACTCTGGGGACATGAAAAACAGCTCTGTGGGAGGGAAAGTGTAGAAAGGGATGAAGCCCGGAAATTAACGAGAGAGAGAGAGAGAGAGAGAGAGAGAGAGAGAGAGAGAGAGAGAGAGAGAGAGAGAGAGAGAGAGAGAGAGAGAGAGAGAGAGAGAGAGAGAGAGAGAGAGAGAGAGAGAGAGAGAGAGAGAGAGAGAGAGAGAGAGAGAGAGAGAGAGAGAGAAAGTAAGTTTATATACACAAATACAGTTACATAGATTATCATACATAGCAGCATATGTGTAAAGTACCTAGGATAACCCAAAAAAGTTATACAGACTGACTTATTTCAATTGAGAGAAACATGCGCATGTCCCTTTAAGGGGAAAATGACAACAGTTGTTACAGAGGTTATTAAATTAATTTCCCCGAAGAGGCTAAAAAGCTATTCCTTTAGGTCAACGTTCATTGGACTGTTGATGTGGCTCACAATATGACCATTTTTTTTTTTGTTTCTTCAGCACACCGAATACTAAGTGATGTCACCACAACATAAAGGTTTGATGTCACCTTCAGGGATTTCGATGTGACTACAACTCTTCAATGGCTTGTCACAACAACACTGCCAGTGCTTTCTTACATCACCACTTATCTCCCTCTCGAAAGACAGTATCTGTTCATTTTATCCGGTTCCGGTTAGACAGTCAGCTCCCCCTGTGATCCTCAATGGTGTGGCTGTTTCTAGAGATGATTTTGTACATCGCCGTTCCTTGGCCTCTCGTATTCAGAGTCTGAGTGCGAGGATAGTGTTGGCTTTGCTGTGATCGTCAGTGAGGTCATTAACACAAAGTTAGAAATAGTCCCCCGTGTTCACTGCAGAGTTCTAAAGAATCCTCGCTGCTCTTGTGGGTCACATCCTGGGGAACAAGATTGAAGGATCACAATGGAAACAAGACAGACAGTCCTCGATGACGAATTGACTTTCTTGGGTGACTAACCTGTGTCAAATATTCAAAGAAATCTTATCTTACCAACTACTTACTTAACGTGTGAGATGTGCATGAATTTTTTCCTGTCACCCCTGTAGCATATTCTCTATCACGTTTTCTTTCATAATAATTTTAGAGAAAACAATGTTTGAGAAAAATTATGGGGGAGACTAGCTTGAACTCGTGTTATCATTTAACATTATGCTCATCTTGTAGTGTCTCAGCCAGCTTAGGCCAGCATTGTGTAGAGTGATTTCTTGTATAGGTAGCATTCATGTACCTATTATCATAAGTTGATCTTTTCCTTAATGTTAATGTAAATAACTCGGTTTACCTTATTCCTAATGTATATATCCTTTGTTTATACATACGCTGCTATGTATGATAATTCATAATGTCTTTATTTACTACAAGTACATGTAGAAGGTATACAGGCCTAGCTGACATCAGTGACATACTACTATATAGAAAGCCGCTTGTTATGCTAAGCATATCGGGCAAATTAGGTCAGTTTTGTCCCAAGATGCGATCCACACCAGTCGACTAACACCCAGTTACCCATTTTACTGATGGGTGAACATGGAGATCGACACCATGCCCAGCCCTTCTAGGGTAGGGTAGGTGCCTGAGCCCGAGCCTTTACCTCATAACACTGTCATTCCCATTTGCCCCCTTGGGGCGGGGATGGCAGACCAGAGAGGCCTAGCTTGTGGCTAGGCCTGGGGACAGTTGGTCCCAAAGATGAGGAGGTACTTGTGCCTCCTCCCATGGGAGACTTAGGTCTCAGACACTCCCTAAAGAGGGAGCCAAGGCCGGGCCACCACTTGGACAAGGCCCGGGCCGGGAGAATACCGGCTAATATTTAATAATAATAATAATAAATGAACATGGACAACATGTGTGAGGAAACACGTCCAATGTTTTCACCCTTTCGCTCGAAATCAAACCCTAACCCTCACCGTGTGAAGCGAGAGCTTTTGCCACCACGCCACAGGGCACCATAACTGTTTTTATATGTACCTATACCTGAATAAACTTACTAAAATACTGTAACCGATTTTTCACACAATTGAGTTAATTAGCTGTTTTAACTTTCAAGATTTAATAAGATAATACAACTGTGAAAATTTGTCTGGACTGCCTCCATGTGAGTTGCCTACCCTGGTAAGCTCTGTTGACACCGAGCCCTAAGGTCGGTACCTCAGTCTCACAAGTGGCTTATAGGACAGATTTCCACAAATGACTGATGTTGCAAGAAATCTCGCCTGTATGCACGTATAAAGGACTAACATACTTGGTGTTGGAAAATGTGTCACCATCTTCGACCTCCCTAAGCTTCAGCCCTTCTGGACTTCCCCTCAGAACCACGTGCAACCGGGAGCCTTAATTCCTGCAATATTCAGTCGATATTAGTGACCTGCCTGCTCCTCAGAAATTCTTGTTTCCAAGGGGGTGTGTATCCCCTAGTATAACTATGCAGAAATGGACACTAGCTTCTAAGCCTGATGGAGTGACACCGGTACGTACTGGTCATGAACTGCCGCCTGCACAAAGGCCCCCAACTCAACTCACTCGCAATTTTCCCCAGAAACTGGCCAGAATCTTGCAGAAAAAAGGGAGGTCTCGTCTTACTGTATGGGCCTGATGGAGGAGGTCATCTACGGTACGTCGAGGTTCCTCCACCAGATTTCCCCAGGTCTAGTATGTGAAGACACGTGGGGGCGCTGCCTGCTGATCACGGCACTTGTTGCTCCGACGGTGTCTAGTCTTAGAAGGGCACTGCGGTCTCAAACCCGTACCCCAGTATTCAAACTTGGGCTCCCAGTTCTCCCTGGCTAACATAACCTAGTGTTTACCTACATTATCAGCCTATTACTACCTACGTTAAGGTCTTATGTCTACATTATTATTATCTACAGTTGCCTCAATAATCCTAATATTAGTGTACTAACAGTATAAGTAAGTAAGTAAGTAAGTTTATTCAGGTATACACAAATACAGTTACATAGAATTATCATACATAGCAGCATATGTGTAGAGAACCTAGGATAACCCAAAAAAGTCAGACAGAGTGACTTATTTCCATTGGGGTCCATTTACCTTATTATTATAACATAAAGGTTATAATATTTTCTTATTATTCTATAATGAAGATAATATCTTATTATCATACTAAAAAAGCTATCTACTACACGAAGGTAAGTAAGTAAGTAAGTAAGTAAGTAAGTTTATTCAGGTATACACAAATACAGTTACATAGAATTATCATACATAGCAGCATATGTGTAGAGAACCTAGGATAACCCAAAAAAGTCAGACAGAGTGACTTATTTCCATTGGGGTCCTTTTACCTTATTATTATAGTATAAAGGTTATAATATTTTCTTATTATTCTACAATGAAGATAACATCTTATTATCATACTAAAAAGACTATCTGCTACACCAAGGTCATTAAGACTATCTACAATACGAGGGTCATTACAAGGAATAAGGTAAAATTTACACGTATGTTAGCTAAAAAATAGAAAATCATTCCCCTCCCTTTCTGTAGCTACATTCATCAGACACCTTTTGGCACTCTTCTTGAACTGGTTCACGCTATGACTGGCTTTGACATGTGCGGGTAGTCTGTTCCATTCCTTTATTGCTGTACAATAAAAGGTGTTTGAAGCCTGGCCACTGACTGTGGGTACTACAAAGTTGTGCTCTCTCCCCCTAGTACTATGATTGCTTTGGTTCCCAACCTTGACAAAATTGACAGCAAGATATTCTGGACATTGTTTGTGAGCAATTTTATAAACATGATTTAGCTTCATTTGTTTTACTCTGTCTTCAACATTCAGCATATCCAACTGCTGTAATTCATCCTGGCCTACATGTTCTCTTGGTCCCAGCCCCAGGATGAATCTTACGATTTTGTTCTGGGTGATTTGCAGTCTATCTTTCAGTTTTTTTGTCAAGGCAGAGTACCAAGAAGAGCAAGCGTAATCCATATGGCATTGTATAAGGGCTAGACATAGGGTCCTGCGAGCCTCAGTAGGTAGACACTGTGCTTGTCTATACAGGAACTTCAGTTTGGCATTCGCTTTCTTTACTACACTATTCCCTATCAATTCTCCTGACATGCATGGGTCAAAGGGGATTCCCAAATATTTTACTGATGAAACCAAAGTGATGGGCTCCCCATTACATTGAACATTAAAATTATTTACCCTTCTCAGTTTATGTTTCGTGCCAAAGAGAATGGCTTCAGTTTTCCCAAGGTGTAATGATAGTTTGTTGTCTACTAACCATTTGCTGCAGGACTCCAGTTCCAGTGTTAAAACATTAGCTATATCTTGTGGGTCTTTACCTGACACTAACAGGACACTGTCATCTGCATACAGTAGGAGTTTGCACTTGACACTGATAGGCATGTCACTGACATAACATAAGAATAATAAGGGACCCAGAATACTACCTTGGGGAACTCCACATGCTATCGGCAGGGGTTCTGATTCCGTTTTGTTGATTTTGACAATTTGTCTCCTGTTGCTAAGGTAGGACTTAAACCAGTCTACAGAACCTATACCGATAGCTTGAAGCTTCTTACATAATATATTGTGGTTAACAGTATCGAAGGCCTTTTGCAGGTCTAAGGTTACCATGCCTATGAGGTTCCCCTCTGACATTTCAGTTCTCAGGTAATCCATCAGATTAATTAGGGAGGTGTCGGTTGAGTAAGATCTTCTAAAGCCCGATTGATAGCTATGGAGAATGTTGTTGTCATTAAGGTACTTAACTACTTGAGAGTACACCGCCCTCTCTAGAATTTTGGATATTATACTGAGTATACTAACAGGCCTATAGTTGCTTACATCAGACCTACTATTTTTCTTGAAGATAGGAGTAACTCTGGCCTCCTTGAACCCATCCGGTATGGTGTTAGTGGTGATTGATAGATTTATTATGTGAGCAATAGGGATTAACAGTTCAGAAGCACCATCTTTTAGGAACTTAGATGGGATGTTTTCCGGGCCAGTGCTCTTAGTTGGGTTTAACCTGCTTAGTTCTTTTTGAACAAAGTCATGAGATACTCTTACTAGTTGACAACTGTTTGGGGTTACCCCTTTATTGGTATAGTATGTTTGAAACTTATCAGAGTCTGTGTTAAAGGTATTTGATGCAGCTGGTAGTTTACTTACTAGTGTTGATGCAACAGATGTGTAGAAGGAATTAAAGCAATTTGCCACCTTAGATGTTTCGTGGCATACCTCGTTATCGATAGTGAGTACTATGTTAAACCTATCTACTGGCTTATGGCTATACCCCAACTGTTTTAGTTGTTGCCAGAGCTTTCTGGGGTTATGCTTATACTCTTCAATTTTTGAGCAATATTGCCTTTGCCTTTGCTCCTTTTATAAGTCTCTGCACTCTGTTCCTCACCCTTTGGAATTCATTTAGTGCTGCAATATCCTGTCTGTTTGCTTTAAATCTTTTTAGCAGCTGGTCTCTGAATTTCATATTATCTAATATCTCAGTAGTCATCCAGGGTTTAATTCTTCGTTTAATCCTAACCTCTTTAACTGGTGCAATATTATCAAGGATGGTACTGAACATTGTTTTGAATTTTTTCCCAGGCATCATTTACGTCCATGCAACTTGTTATCTCTGTCCAGTCACAATTGTGTAGCCTATTTACCAGTGTTTCTTTACTTCTTCCCTGAAGGGTAAATCTATCAATTAAGAAGTACCTTCCAACCACCTTCGCCAACCCGGGTGTGCGTGTGTGTTTTGGGTGGGTGTAAGGGCCACCCGACCCAGCTGTTCATCCGTGACACGTTGGGATCTTTGTACAACGTATCTGTCCTTTGGAACTTTAGGACCGAATAAATTTCCACAACAATAATAAGATATTACATGAACCCCAGTGGAAATAAATTACTTTAGTCTTAGGTTCTAGGACCAACCAAGACGTACGCTTGTAAACTGACAAAGTGGAGCATTTATTTCTTTTCTTTTTATTAATTAGAAGGTTGCACAGAACAGCAGCATTCCGTATGTATTATCTACTATTACAACGTATTCTCTTATGTCACATGACTTGTACTTAGCGACTACATATAGCTTACGGCTGGCTATTATAAATTAACATTAAGATTGACAACACTCTAATTACCAGAAATAATGGGGGAAAATTCTTAGGCTTATACCTTGACAATAACCTGAATTTCAGCACCCATATCCAGCATATAGCCAAAAAAGTATCCAAAACGGTTGGGATCCTCTCCAAGATACGATACTACGTGCCGCAAAATGCCCTTCTCACACTATACCACTCACTTATTTATCCATACCTCACCTATGCTATTTGTGCTTGGGGATCAACTGCAGCAACACACCTAAAGCCAATAATAACCCAACAAAAAGCTGCAGTAAGAATAATCACTAAATCCCATCCCTGGCAGCACACCCCCCCACTCTTCAAAGATCTAAACTTACTCCCAGTTCAGTACATCCACACTTACTACTGTGCAATCTATATCTACAGGGCCTTAAACTCTAATATCAACCTTGACCTTAAACGCTTTCTTGATAGTTGTGACAGAACCCACAGGCATAACACCAGAAACAAACATCTCTACGACATTCCCCGTGTCCGACTAAACCTTTACAAAAATTCAATGTATGTCAAAGGCCCTAAAATCTGGAATACCCTACCTGAGAACTCTAGAACTGCAGACACATTCATCACCTTCAAAACTACCATTAGAAAACATCTTATCTCCCTGATACACCCCGTCAACTAACTTCACGAATACCACCTGGTGGTTCACACTTACACTCGCACACTCATTTGACCATAAACAGAAATATTAATCTCAGTCTTAATATAATGAATCCTGTGATACTCCAATACTGAAACTATATACTGTGCCAAAACAAAAGCATTCACACTGCTAAACTCACAAAATAGTATTTAGTCACTTAGCCATAATAACAACTTACCTCATAATTTGTAATATTTTACATTTAAGAATAAAACTAAGTATGCCCGAAATTCCTAGCCATGCTAAGCGTTCTAGTGGTACACTCTGTAATCTCAATTTTACTACATGTTAAACCAAACAATAACCAAATTTCTGTAAACTCAGCATTGTAATCCTTATAGAGAATAAACTCTGAATTTGAATTTGAATTTGAATTTCCCGTTTTCTGTAAACTTGGAGGCTCTTGTCTACCCCAGTTGCTGTGAGTGGCATGCGAGCTGGTGCCTTCTCTCATTATTCCTTGATAATGTGGGAAGTCACGAAAGCTCTTGGAATTTCGATATTTCTCATGTCATATTGCATCACGCAGGATGGTACTCATACAAAGTGTTCAAATTTATAACCATGAGCCAGAGACTACAGCAAGGCAATGAGGATATCGTCTAGTATTCCATTAAAGGTTCATCAGCGACGGCAGCTTTATAGGTCACGCGAGGGTGGAGGGGATGATGGGAAGGAATAAACTTCATCACTGGTAGAGTGGCACAACGTACAAACACTGCATCCAATGGTAGTGTGACACAGGGTCTGGATCACAAACGTCGCCTCTATAGTAATGTGACATAGGGTCGGTGGCACAAAATTAGGATGCAAAAAATCAGACGTATCTCAATAACTCCATTTCAAGTGCGATCCCTTGATGCCACTGAATAACTCCTGCAGGTTTAGCACTTCAGCATGAATATAATGTCATTAAAGGCTCAAAACGAAAAAATAAAATCCTCAATCATGAGTTAGATGTTATGTACCCGGCAAGATGAGGTTCCTCAGAGCAGGTTTCTGTGAATCGATCTTCAGGACGCTAAGAATCCATAATGGTGGGCGAGTTCTGAAGATGGAAGGACCTCCGTGAAGGCTCTGACCTCAATGACAGATCACTTGGTTCTTGCTCCAACCAGCGGTGTGTGATGAGTCGTGAACAATCTGGCTAGTTTCCAGACTGGTGGTGTCTGGGAGGTAACATCAGACTAGTGGTGTCTGGGAGGTAACATCCAGATTGGTAATGTCTTGGAAGTAACATCCAGACTGGTGGCGTCTGGGATAGAGCAGTAGACTGGTTGTGTTTGTATGGGGCATCGAGACTGGTGGTGTCTGGGATGGGACACACAGACTGGTGGTGTCTGGGATGGAGCATCCAGACTAGTGGTGTCTGAGATGGAGCATTTAGACTGGTGGGGTCTTGGAGGTAACATCCGGACTATTGGGGTCTGGGAGGTAACTTCCAGACTGGAGATGTTTGGGAGGTAACATTCAAACTGGTGATGGTCTGGAGGAAAACATCCAGACTGGGGGTGGTCCGGAGGAAAGCATTCAGACTGGTGGTGGTCTGGAGGACCACCTGTATAATTTACTATTCACTTGTATGGCCCACCACTTCTCAAGAATGCCAACGTACGTGGCCCATGAAATTATTGTGAAGCAGAAGTCTGCCATAGATCAAGCTCGAAATAACAGCATTTACCCCAGTGTTCACTCGTTTGTTTTCCGGGACCCGAAGACGTACCAGGTACCATCAAAGCTATTCTTGCACCTAGTGTCGATACTGACCAAACATTATTGGATCTTCTGGAACACCCAGGTTAAAAGAAGCTCTTTGAACTGATTGAAATAAATCACTTCGTCTGATTCGTTTTGATTATCGTTGGTAATATTCACTCTGTATGATAATTGTACTTACGTGTACCTGTGCCTAAATAAACTTACTTAACCAAAGTAGAACACTGGGCATCCGAGTAGGCAGCCAACCAGGTCTCTCCAGACTGAGGACGGTCCTGAGGGAACATACAAACTGGTAGGTGTCGGCGAGAGAAGGTCGGTCCTCAGACGCATCTGAACAAAATTCAGCACACCACCGCACTCAATTTCCTAGACGTCTCCAGAGACGGGCAGCTCGTTTCCCGGGAAACTTATCATCCACTGCATTGAATTATAACCTGTTTTAAACTGTGTATAGTTCATTCAAATTATATCAAGCTCTAAACAAATATTTCAGATAGTTTCCTCATCTTTTGGCCCTTTCCATCTTTTTTTTTTTTTATTTTTTTTTTGTCTGCTATCAGGATGTGAAGCTTTAGATTTTTACTCATTGGAAAGGTCTAATTTTTCAAGAGCTTCCAACCGGCAGGATAAATGGGAACATGATGGGTCTCTGGGGAGTCTAACTCTCATTTTTCTCCTGCCCCATTACTTCTCCTGGGAAATATCCCCTTACCTTCTCCTGTCCTCTCTCCCTCTCCTCCCTCCCTCCCTCTCTCTCTCTCTCTCTCTCTCTCTCTCTCTCACTCTCTCTCTCTCTCTCTCTCTCTCTCTCTCTCTCTCTCTCTCTCTCTCTCTCTCTCTCTCTCTCTCTCTCTCTCTCTCTCTCTCTCTCTCTCTTTCTCTCTCTCTCTCCCATACCTTGTCCAAAACTGTCTCAGTTCACCATCGATGTCATATCTGAGGGATGACCCGAAACTTGCAAGTCAAAATCGTTGACTTGCAACTAAAAGGTCTGGGCTCGATCCCCGGGCCCAAGTAAATATGTGGGTAAGTTTTCATACATCTCTGCTTCAATTACTGTGTAAATAATGCAGTTTCACATGGGAGAGACAAAACATGGCTTAAAGATTTGAATAGCAGATCACAGGATTGTTGTCAGATAAGCCCAGGAGAGCTCGGCCATATTCCAACACGTACGACAAATGCACCACATTATGAAATGGGAGGCCTCCAATCTCTTTCACAAAATAACGAAAAGGACAGTAGACCCATGCAATCGCAACATATGCTACGATATCTTAGTTTTCAGCACCCAATTCAGGCATCCAGTTGTGCATTAGAATGTCTTAAATATGGAGGATCGCTTTAGCCTAGCATTGGACACTAGTGTTCAATACCTAACAATTTTCATGTGTATATTTTCAGAACAACACAAGGTAATTACTTCAAGGACTCTACCTCGTAGCTTATCCACTCATCTATATGCGTTTCAGAAACATGTAAATGTGTGCCAGGTTGAGTGCACCCTGCAGCGACTACTGGGATACAATGCCTAATTTCGGCTAGGCGCCCACACTTATCTGTGATCTGGCTGTGTGGCAGAAGTACTGTGAATTTGTATTCAGTGTGCAGGTTCGAATTCTACTGTGGATTCGAACCTGTTTGCGAATTGTTAAACACACACATACACACACACACACACACACACACACACACACACACACACACACACACACACACACACACACACACACACACACACACACACACACACACACACACAATGCGACAAGGTTAGTTCCAGAGCTAAGGGGAATGTCCTATGAAGAAAGATTAAGGGAAATCGGCCTGACGACACTGGAGGACAGGAGGGTCAGGGGAGACATGATAACGACATATAAAATACTGCGTGGAATAGACAAGGTGGGCAAAGACAGGATGTTCCAGGGAGGGGACACAGAAACAAGAGGCCACAATTGGAAGTTGAAGACACAAATGAGTCAGAGAGATATTAGGAAGTATTTCTTCAGTCATAGAGTTGTAAGGCAGTGGAATAGCCTAGAAAATGACGTAGTGGAGGCAGGAACCATACACAGTTTTAAGACGAGGTTTGATAAAGCTCGTGGAGCGGGGAGAGAGAGGGCCCAGTAGCAACCGGTGAAGAGGCGGGGCCAGGAACTAAGACTCGACCCCTGCAACCACAAATAGGTGAGTACAAATAGGTGAGTACACACACACGAGGAGCTAGCGACCACGTGGTTCTGTACTTTGAATACATAGTAGAGCTGCAAGTGGAGAGAATAACAGGAGTTGAATGGGAAAAGCCTGACTATAAAAGAGGGGACTACATAGGGTTGAAGAACTTCCTGCGGGAGGTCCCGTGGGACAGAGAACTGGCAGGAAAGTCAGTAAATGAAATGATGGAATATGTAACAACAAAATGCAAGGAGGCAGTGGAAAGGTTTATTCCCAAGGGCAACAGTAACAACGGGAAGACCAGAACGAGCCCCTGGTTTATCCGACGGTGTAAGGAGGCAAAAACAAAGTGCAATAGAGAATGGAAAAAGTACAGAAGGCAGAGAACACACGAAAATAGGGAGGTCAGTCGCAGAGCCAGGAATGAGTATGCACAGGTAAGGAGGGAGGCCCAGCGACAGTATGAAAATGACATAGCATCGAGAATCAAGACTGACCCGAAACTGTTGTATATCCACATCGGGAGGAAGACAACAGTCCAAGACCAGGTGATCAGATTAAGGACGGAAGGGGAGAACTCACAAGAAATGATCAGGAGGTATGTGAGGAGCTGAACAGGAGATTTAAGGAAGTTTTTACAGTAGAGACAGGAAGGGCTGTGGGAAGTCAGCACAGAAGGGAACATCAAGAGGGAATATACCAACAAGTGTTGGATGACATACGAACAACCGAGGAGGAGGTGAAGAAGCTCCTAAGTGACCTTGACACCTCAAAGGCAATGGGACTGGACAACATCTTCCCATGGGTCCTTAGAGAAGGAGCAGAGATGCTGTGCGTGCCTCTAACCACAATCTTCAACACATCCCTTGAAACTGGGCAACTACCTGAGAAATAGAAGACAGCCAATGTAGTCCCCATATGTAAGAAAGGAAACAGAAACGAGGCGCTAAACTACAGACCTGTGTCTCTGACATGTATTGTGTGCAAAGTCATGGAGAAGATTATCAGGAGGAGAGTGGTCGAACACCTGGAAAGGAACAAGATTATAAATGAAAACCAGCATGGGTTCATGGAAGGCAAATCGTGTATCACAAACCTCCTAGAGTTTTATGACAAGGTAACAGAAGTAAGACACGAGAGAGAGGGGTGGGTAGATTGCGTTTTCCTAGACTGCAGGAAGGCCTTTGACACAGTTCCCCACAAGAGATTAGTGCAGAAGCTGGAGGATCAGGCGCATGTAACAGGGAGGGCACTGCAATGGATAAGGGAATACCTGACAGGGAGGCAGCAACGAGTCATGGTACGTGAAGAGGTATCACAGTGGGCGCCTGTGACGAACGGGGTCCCACAGGAGTCATTTCTAGGAGCAGTGCTATTTTTGATATATGTGAACGACATGATGAAAGGAATAGACTCTGAAGTGTCCCTGTTCGCAGATGATGTGAAGTTGATGAGAAGAATTAAATCGGATGAGGATGAGGCAGGACTGCAAAGAGACCTGGACAGGCTGGACATGTGGTCCAGTAACTGGCTTCTCTAATTCAATCCAGCCAAATGCAAAGCCATGAAGATTGGGGAGGGGCAAAGAAGACCGCAGACAGAGTATAGGCTAGGTGAACAAAGACTACAGACCTCACTCAGGGAGAAAGACCTTGGGGTGACCATAACACCGAGCACATCACCGGAGGCACACATCAACCAAATAACTGCTGCAGCATACGGGCGCCTGGCAAACCTGAGAATAGCGTTCCGATACCTTAATAAGGAATCGTTCAAGACACTGTACACTGCGTATGTTAGGCCCATACTGGAGTATGCAGCACCAGTCTGGAACCCACACCTGGTCAAGCACGTCAAGAAGTTAGAGAAAGTACAAAGGTTTGCAACAAGGCTAGTCCCAGAGCTCAGGGGAATGTCGTACGAGGAAAGGTTGAGGGAAATCGGACTGACGACACTGGAGGACAGAAGGGTCATGGGAGACATGATAACGACATACAAGATACTGCGGGGAATAGACAAGGTGGACAGAGATAGGATGTTCCAGAGAGGGGACACAGGGACAAGGGGTCACAACTGGAAGCTGAAGACTCAGACGAGTCACAGGGACGTTAGGAAGTATTTCTTCAGTCATAGAGTTTTCAGGAAGTGGAATAACCTAGCAAGTGAAGTAGTGGAGGCAGGAACCATACATAGTTTTAAGAAGAGGTATGATAAAGCCCAGGAAGCAGAGAGAGAGAGGACCTAGTAGCGATCAGTGAAGAGGCGGGGCCAGGAGCTGAGTCTCGAGCCCTGCAACCACAATTAGGTGAGTACAATTAGGTGAGTACACACACACACACACACACACACACACACACACACACACACACACACACACACACACACACACACACACACACACACACACACACACACACACACACAACATACAGTCCTTCAAGGATAATTTATTGCAAAATAATAAAATCCCAAAGATTCACATCCGGCAATAGCCAATGTACAATATAATTTTCTAAAAACTAAGCGTTAAATCAGCATCAGTCATACAGTTATACGATGAGCGCATAAAAATATGACAAAGACTGGGGACAAAAACACGTAGAGCTTACAAAAAAAAAATCTCTTTTAATGTGCTCATTGTATTTGCGCTAAAATAAAAGTTATTAAAAAAAGACTGGTTCAAAGTTATTAAAAAAAACTGGTTCATAAAGGGGTAGATAGAAGGCGCCAATTTAAAAGTTCATACAAGCACTTATATTTAAAATTCTCAGAGAGACTCATAGAAGGCCACACATACATCAAGCAAATTTATTAACTGTGATGAAGATCAAAAGCATGGAAGCTGAGACACACTGTTAAACTATGCATGATTGTTAGTGGCTCTTGGAAAGATGCAAGCAGAGAGGACAGTGTCAAAAGCAGCCGGGTAACACTGGATGTGACGAGTGTTACCGGTAGCTGGGTAACACTCGGTGTGACAAGTGTTACCTGTAGTCGGGTAACACTGGGTGTGACAAGTGTTACCTGTAGTCGGGTAACACTCGGTGTGACAAGTGTTACCTGTAGTCGGGTAACACTGGGTGTGACAAGTGTTACCGGTAGTCGGGTAACACTCGGTGTGACAAGTGTTACCTGAAGTCGGGTAACACTGGGTGTGACAAGTGTTACCTGTAGTCGGGTAACACTGGGTGTGACAAGTGTTACCGGTAGTCGGGTAACACTCGGTGTGACAAGTGTTACCTGTAGTCGGGTAACACTGGGTGTGACAAGTGTTACCTGTAGTCGGGTAACACTGGGTGTGACAAGTGTTACCGGTAGTCGGGTAACACTCGGTGTGACAAGTGTTACCTGTAGTCGGGTAACACTCGGTGTGACAAGTGTTACCTGTAGTCGGGTAACACTGGGTGTGACAAGTGTTACCTGTAGTCGGGTAACACTGGGTGTGACAAGTGTTACCTGTAGTCGGGTAACACTCGGTGTGACAAGTGTTACCTGTAGTCGGGTAACACTCGGTGTGACAAGTGTTACCTGTAGTCGGGTAACACTGGGTGTGACAAGTGTTACCTGTAGTCGGGTAACACTCGGTGTGACAAGTGTTACCTGTAGTCGGGTAACACTGGGTGTGACAAGTGTTACCAAGCAAATCCATGATGGACATGATTATAAAAGAATCGTGTTTCATAAAAAGCAGTTTTGAAAAAAATATGAATATTTTTTTGGTATATATATATATATATATATATATATATATATATATATATATATATATATATATATATATATATATATATATATATATATATATATATATATATATATATATATATATATATATATATATCACGTACTATGATGTTATTTTTCAATCTCATTTACCAAAAAAAATTGCTCTGTATAGCGGAACATCATAAGAGCGAACGGACTGTAAAACTACCGGGAAAAACAGAAAACAGAAACATTGAAAGCTCGCATTTTTATGACTAAGTTTCCCGAATGTAATGAGTTCATACGCTTCATATTTTTATCCTGTAGAACTGATCATAAACACGGATAGCCTAGTTAAAAAAAAATAACGGAATTCATAACTGTATGATTAAAATCTTTAATCATGGTAGCAAATGGGCTAAACATCGAGATGTACACTACTATGTACACTGAGGTGTACTTTTTTCATGTACTGTACACTGATATACCTTGATGTGGTATGAACCTTCATGGGTGATTCCGACAAATTAGTTAAAAATATGTGAGTAAACACTACGACAGTGTTTGCTTACGTGTTTTTTAAACCATACCTTGGTGTATATACGTGAAGGTGTAATTATGTGTACGGTGAGACAGGAAGAGGTATGTATATCTATATATATGCTGAGGTGTATCTTAGGTTATATGTACTAAGAGGTACTTCTCAGCATCTAGTATACAGACGTGTCAGCCTCTATACAGGCTCGTATGCATGAGTGTGTATACACTGATACCTACATTTCGGTGTATATACAGTATATCCACTGGAATATACATCTTAGTGTATAAACACTGCGTAATTGAGAGCAATAAAGAAGGACTCTGCTTCTGACTCTCGCCTCGGCAGGTCATAGCAGCTCTCCTTACTTGCACAGTATCCCTACGATCCCCATTGGGGAGGGGAACCTCTACCATCTCCACGATGTCACATCGTGTGAGAATTAAGCCCAAGTCTGCTGTCGTCGATGACGCCACGAAGCTTGAGCTTGCAGCTTCTCTCAACACTTGTCTTCACGCAAAGTTCTCCAAGATTGCATCATTGAAAGGAGCTTTCATCGTCACTTTTCTCGATGATGCTGAAGCTGACAAAGTGCTTACACCTACTGCCATGAAGACCTTAGAAGACCGCGGCTTTACCATCTCCACGCCACCATACATGCTTACAAAACGTTCAGTGTTTATGAAACGTCTTGACAGGCTGATCACGAACATGTCCATCCAGGAAATTACGTCATCACTTGAAGACCTTAACACCTGGGCCAAGATTGACTCTGTTGTGAAGATCCCCAACGCTTCCTCAATGCTCAAGGTCACATTCCTGGACGTTACCATGGCGACCAGAGCACTGCCTGATGATCGACACCATGCCCAGCCCTTCTAGGGTAGGGTAGGTGCCTGAGCCCGAGCTTGTAGCTCCCAAGACTCATTCCCCTTAGTCCCCTTGGGGCGGGGATGGCAGACCAGAGAGGTCTAGCTTGTGGCTAGGCCTGGGGACAGTTGGTCCCAAAGATGAGGAGGTACTTGTGCCTCCTCCCTTGGGAGACCTAGGTCTAAGACACTCCCTAAAGAGGGAGCCAAAGCCGGGCCACCACTTGGAAAAGGCCCGGGCCGGGAGAATACCGGCGAATCTTTAATAATAATAATAAGCACTGTCTGATGGCCTGGCCATCTCTTACTACTACATCAACCCTCAACAGATTGAACCTGAACGCTTCACGTACATAACACCTTGCTGGACATGTTACTCGTACAGTCACTCTACTGCCGACTGCCACGTGAAGAATAAGAAGATATGTTCCACCTGTGGGTCTGCAGGACACGATTTTCGTTCTTGCACTTCCACTGCTGCTCCCACTTGCATCAACTGTAAGAGTGATCACCATACTCTTGCAACCAAATGTCCAGCGCGTAAGGACATCCTCTCTAAGAAACTGAAGGAAGAAACAAAGAAGTCATCTGGAACCTCTCCTACATACGCTGCAATTGCCAAGATTCAATCTACAACATCCAAGATTCTACAAGCCACTCAACAGTCGTCTCCACCACCTCTCACTACTCAACCTCCACCTGATGATATTTCTACCAAATTCTATTACTGCATGATGTTTGTTCACATGCAAAATGCTGCAAAACCTGGTTCTTTCAACACGACTATTAATGAACTTCTTGCACCCAACAACATGGCATCATTTAACTTCCCTGCAAGTAAACCATCAGCTGAAATTTTGAAAATAATCCCGAAGATCGTCAGTTTTGAAGCGCCAGATGACTTGAAGGAATTAATAACTGACAACGACGACGCATCCTCTTTTGAATCCTCCAATCAACATTCTCCTGATAACATCCAAGACAGCACCACGCCTCCTATTCGTCGACTGGCTCATCGTGGCGGCGCAAATATCATTCCTTCGCCTCCACTCACCACTACTCAAATGGACCAATCAGAAGCCACGATTCCACCACAGTCTTCTATACACTCTGTAGCGGAGACACCAACATTGAATGAACCTTCAATGCTGCAACCACCAACGAAAACCTCACCAGTCATCACTCGACGTATTAATACAGAAGACCAACACCGAGATCAATACCTGCACTGGAAAGATATAACTCCTGACCAAGAACCCACCATGAATGTCGACACTTTGTACGATAAATTACTCGACAGAACAGTCAAGTTTACAAATCGTAAAGGAACCCATTGCTCCTTCACAGCACTCAAGATGACCTTTGACCAGTTACAAGCCGACCCAGCATTTCGACCCAAGATTACAACAACTGCACAACATAAGGAATGCCTCCAACACTGAAGAAATTATGTAACTCCTGACTCACACTTTAACGACACCTGACCAATCAAGAAGCTAGCCTCCCTTGACCACGCCTCCAGCTTCTGCCAGCCGCCAATCAACATCAAGAATGCAAGATGCAGATAGCTTGCCAGCCGGACGACTGAGTGTTCTCCTGTTTTTTGTGTTGCTGTTTCCCTCTGCTTCCAAGGCTTAGCTGTTGGGTCTAGTCCTGACTCTTCTCTCTTCGACTCAAGACATTCTCGTGGGTCCTTACCTGTGAGTCCTCTGATCTGATCTGAGTAATTCTTTTCAGTGTATATACACTGAAATACACCTCTGTGCATGTATACTGAGATGTTCCTTAGCGTATATACATTCAGATATTCCTCAGTGTACATATACTTGAGGTATTACTCGGTATATATACATTGAGATATTCCTTAGTGTATAAACAATGAACTATCAATTTTAGTGTATCCAGTTAATATACCTCACATTGTACTTACAATGAAAGATACGCCACTGGATGAAATAGACTGTTTATTGCATTTGCATACAAATTCTTAAATTTAAATATCACATTGGAGAAATGTCTCGCCCATTATACTTGACACATTTGGGACACATTTCGGTCTGTTTTGATCCTCGTCAAGTTGAAACATCTAAACATATTCAGCAAAGACTGTGATTCTCTACACTTGAGACGTCGTTATATATCCCGGGGGAAATTTTCTGAAAGCGGAAACTTAATTTAAAAACCGAATACACATATTCAGGAGTTCTCGGTTTTTTTCTGGCTCTCTCCGTCGCATGTTTTCCAATTTTGTTTTCCTCCGCCATTCGTTCGTTCTTGTCGACATATCAGCGGTCTGGGTACAAACCACAGAAAACGCTGATGCCCATTTTATCAAGCGCAAACTCAGCGAAGGAAACCGAAGATGAATGATTCCCATGGCTCTTAGGGAAAATTGAGGGGCCCGTCTGTTTGTCTTCGTTTTTCTCTATTACTTTGTAATCTCTGTCTCTCTCTCTCTATCTCTCTCTCTGTCTCTCTGTCTGTCTGTCTGTCTCTCTCTCTCTCTCTCTCATTCTCTTTCCCTTCTCATTCTCTCATTCTCATTCTCTTTCTCTTCTTATCTCATTCTCTTTCTATTTCTCTCTCTTTCTCTCACCCTCTCTCTTTTTCCCATCCCTCTCTCATCTACGTTGTAACTGTCAAATAACGAAAGAGTTCGTGAAAAAAATTTTATTCAGGAAAATCTACAAAGAGTAATACAAGCTTTTACAAAAGCTCTGATGATTAATAAATCATTCAGTTCTATTAATTAATAAAAGTTTCTGACCATACATTGATGTTACGAGAATTCATATGTATTTTCCTATGCTGATTTATCCGATTATTACCCAGTAAAGTTAAACAATGCGGCTTATTTCCACTGGGATTCTCACTATCTGTGATGTATGAAGAGAACATCATGGATTTGCTCCATTAAAGCTGATGATATGGTACTTGTCTCTCATGTGCTGGAATATCGCCGATTCCCCTATCATTCGTGACATTTTCCATAATATTTGTTCTACAGTTAAGTCTCAGCAAACCTTCCTGTAGGAGGATATAGATATGTGTATATACTAGTACATGTATAGATACATGTATATACTAGTACATGTATAGATACGTGTATAAACTAGTACACGATGAACAGGTATGGTAAGTAGTGATAATGTGTGTAATCACGAACGCGTTCCGAATTTCACTATTCTTTTCACTGTGGTTATTTTGCCTACATACACAAAAATAAATATGCATATATATACACAATATAATATGAATATAAGAGTTCACATATACACACGTGCAAACATACATAAGTATACATGGGTCAACGTGTATGAAGGAGACACATGCAACGTATGGGGGACTCATGTTAAGAGGACGTTTCGCTCACCAGGAGTTACTTTAGCCAGTGACTGGATGCGTTGCATGTGTACCTTCTTTATACACTGATTAGCACTGGTCACCGTGTGTGTTTTAAAAGTATAAACAAATAAATAATCGGACATAAATCCTACACGCAACAACAGTATATTCTCCTCTTAACCTTTAAGCTTTCCTCTCTCGCCCAAACATCGACCAGTGTGCTCTTACAGCACAAATATTTGTTATGTGTCCTCAGTCACGTCTCTCTCGACCTCATTCCTAAGTACATAACAACAATCCCCACTTACCTGAAACCCAGACACACAATCCCCATTCTCCCACACATTATTCAACCCCCATCGCCTCCACATATTGTTATTAGTTAATAACAATTTATCCCCCCTCACATTATGTAGTTCTTGATTGTCTTTTATCTTTTTTTAGTTATTCCTGCATATTCTAGTTTTTGGCCTAGTCTCTTGTTCGTTTCAGTGGCAAATGCTTTCCTGCACTTCAGGAACATGCAGTTTACCCCTCTCATTACTGTTTTATTTCTACCAGTTTTAAGACAGGATTTACCGGCATTAACCCCATTATGATAACTGATTATGAAACCACATCTCTCTAGATGTTCCACCACAATATTACTGTACATAGTATATTGTCATTGATTCTGACCCTCAAATCACAGTGTTAAAGCCCATTGCATTTGAGGTATTCAACTCAGTCAGCCTCGAGTGCTCCGTCGTACTTGCTCTTAAAGCTATGAAAGGAGTCGCAGTAATTCCATTTCCTGACGACCTTTAGGCTAAAAACTGAGACACGTGTGCAACATCTGGGTAACTTTATTATAGACGTTTTACCATCCAGTGGCTTTATCAATACAGATTCTAGAAGCTGTATTGATAAAGCCACTGGCTGGCGAAATGTCTACAGTAAAGACACCCAGATGTTACACATGTGTCTCAGTTTTCATCTTGTCGGTATTGTGTACCATTCTTGTACGGCCCTTAGGCTGAAGAAATAGTTCCTGACAACCCTGCGTCTTGTCTATGTAATTAACTTTCAACTGTCTCCCTGAATACCTGTTTTCCGCCTCTCGAACCGTCTATCCATGTCTACCCTATCAGTTTCTCTGAGTATTTCACTTGTTTTCATGTTTTACCTGGTTCTTCTGTGTTGTAATGTCATTACGTTCAATTCCTCTCCTCTCGGCTCGTAACCCATAGTTCTGGAACTAACTTTCTTACGAACCTCTACATTTTCTTCAATTTCTTAACATGCTTTATCAATGTGCCTTCCATGCCAGGACTGCAAATTACATGATGGACTTGACAAACGAGTTTATTGCATAAAGGGACCTGAATGACTCTGATGAGAGTCCTGAACCCAAATCTTAATATAAAAAAAGTGTGTGTGTGTGTGTGTGTGTGTGTACTCACCTAGTTGTACTCACTTAGTTGAGGTTACAGGGGTCGAGTCCAAGCTCCTGGCCCCGCCTCTTCACTGGTCGCTCCTAGGCCACTCTCCCTGAACCTTGAGTTTTATCATACCTCTGCTTAAAGCTATGTATGGATCCTGCCTCCACTACATCGCTTCCCAAACTATTCCACTTCCTGACTACTCTGTGGCTGAAGAAATACTTCCTAACATCCCTGCGATTCATCTGTGTCTTCAACTTCCAACTGCGTCCCCTTGTTCCTGTGTCCCATCTCTGGAACATCCTGTCTTTGTCCACCTTGTCAATTAGTCTCAGCATTTTGTATGTCGTTTTCATGTCCCCCCTATCTCTCCTGTACTCCAGTGTCAGTGTACTCACCTATTTGTACTCACCTATTTGTGGTTGCAGGGGTCGAGTCTTAGCTCCTGGCCCCGCCTCTTCACCGGTTGCTACTGGGCCCTCTCTCTCCCCGCTCTTAAAACTGTGTATGGTTCCTGCCTCCACTACGTCATTTTCTAGGCTATTCCACTGCCTTACAACTCTATGACTGAAGAAATACTTCCTACTATCTCTCTGACTCATTTGTGTCTTCAACTTCCAATTGTGGCCTCTTGTTTCTGTGTCCCCTCCCTGGAACATCCTGTCTTTGTCCACCTTGTCTATTCCATGCAGTATTTTATATGTCGTTATCATGTCTCCCCTGACCCTCCTGTCCTCCAGTGTCGTCAGGCCGATTTCCCTTAATCTTTCTTCATAGGACATTGTGTGTGTGTGTGTGTGTGTGTGTATGTCTTTGTTTTGGAAAAGGGAGGGAGGAAAAATTCTGACGTTGTCCTTGACATTTTCCTCTCGATATAGGTGATTATAAATAGCAAGTGCGTCTGTCTCTTTCAGCAGACGGAGGATCAAACCTTCACCATATCTTGTGCTGAATGACTCAAATGGGTTTAGCGCTTAACATGAATTTAACAAAACCCCCATTGGTAACACCGTTATTAGTAAAACATAATAAAACAGAAAGAAAAATGCACATACTTAAAAAGCAGTGGCTCTGTGGGGACAGGTCGTCAATCCTCTCACCTTCTTGAGACAGCACCAGGTCTTCCAGAGAGCGAACCCAAGTTCTCACAGGATGATCTGGGATCTTAAGACTGTGTGTGTGTGTGTGTGTGTGTGTGTGTGTGTGTGTGTGTGTGTGTGTGTGTGTATTCATACGTGCTAACATGTGCTCTTAATCTTTCCATATATGAAACTCGTAATTAATTTTGTATTATATAAAACTAGAAATTTAATGTATTAAAGACAATTTTTTAAGTAAACTTAGTGACACGAGAAGTAAACATCTGAGTTACAGCACATCTAAGATACAACTTGCCCGACAGTTCGATAACTGCAAATACAGTCTGTGTACACGGAAGGGTAAAGAACAATAGAACACTTAGAAAGAACGGACTCAATAGTGCCTCCCTGGACAGTGGGTAAATTTCTCGATGCCGCTATCCACTCGTCTACCATACTACCATATTCATATTCACTCTCTCTCTCTCTCTCTCTCTCTCTCTCTCTCTCTCTCTCTCTCTCTCTCTCTCTCTCTCTCTCTCTCTCTCTCTCTCTCTCTCTCTCTCTCTCTCTCTCTCTCTCTCTCTCTCTCTCTCTCCCTCTCTCTCTCTCTCTCTCTCTCTCTGAGTTACAGCATATTTGAGAAACTACACAAGATTTTTCATGCTATCTAGTATACTATGTACTTCTGTCTGAATTATTTATTTATTAATACACTGGTCGTTTTCCACCAACAACAAAAATACACAGATAACCAGCACTTAGGACAGAGGACCTTACTACGACGTTTCGGTCCGACATCGGTCCAAGTCGGACCGAAAGGTGCACATTACACATTCTAATATCACTATAATTTCTATTAACATTATATTACTTATAAAGTCGCACATTACACATACTTGAAACATCACTATAACTTGTATAATATATTACTTTATAGTACCATAAAGTGGTTCACTAAGTTAAGAAATATATATTGAGTTGTGAAGTTGAAATCAAATCTAACAAATTTCTCTCTTCTTCGCAATTAAGTATTAACCTTGAAAATGGTTCATCGGATCAAAAAGTTGTTAGAGCCACGTTTAGTGGTGCAAATTGTTAAGTGGATCATTACTTTTGGCACTGGAGAATTAACTAGCATATCTACCATATTACATCGCCTTGGCTTGGTTCTGTTAGTGGTTCTCTTCACCAGACTTCAGCTCACAGGTGGTGAGATGAAGTGTTGGAATAGGAATGGAGGTGAAGTTATATCCCCTGAGTATATTGACATGTGTGTTACCAAGCATTATTCAGTGGGATATAACGAGGGTGATGGGAGCCACACCAGATCTAAAGCTCTGAAATATATCTTCTGGCTATCTTACTTATTCATCCCATATTCTGCCCTTGTTTTTGTGGAGTATATTCTTGGTGATAATCGACTGCAGAAACCATAACCAGATGCGTCCGTCTAATATGACTTGGAGAGTGGAGGTGCCACTGCTAGAAAGATAGCAGTGGAGACTTTGGGCCATTATGTGGGCAGTTTTTCAAGGCTGCTCCATTCCTCCATGTGATTAATTTAATGATGCTTATATTAGATATGTTTTCATTATTGAGTTACTACTGGCTAACCAACGGGAAAATATTTGAAATTTTTACAAAAAATCATATATCTCGCGATGCACTTACATACACAGATAGTATGTCGCTGGTGTTCCCATCCTTGCCCGGTGTGACATAGAAGTAGAGGACTAATCCATGGTGACTCTTCAACCCACTACGGATGTTATATCCCACAAGCCACTGTATTTCAAGAAATAGTCACTATCTCAGTGCTATTGTTTACAGTCTTGGCGGTGGTGACCCTGTTACAGCTGGTATACCTATGTGTTGTGTGTTGCGTTCCTTGTGTGGGCCTGTCTTTAATGACTTGCGGAGGAGCTGTAGCTAAGATCTACGAGGAGAGAGTGATGAGAGTGGTGAGCACAGGTGACCTGCTAGCTCTCTCGTACATTAGGAGACAGGTCACTGCTCGGGAGTACAGTAATATCATTATCCATGTTGCTACACGTAGAGTGGAAGAAGAGTGAGGTGCGACGCCAAGATGGGTGAGGTGCGACGCCAAGATGGGTGAGGTGCGACGCCACAGTTTTCTTCATTGCAATAAGAATCTTATATTTTTTGAGGACTTGATCATGTAAGGATATTTTCATTATTTATATTATTAATCTTATTATTATTATTATCATTATTATTATTATTATTATTATTATTATTATTATTATTATTATTATTATTATTATTATTATTATTATTATTATTATTATTAAAAAAATCAATAAAATGAAATGAAAGCTATAATTGTTTCGGGTGAGTTTTGAGCCATCATCAAGACCACAATCAAAAAAATTACAATGAAAAACAAGAAAAGTAGCGATGATAGTAGAATATATTGATTCTTGGTACTGTGGGTAATATGTGACGCTGTACCATGGTACAGTGGTACAAGGTACATTGTTACAATGGTACAGTGGTACATGGTACAATGTTAGTAGTGCATGGTACAGTGATACTTGGCACAGTGGTACGTGGTGCATGGTACAATGTTAGTAGTGCATGGTACAGTGATACTTGGCACAGTGGTACGTGGTGCATGGTACAATGTTAGTAGTGCATGGTACAGTGATACTTGGCACAGTGGTACGTGGTGCATGGTACACAGTACAGTGTTACAATAAGGATAGTTACAGTGGGTTTACTGTTCATGAAGCTGGGGAAGAGGTGCAGAAGAGAGATCTTGGAAAAAGTTAAAAGAATCGTTACGGAGTCTGAAAAAAAATAATTGTGATGATTCAAATTCTACGGTAGAAACTACTAAAATGGCGTAATTGGAAAGTCTGGGGTGCCAGACATAAATTCTAGTTTTACTTAAAATAAGAACAAGAGGGGTAGGAGGAGGCAGGCGCTGCGTTAAGACATCTATAGAGGCCAGTAAGTTTATACATGGAGGGAAAATTGGGAACAGTTAAGTTGTTGCGACGAGGTTGTAGAGATGTTTGAGAAAAATGTGTTTCTGTGTATTAGGCAGAGACTTTGGAGTGTGAATAATAGAAGACGGTTTGCCTGGAGAGAGTTTGGGGAGTCAACGCCCCCGTGGCCCGGTCTGAGACCAAGCCTGTGGGGTTCCGAAGTATAATTCAGGTTGAGGTAGTTTGGGTATAGAGAATGAACCAGAGTAGGATGACTAAAGGGTAAATAAATCTTTAGGTAGAAGGATAGGAAGAGGTTTAGACTCCATGTAAGAGGAGTAGAAGTTTTTAACGGTAGAATCTTTAACATCCACCAGATGAATATAAAAACAGAATACAATACAGACAGGTAGATAGCAATAATTAGGTGTCTCTTTTCCGTAACCTTTCGCCTACACGGTAGGCTTCTTCAGTCAAGTATAGAACAGTTAGCAGAAGCAGTAGAGTTGCAAAGACGATGTACTCAGCCCATCACCCTTGAAGACTAGTTCTGAGGTTGTCTGTTTACATCTTCATATGTCTACTGTTTCTACTAACTCTTCTGTACTCAACTGAAGAAGCCTAGTGTGTAGGCGAAACGTTTTGGAAGAAATACCTAACTTTGCACATGTCTAACTTATCCACCAGGTGTCATAGAATGGAAGGGGTTTGGAGGGGGGGAAATGTGCTTATAAGATTGTGGTGCTGTGTGGGCAAGGTAACATGAAGGGATCCAGGGGAACCGGTTCACTTGACACCCCCCTTTTATATATATATATATATATATATATATATATATATATATATATATATATATATATATATATATATATATATATATATATATATCAATAACAACACTGCGCTAGCCAAGGATTCGAACCCATGTTGTACTGGCCTGCTTTATGGTATGGCGCTTTAAACCACAGGACCGCCCAATCCTACAAGACTGGCGCAGCCAGCAATGCTAGGCTGTTGGGCCACCATCCAAGGGCATATGGAGGTGTGGGAGCTTCTAAGCTAATTTCATTCTCATGTGGTTCTCGCTTACCATGAGGCAGGCCAGTACAAATGGGTTCGAATCCTTGGCTAGCGTAGTGTTGTTATTGATCAATACCACTCGTTCGTGGTTACAATAATATATAAATGCTGCTTGTGAGGCTAGTACACCAAACAGGGATGAGAATGAAATTAGCTTAGAAGCTCCCACACCGTATGCCCTCGGATGGCGGCCGAACAGCTAGCTGTGTGCTGGCTGCGGCATTCTTGTAGTTTGGGTGGTCCTGTGGTTTAATTAAAGCGTCATGTGGTTCTCGCTTACCATGAGGCAGGCTAGTACAACATGGGTTTGAATCTTTGGCTAGCGCAGTGTTGTTATTGATCAATACCACTCGTTCGTGGTTACAATAATATACATGTATATATATATATATATATATATATATATATATATATATATATATATATATATATATATATATATATATATATATATATATATATGTTTGATGTCTGAAATAGGTTGTGTAAAAAAAGCACGACCCAACAAATCTGTTATAGTTGCCAGTAAATCTTATTTTTCAACATTTTTGTGTAAAGATTGATTTAAATAGTTAGGAATTATTTTAAGATGACTGTAGACCGTAAGATGTGGAATAATGCACTTGTGTAGAGTTCAGGACATTTCTTAGAGGAAACGTTTCGCTACGAATGGCATTTTCATTGGTACTGAAGAAGCCACTAGTGGCGAAATGCTAATCTTATGTATTGAACATAAGTATCTTTTTCCATCTCCTCTTGCCCTTTCTGGGTGATGACAGATACGTTTTGCGTCTACTACGTCTGGGGATGGTAGATGCGTCTACTTCCCACCATCACAAATACGCTAAAACTATCACAACTACAATATACTGAACTATCAAACTACTACACTATACAAATCTATCACTACTACGCTAAACAAAACTACCACAACTACACTAAAACTGTCACAACTAAACTAAAAGTATCACAAATACACTTAGCAAAACTATTACAACTAGAGTAAAAAACTATCACTATTACACTAAACAAAAGTATCACAACTACAGTAAAGATCACGTAGTGAATAATAATGATCATCCACACAGTCTATCTGTCAGTCTTCCTCATTAACTTACAGTTAAAAATAACTTTTGAGAATTAATAAGGAAGAGCTCTTCAGTATTATTATTATTATTATTATTCTTGCACACCCACAACAAGCTAAGTGTTTATCGACAAGTGACTCTGACAATAAGTTAATGAGGAAGACTGGTCGACTGTGACTATGATCACTGTTATCAGCATAAACAGTTCCACAGTATCTACCTTTCCATTATTTTTCCTTTCTTCTTCACTACCATATTTGTTATTATTATTATCATTGTTATTATTATTAACTATTATTATTATTATTATTATTATTATTATTATTATTATTATTATTATTATTATTATTATTATTATTATTATTATTATTATTATTATTATTAATACTGATAACAATAATAGTGATTATGAAACTGGAGAAGAAAGGTAATATTATACAAAAAAGGAAATCCAGATATGTGGACTTGAACTGATGAGACAGAGAACATCAATGATCATAGCCACAGTCTGGCTACCAGGCTTCCTGAGTAACTTCTCACAATATGTACATTTAACCTCTCTTTCACTTTTATTACCCACGTCACCCACCCATCACCTACGTCACCCACCCATCATCCACCCATTTACTGAAAAAACTTGACGTACCTTCACTACATTACTCTCCAGTCACAGTTTGCTAAGTATATGCTTCTGAAAGTACACACACACACAAAAAAAAAGGATAAAAAATTAGATGTACGCTCTCCTTAACATGAAGTCTTTGGCAGGGTCATGGAAGTCTTTGGCAGGATCATGGAAGTCTTTGGCAGGGTCATGGAAGTCTTTGGCAGGTTCATGGAAGCCTTTGGCTGGTTCAATTTTCCTTCCCTTCCTATCCCTGCCGCATCTCCCACTTCATGTCTCTCTTTCTCTCTTCCCCTCCATTAACTCCTCCCCATCTCTATCTGTGTCTCTCCTTTGTTAACATCTATAACTCACCCTCTGCCCCTCTATCCAATTTATCTGTCTGTTTCTCTTCTTTTATCTCTGTCTCTCTGCCTGTCTCACTGTCACTGTGTCTCTCTCGTCTACATCTCTCTGTCTCTGTCTCTCTCTCTTCCTCTCTCTCTCTCTCTCTCGCAAGCATCCAAGTTCATCACAAACATCACGGGACAAACATGACCAAAACATCAACAAAACATGGGTCAGATCCTCCTTGCATTTATCAACATTGTTGATGCGTGGAGTTTCCTCGTCTGGTTTGCGCAATAGTATCAACACGGAAAGCTGCATCAACAGAAGCAGGTGTTGGTGTAGTAGGATCAGCTACTACACCAACAGCAACGGTAGCGTCACCTGCACCAACAGTAGCAAAAACATCAGCGACAACAGAAATATCTGTATCGGAAAGAGCATCAACAACAAGAGCACGTCTTCAACAGCAACAATAGCAATAGCACTGAAAGCACCACCAAAGCAAACAAATATGAAAGCAGCAGCATCAATAAAAGCAACAAAAAAACAACAGCAGCAGCAATAATTCTGTCGGAAATTATCTCTCTGCTAATGGGAATAATAGTTATGACAATGACAGTGAAGGTGATAATGAAAATTATGATGAAAACAGTTGTAGGAAAATGATTGAAAAGAATGTTTTGAAGCTCCTTGTACATGATGCATAAATTTAAAACCTTGTCACCAAGGAGAAAATTATCCTGACCCTGCATGCTTAAACATTCTCGCAATTTTTGGGAATATGTTGACAACTAACCAACAATTTTGAGAGGATTTTTCTTGATGTATCGTTTCATCCTGGATCATTATCACTTCACTATACTGGGTCACGACAGAGCGAAACGTGCACCAGGAAGACAAGATAAATCTTCAGGGAGAGATTTTTTATACTGGGGTAACATGTCAATCTACTCAAGTCTTTAAGGTTGAATATAACCTGTTTACAATTGTTCAACGGCACTTTAGTCACTAAAACTGCGATTAAAGTATACATTCAGCATATATCCAATGAACGATACACACGTCTCGGTGTACGTAACGGGCTACATGACAGGAGAAACAAATGAGGAGACTGACAGATACAAGTAGGTAACTAGAGATAAAAATACAACTTAATAATTGGAAGATAGTGCAAAATACACAAAGTGAATGAGAGAGTTTTACTTTAATCATACACGCAGTGTAAACACTTCTGTAATTCACATTCAGTTTTGTAATGTCTGCCTCGTGGAGATAGGAGATAATTGTGGGAGAAAATTGAAGGGTCAACTTTTGCCGATACAGGGGACAGAAAACTGTCAAAGGTAAGGTTATTATTATTATTATTATTATTATTATTATTATTATTATTATTATTATTATTATTATTATTATTATTATTATTATTATTACTATTATTATTAGTATTATTAGTATTATTATTAATATATTCAAGAAAAAGTCTTAAGCCAGTGGTGGCCTCAAAGCACTGGGGAACAGAAGACAGTCAGGTTTGGTCCAAGAAAGGGATGATGTCTAATTCCTTCGCCAGCACCCCAGGGTGCTGGATACGCTGGGAAATGAAACAGAAGAAGAGCGAAAGGGTGAGAGAGAGAAACAGAGAGAGAGAGAGAGAGAGAGAGAGAGAGAGCAAGAGGAAGTGATCTTTTGGCTTGTCAGAGTCAGCCTGAGCCGCCACGTCATGAAGCATCCCTCCCAGCCTGACCTTGTTCTCAGCATCCCACCTTAACTCTTGCCTTGATAATTCTCATTGTCTGGCACTCTCTTACCATCCTCCCTCCCTACCATGGGTTCAGTGGTTGCCTACAATAGCCTCGCCCATTTCATCATCATCATCACCATCATCATCTTTTTCTCTATTTTCTTCGCTTCTTTTATCTGTATTTTCTTTTTTTTCTCCGCTTCCTATTTTTCCTTTTCTTTCTTGCTTCTTCTTTTTCCTGTCTTTTCCTCTTACCTTTATATATATATATATATATATATATATATATATATATATATAAATATATATATATATATATATATATATATATATATATATATATATATATATATATATATATATATTGGGAGGGGATGGGTATGATTTTTGTCGTGGGTACATAATAAGATTAGAAAGGAGAAACAATGCAGTAGGCCTGTTGACCCATATTAGGCAGGTCCTTCACAGATTCAACCCACTAACAGAATAAGCATACCCAAGCAATAAGCGTTGACAATTCTATTTACTCATCTTGACTGTGTGCTAATGGAGTTACAGGAAGCTGATATCGAAGAAATGCTGAACACTGGCAATGAACATAAGAACATAAGAAAGAAGGAACACTGCAACAGGCCTACTGACCCATGCGTAGACGGTCCATGTCCCCCCCCCCGGATTAGCTCAATGATCCACCACCCCCCTGGATTAGCCCAATGACCCACCCAGTCTGGTCACCTTCACTCACGGAAGGAGCACGGCACCAGACCCAGCAGCACAAGCTAGTCAGGTCCAACTCACACCCACCCACACCCACTCATGTAATTATCTAACCTATTTTTAAAACTACACAACGTTTTAGCCTGAATAACTGTACTCGGGAGTTTGTTCCACTCATCCACAACTCTATTACCAAACCAGTGCTTTCCTATATCCTTTCTGAATCTGAATTTTTCCAACTTGAAACCATTGCTGCGAGTCCTGTCTTTCCTGGAAATTTTCGGCACGCTATTTACATCCCCTTTATTTATTCCTGTTTTCCATTTATACACCTCGATCATATTCCCCTTAATTCTACGCCTTTCGAGAGAGTGCAGATTCAAGGCCTCAGTCTATCCTCACAGGGAAGATTTTTGATACATGGGATCATCTTTGTCATCCTCCTGTTGTGCATTCCTTGAGTGATGGTGAAATTAGATTAATTGTGATATGTAAATAAGCTGTAGAGTTGATATTAACATCATATTGAAGTATTTTGTTGTGCCTCCTAAGAGCAGGAATTCCGCTGGAACGGATTAATGCCTTGTCAGTTAATTTAAATAAGGAAAATTGACTCAGCATACGAACAAATCGGGATACGAACGAGGTCACGGAACGGATTAAATTCGTAAGCCGAGGTTCCACTGTATATATATATATATATATATATATATATATATATATATATATATATATATATATATATATATATATATATATATATATATGTACACACACACACACACACACACACACACACACACACACACACAGGGGTCAGGAGGTATGACTCGACCCCTGCAACCACAAATAGGTGAGTATAGGTGAGTACATATATATATATATATATATATATATATATATATATATATATATATATATATATATATATATATATATATATATATATATATATATATATATATATATATATATATATATATATATATATATGCAAAAATCCACTCTGAAAGAATAGAGAAATTCCAAGCGCATTCGTGACTACTCACATTATCAAGGAACTATAATAATGTTCCTTGATAATGTGAGTAGTCACGAAAGCGCTTGGAATTTCTCTATTCTTTCAGAGTGGTTGTTTTGCATATTCTGAAATCACCTGTTTACTGTGATCTTATTGCACATATATATATATATATATATATATATATATATATATATATATATATATATATATATATATATATATATATATATATATATATATATATATGTATATATGTATATATTTATATATATATATATATATATATATATATATATATATATATATATATATATATATATATATATATATATATATTAATTATTTTCTTTCATCCTTGGTATAGGCGTAGTTCACTTACACTTTCTCTGATGCCTGTTGTCACTGCAGTTGCTTGTGGGAATCAACGACCCAGTGTTATATACAAGTCAGAAATATCAGATTGTCTGACCTGCCGCCAGGCAGGCAGCCCAATCTTCTCCCAGTGGTATATGCTGACATTTAGATCTCATCTCAATTCGTATATGTCAAGAATTGTCTGAAAAAAAACTCAATTTGGACTAAATATATGAAGTATTTTTTATATGTAGTCCTTTCACGTCACAAGTCATAGTGAGAGTGTAATATATTTTTGAGGTCAATTCAGCCATTCACAATGTTGAGAGAGATTTTACCTCTCTCATCCTGTGTCAGTTCTCCCTGTTTTTCTCATGAGGTTCCACGATTTAAATTGCGAAAGTAGAAAATCGTTAAAAGTCTCAAGCAAACAGAGAACCTTTATAGTTAAAAGTACGACATTTCGTTCGTATGTAGTGAATATTCTCAAACTAGTCTCACTTGATTCACTTGAGAAAGTTCATTGGAGGTACACGGAACATCGTGTACCTATAATAATAAAGATGCTTCTTCTGTAGTTTAGAAGAATGAATTTGTGTATTCAGGTGAGCAGTGTCAAAGGCAATGGTAGAGAGAAGGTTACAGAGATCTTGTGGCTCTACCACAAGATCTCTGTAACCTTCTCTCTACCATTGCCTTTGACACTGCTCGCCAAAAGATGCTTCTTCTGCTGTTACTACAGTTTCACACTCATAAGTCACCGATGTTCTACTGATGTGCACCTTATAAGATTTGCTTTGTTTCAGGTTTGCTTAAAAAAAAAATAAAAATAAAATTGCCCTCGGGTCTGAAGTCTTTCTCTTCCTATTCAGTATTCATTGCCTGGGCATTCCCGCACTTTCCCATTCTCACAACTAGATATTAAATGAGGGTGAACTCGAGTATGGAGTTGTGTGACCAAGAGTCCAGACCAAGATTCCGCTCCTATCTGTTGTCTCCTATTTGCATACGTCACAGACACACACAGGAGGATCACTGCCTGCGTGTGTGATTATAGGGGTAGCCACAGCTCCTGGTCCAGCCTCTTCGCTGGTAGCTACTAGGTCAACTCTCTCCCTGCTCAGAGAGGACAGGTTACCAAGAAAAAAATCCTTAAGAACGAGAACGATAAGTAAAATAATCCACGAGGAAGACAGTTGAAAATATGTAAATTCTTCACAAAGGAAAGTATAGCCAAGTAAGTTGGTCCTCCTCGCCTTCCAGAAAGTGAAAGAGAAGTTTATATATATATATATATATATATATATATATATATATATATATATATATATATATGTATATATATATATATATATATATATATATATATATATATATATATATATATATATATATATATATATATATATATATATATATATATATATATATATATATATGTCGTGCCAAATAGGCACTGGACAATACCTTGGCGTGTAGCTTGCGCTACACGTTTGATCCAAGGCAGCCAGCTTTCAGGGAGAAGGCTTACAGCTTTTCATCTCATCCCCTGCATGCATCAGCCTTACTAGAGATTTTAACAATGCAAGGAATTCGCGAGAGCAGGCTGCCTTGGATCAAACGTGTAGCGCAAGCTACACGCCAAGGTATTGTCCAGTGTGGGTAGATTGGTAAAGCACTGCGTACCTTGTCCTAAGGTTCGTAGGTTCGAGTCTCCTTCAGCCAGAGATCAGTGTTTGTGTATATTTCGCCTGCTCTCGCGAACTCCTTGCATATATATATATATATATATATATATATATATATATATATATATATATATATATATATATATATATATATACACACACACATACATACATCCAGCTTTCCAGTATACCGTGCTAGTGCTTGTCACCCCCCTCCCCCACACACAACCTTTCTCTTTACCATGGCAGTGGTTGTGACGCACCACCTGTGTAGAATAGGTGTATGTGGGTGTATGACGGATCAGTTAATTATCTATTCAGGCCGTTAGTTGAATCCAGTCGAGCAACCGGCCATCCCATTCTCAGATAACTGGATTGCTTATCCCTGATTCAACACAGGGTAGTGTATGCTGGGTGACGTTGTCTTTCTGGGTGATCTGCAGGATAATGGGTGGACCTTACACACGTGGGCAATGCTCAATAATAAACATATAAATGCGCAATCAACAGTGTTGTCAACAAGTACTTACCGTCAGTTAGGAACACTGTGAGATAGGTGTACGAGTCTCCTTACAACACTCTGCTTTGCTTACAAGATCAGCGGTCCTGTAGCTAGGTGGTGTAACAGTGAAGGGCAGTGTTCTTCATTGAGCAAGCCTAGGTATAACAAAGTGAGGGGAAGTCGTCCTCGCTTGAACTAAGCTCTTGTATCAAAAGAGGAGACTGGTGTCACTAGGCAGAGTTAGTTCACCTACCTACACTATCTTCGTTACACAAGCTTATTGGCGAGTGGCATGGGTAGGTTGTGAGTGCTGGTGGGCGGTATGAGTGAATGCCCACTGTTGTTAATTTGTGTAGGATGGGATCGTTGATACTAAACTAAATTACTCTATATCTAACTCTAACTTAGTATAAATATAAGTCTATAGAGGCTTCGTCATTATATTAGTCTTATAATTTAAGGAATGTGGTCACGAAGGGTGTAGGAATATGTGTGGTTTTACTGCCTACCCTTAAACAAACGCATCTCACGCTACCTCCCCCCCCCTTTTCCAAAAACTAAAGAGGCTGACGGTTTCGGGAAATCAGTAAACTTGTCTGATTTCAAAATCAATCACCTTGTCTGATTTCCCACACCACCATCCTGTTTACCAAGGTAGTGGTTGACACACCACCAACATCCAGTCTTCCAGTTTACCATGGTAGTCGTTGACACACACCACCAACATCCAGTCTTCCAGTTTACCATGGTAATGGCTGACACACACCACCAACACCATACAGTCTTCCAGTTTACCATGGTAATGGCTGACACACACCACCAACACCATCCAGTCTTCCAGTTTACCATGGTAATGGCTGACACACACCACCAACACCATTCAGTCTTCCAGTTTACCATGCTAGTGGTTTCCATACACCACCAAACAGTTTTAATAAGGTAGATTTTTCTGTTGCTGAACTTTTAACTACACATGTATCCCGCAATGGGGCTTCCCTGAACTACCGATGGAGCTCCTTGTTAGAGGCATAACGAGACCCTGGAGGAGTCGTTTTTACTTTTCTCTCTCCCCTTCTTCCTCGTCCACTCTTGGAATGACCTTGTTAGCTACAAAAACGACCAATTACGTTTCTGGAAACTGCAATTTTTATTTGATATGTTGATCAGGAAAGACTTGTATTAAGCTTCCTTCTTTTTTCTTCTTCTTTTTTTTATCTTCTTCTTCTTCTTCTTCTTCTTCTTCTTCTTCTTCTTCTTCTTCTTCTTCTTATTATTATTATTATTATTATTATTATTATTATTATTATTTATAATTACTATTTATTTTTCCTTTAGTGTTTGGTCAATATTTTCAATATAGAGAAAGTATAATAATATCCTTACCTACACAGGCCTATTGCACAGGAATATTGCACATTATCATCTTATCGTAATATTCTTAAGGAAAATGTCAGACCAACTATGTAATACTAACAAGTTGCACATGGATATCTTTACTGAAAGATATTTCGCCTGTACAGCAACCGTTATCAATCCTAAATAGAGGCAAGAAGATGGAAATTGTGATATTGGAGCCAAGGGCGATGCGGTAGTTGAATATGTGGCCGCATGTGGGTAGGGCCCACCGCATGTGGGTCACGCCTATGGGGGGATCTAGTGTAGTAGATGTGGATAGAAGCAGAATTTGTGGATATGGTCACCACTCTAAGGTGACAGTGTGAAAGTCATTATGTTTACAGGGAAACCTTTATCAAGATATAACAGTGTCTTATGCACTTCATTCTAACTGCATGTTTGGACGGGTTGTAGGAGCCATTAGTAGCGTGTCTGAGGAACTATGTAATGTTAGGCCGATGTGAGGAATTAAGGATAGCGGGGAACATCAGTGACGGTGTTGATGGTGGTGAGGGTGATAATACTGATGGCAATTAGGGTGGTGATTATAAGAATAGTGTTGATTGTGGTGGTGATGATGGTTGAGAGTGTAGTGAAGTAAGCTGAGAGTGGAGCTGAAGCATTTGTGGTGACTGGTTGAGGAGTGATGGTGTTGATGATCGTGGTGATAGTGATGATGGTACTGATAGTGTTAATGGTACCACCTCTACTACCAAAGTCATCATCACCACCTCTACCAGCACCACTACAGCCATAATAACCACCACCATCGCCACAACAACTCAAGCAATTATTACCGTCACTATCACCACCCAGCCAGTGTGAGGCTGGAATTCCTTACACAAGATGAAAACGAAGAATAGGTAAGAAAAAGGAGGAGAAATTGTGATTCACTGCTCGCCTTCTCGCTGCTGTCTCACATCCATTAGAGATTAACAGTGAATCTCTCAGTAAGAAAAAACTGGTACAAGCTAATTTTTGGCATCTTGAAATAGCTCATTAATAAGGTACAAGAAAACACTGAATAATTTATTTTCACTTTTTTGTGTTTCTTCTTTAAACACGTTTCACAGAGCTGTGTTTCAAGGAGTCGAGAATCAGCTCTTGGTCTTGTTTCTTTAAATTACTTGACTGACAATAAGTAAACAGCAACCTCAGCAACCTCCCAAGCTCTTTCATACCTGTTCTTGAAGGTCACCCTAACGGCAATTTTCCCCCTTCGGCAATAAAAATACACTTAAGTGATTTAACCTGTAGTTTAGAGCCTCCTGCCTGCCTCTCCTCGTTAAATAATGAGATTAAATTAGCTCTCCGGTAATTGTCTCGGCTCCATCGACTTCGGGATAGGCTTTCACAGTGGTGGTTCTTATTCTTTCAGTACCCCTGGAGTTAGGTTCTTAGTCATTTGGTATCTTCGTTTCTTCCTCTGTTTGTATTTTTTTCTATTGTGAGTTGATCCGCTGTTACCGTGTTATCTGTTATTATTCTTTGTCTGTGAATATCTCCCCAAATTTTCTGTTTAGTTCTGTGCATTCTTCTGTCACAAATATTTAGGGAGAATAATAAACAAGGATAATCTAAATGCTTTGTGTGTGTATGTGTGTGTGTGTGTGTGTGTGTGTGTGTGTGTGTGTGTGTGTGTGTGTGTGTGTGTGTGTGTGTGTGTGTGTGTGTGTGTGTGTGTGTACTCACCTATTTGTACTCACCTATTTGTGGTTGCAGGGGTCGAGTCTTAGCTCCTGGCCCCGCCTCTTCACCGGTTGCTACTGGGCCCTCTCTCTCCCCGCTCCATGAGCTTTATCAAACCTCGTCTTAAAACTGTGTATGGTTCCTGCCTCCACTACGTCATTTTCTTGGCTATTCCACTGCCTTACAACTCTATGACTGAAGAAATACTTCCTACTATCTCTCTGACTCATTTGTGTCTTCAACTTCCAATTGTGGCCTCTTGTTTCTGTGTCCCCTCCCTGGACCATCCTGTCTTTGTCCACCTTGTCTATTCCACGCAGTATTTTATATGTCGTTATCATGTCTCCCCTGACTCTCCTGTCCTCCAGTGTCGTCAGGCCGATTTCCCTTAATCTTTCTTCATAGGACATTCCCCTTAGCTCTGGAACTAACCTTGTCGCAAACCTTTGTACTTTCTCTAGTTTCTTGACGTGCTTTATCAAGTGCGGGTTCCAAACAGGTGCTGCATACTCCAGTATGGGCCTGACATACACGGTGTACAGTGTCTTGAATGATTCCTTACTAAGGTATCGGAATGCTGTTCTCAGGTTTGCCAGGCGCCCATATGCTGCAGCAGTTATCTGATTGATGTGTGCTTCCGGAGACATGCTCGGTGTTATACTCACCCCAAGATCTTTCTCCTTGAGTGAGGTTTGCAGTCTTTGGCCACCTAGCCTATACTCTGTCTGTGGTCTTCTGTGCCCTTCCCCTATCTTCATGACTTTGCATTTGGCAGGATTAAATTCGAGAAGCCATTTGCTGGACCAGGTGTCCAGTCTGTCCAGGTCTCTTTGAAGTCCTGCCTGGTCCTCATCAGATTTAATTCTCCTCATTAACTTCACATCATCTGCAAACAGGGACACTTCTGAGTCTAACCCTTCCATCATGTGTGTGTGTGTGTGTGTGTGTGTGTGTGTGTGTGTGAGTGTGTCACTTTCGTGAGGCACTCTTGGTGGGAAATGCAAATGGAAATATAAAAAAAAATAGCATTTTTCCCATGCATATTTACTAATTTTTAATCGATCACAGTACTAATGGAAAAATAACTAGAATTAACAACGTCAATAGCAGCAAGAAGAGACCAATGTAATAATCCGGTGCATAGGGTGAAAATCTTATATAGCAAACACGATAGAAAGGACAGTACAGATAGATCACATCAGTCAAAAAATGAAATGAAAAAATATTCTGGAAGAACAGAGAAAAAAGACACAATCACGACATGGGATATTTATTAATAAATAAACACTAAAACGAGTCATTGACATCAGGAATAATTTTGAATATCAACTTGCCAAGTGGAATGGACTGTGAAATGAGGGAACCTGAATCTAAATCAGTTTACAGTTTTAGAAATATATAATAGAGATTACTTCCGTCAACATAGAGATAAAAGTTGGGCAACAGAACCATAAATCAAACCCCCGGATAATTACTTAAATAATTTGGCACGACCCAGTAAACAAACTGGCCAAAGAGCATTTGAATCATGAACAGAGTTTTACGTATTTTATATTTTGTTAAAGATTTCATGAAATTAGTCAATAACAATCTGAAAAGGCTGACTAATTATTGCTGCCGGCATTCATACGGTGGATTAAAACTGATTTACTCGAGTTTTTTTCAATAATGATTCCTAGGAAGGAGAGACAGAGAGGTCACTAATATCTTTTTTTAATTACAGTGATTATTATTTCAAGAGACAATGAGTCTGGTTAAACAGAATCTGAAGTTGCGTTAGAAAATTTTATACGCAACGTTTTTCTTATAATACTTAAGTCAGATTGGTTTAGGATTAGTTTGCTTGGCTATGTGACTGCACCAACCTAATCTAATTGAACATTACCTACCTAATGTAGATTAACCTAATCTAGACCTACCGTTAGATAGGTAACTAACGTTGCTACCTAATGTAGACTAACGTAACTTTACTTAATTTAACTTAACTTGAAGCTCCAAGTTAAATAGTCAGGACTTCATCGATCTTTTCGAACTCTGCCTCAGATTCAGTTTCCTGACTTCTGTGAACACTTCCCACAGAGTGTCATCATGGAAAGTGGGTCCTCAATGACTGCTGTACTCTCCAAACTGTCCATAAAGTCACTGAACCCTCAATGAAATTCATCCTTGAAATGGAGTAGGAAGACACGCTACCCTTCCTTGATATAAGAATTCTCAGTCTTAAACACCTTTAAATATCAGACCACAGAAAACCAATTAATATTGACAATTTCTTCCACTTTACCCACAACAAAAAGCTTACATAAGTAAGTTTATTCAGGTATACACAAATACAGTTACATAGATTATCATACATAGCAGCATATGTGTAGAGAACCTAGGATAACCCAAAAAAGTCAAAGTGCCTTATTTCCATTGGAGTTGTGTCATAACTGGTTTCTTTGGAAAATACACAAGATCTAGTGACTAACAGATAAGTATGCGAGTATTAAGCTACTGACGATAAATTTCGCCCACCACAGCCATCTTCAGTTCAGTATAAAGAAGAAACAGTGAGCTTATGTTGTTGAAGGAGGTCATGTGTGATGCGCAGCTAGGTACGTGGTGAATCTTGTTGTCTGTAAATGGACTGAAGGAGCCCCTCGTATGACTTGATAAAGCTCGCTAAATGTACATTAGAATAGGAAAAACAAAAGCTTAGCCTCAGATAGTTGGAAAGGCTTCTCAAAACTGTAGCCATCCTGGCCATTTAAACTAATGACTCAAGAAATCGTAATAACACAGTTGCAAACACCCATGGTATGTGAGTCACTTGCCATGGGTTCTAGCCCTACCCGTTTCGTGATTTAAGCGAATGCTTATCATACCCTTATGTACATGTTGAGTGACCAAGGTCCCAGGATTCAGACTTTTCCATTAAGCATATCTTAAAGTTATTGCAACGGTGTGTTTTTTCCCACTACTTGTTGGTAACATATACCTTTGTGTTATACGTAACTTAATGAAAAGTTACTCTATCTGAGATACTTATGTACGTAAGTTGCTAAGGGAAATTTTTAAGTCTGCCTTTCATTAAATTTTTTTCTGAAATATAAAGCACATATATTTCTAGCTTAAGCACCTGTATAGTTTCTATAAATCTTTCATGTATCCAGATAGTAAAAGCAGAAGGATTATTACAGAATTTTTAGTTTTAATCCAGTATGATTTATTTGCCTATTTAACAGAATATACACTGAATAATTTGGCGCATTTTGGCTAAGAAAAAATATTTTCATTTTGCCGAGGGTAAAATAAACACAAAAAACCCTAATAATGTATGAACGAAAAACTTGTCATTTTTATTTCCATTTTAAAATGTAGAATAATAAAGCAGAAGAGAGTGTACATTAATAACTTTATTGAATAATTTATATTTTTTACCAACTCCACAAATCATACCATAATAAACATGAATTTTCTCTTTCGGTTGTGAATTTTATGGAGGGAATAAAATTATTTAGTAAAGGATGAAATTTAATCACATAAATAAAAAACAAAGAACTATACTTTTGCATATATAAACAATACAGTTTTATTTTGCAATATTTCACAAAATTGCTAGATTTCAAAAATATATTAATCGGAATCGACACCATGCCCAGCCCTTCTAGGGTAGGGTAGGTGCCTGAGCCCGAGCTTACAGCTCACAAGACTGTCATTCCCATTAGCCCCCTTGGGGCGGGGATGGCAGACCAGAGAGGCCTAGCTTGTGGCTAGGCCTGGGGACAGTTGGTCCCAAAAATGAGGTACTTGTACCTCCTCCCATGGGAGACTTAGGTCTCAGACACTCCCTAAAGAGGGAGCCAAGGCCGGACCACCACTCGGAAAAGGCCCGGGCCGGGAGAATACCGGCGAATCTTTAATAATAAACAAATAAATAATATTAATCGAAAATAACTAAAAAGATTAGATATTCCATAATATCGACGTTTTGCTCATAATTTTCTCCTATAAAATCTAACTTCAAGTTTTTAATACACAATAAGTTCTAAGATGATTTAAAAACTGGAAAACTAAGTTCATCTTGATGTCTTCAGAGATTAAGTTCTTTATATGGACTTACCTGAAATATTAACTCATATTATAACTCCCGCGGTATTTATAATCAATTTTCAATATCTGAAAGTTTATCTTGTGAGTCAGTATTGTCATGTGAGTCAGTATTGTTATGTGAGTCAGCATTATCAAGTGAATCAGTATCATCACAAGAATCAGTATTATCACAAGAATCAGTATTATCAAATGAATCAGTATTATCAAATGAATCAGTATTATCAAATGAATCAGTATTATCAAATGAATCATTATTATCAAATGAATCAGTATTATCAAATGAATCAGTATTATCAAATGAATCAGTATTATCAAATGAATCAGTATTATCAAATGAATCAGTATTATCAAATGAATCAGTATTATCAAATGAATCAGTATTATCAAATGAATCAGTATTATCAAATGAATCAGTATTATCAAATGAATCAGTATTATCAAATGAATCAGTATTATCAAATGAATCAGTATTATCAAATGAATCAGTATTATCAAATGAATCAGTATTATCAAATGAATCAGTATTATCAAATGAATCAGTATTATCAAATGAATCAGTATTATCAAATGAATCAGTATTATCAAATGAATCAGTATTATCAAATGAATCAGTATTATCAAATGAATCAGTATTATCAAATGAATCAGTATTATCAAATGAATCAGTATTATCAAATGAATCAGTATTATCAAATGAATCAGTATTATCAAATGAATCAGTATTATCAAATGAATCAGTATTATCAAATGAATCAGTATTATCAAATGAATCAGTATTATCTCTAGCATAATCTTTAAACACATTAATTGTCAAGAAATACAGTGGACCCCCGGTTAACGATATTTTTTCACTCCAGAAGTATGTTCAGGTGCCAGTACTGACCGAATTTGTTCCCATAAGGAATATTGTGAAGTAGATTAGTCCATTTTACAAGTAACCAGAATAATAATGGGTCTAGCGGGATTTTGTTTTTGAGATGTGATAAGGCCGTGCATATAAGGCAGGTGTTACAAACTGTGAATGAAGTTATTCTTGACAATTTACATTCATAATTATTAAGCTTAATTGCGTTTAATTAGTACATTTTGACGCGTCGTTTGATTTCCAGTAAATGCTGGCTTAGCAAATATTTTTTTGTTTAGTTACCGGTGAAATTACCAATGAGGCTGACTGTCATGTATGTACATTTCTCCTCACAAAGAGATCGCAGCGGGTGCTGGGGGTCAAACCTAATTGTGTTGACGAAGGGACACGTGAGTAAAATACTTGTTATCGAGGGGCGTAGAATCTCTCTCTCTCTCTCTCTCTCTCTCTCTCTCTCTCTCTCTCTCTCTAAGAAAGCTGTGGACGCCCACCTCTTAGGAGAGAGAGAAAAAGAATGTTACTAATCTTAATTTTTAAAGAAGTTGACCGGTAAGTCAGTAGAAGGCCTCGGTCAGATGATCAAAAGCTCTTGTGACGGATCATCATATGATTAACATCCGCGTTAGGAAACGACGAATCTTACCTAACTTAACCTAACCTCCCAGAACAACAAATCGTTACTACCATCAGGGGGCTTTCTCGGATAATTGATATAAAAGAATAGCTACCCACCTTTAACACGCCACTCTGGCAGCCTGTCAAAATTCGAGACGATGACTAGAAAGAAAAAATGCATAATACTGTGACTGAAACAGTATACAGATACCTATCATACAGGAGACCGAAACTTATGGCTATGTTTCGATCCGACTTGGAGCATTAACTAGTAACACAGTGACTAGTTAGTGGCAAGCCTAACCGAAACATCGACAAAAGTTTTATTCTCATATGTACGGGTGATTTGTGTATTTAAAATGACTATCTTCTCTTGACATTGATTTATCACACATTTAAGATAAACACTCGTTCATAAACACTCGTTCGAGCGGCAGGACGTCCAGGCTGACAAACACAAGTTAATTTTAGTTGCACGACTGCAAACCATAGTAGCCAGGGTAAGAAGTACGCGACACCAGGATCCTCCGCTGCATTAAATAAAAGGCCAATAAAAATATATTGGTATATGGAGAAGCCATTATAAGATCTATTATTGTCAACCGCGAATAAGGCAGCAGTAGCAGTATTAATGGCAACATCAGCAGGAAGGGTAACAGTATAATCAGAGAAAGTACCAGTATTCACAGTAATTTTAGCAGTAATAGCAATAGTAGCACCTCGAATAACAGCAACACCAGTAGTATAGTAGTAGCAGCATCTGAAATAGCGTTAGTATCTGCAGTACGTTTTGTAGTACTAGCAGCAATATCAATAGCAGAAGTAGCAGCGTCAGCAGTAATAGTATCAGTAGCAGTATCAGCAACAATAGTACCAGTATCAGCATCAGTAGTAGTAGTAGTAGCAATAATAGTAGCAGCAGTAGCAACGCAGCTGTAGCAGTTTATCAGTTGTAATACTTTCAGCAGTGAATTAGCTGTTTCAGTGATAAAAATATCAGAAGTATTAACATTATCAACAGTGGTAACATCAGTACCATAGGTCGTAGCAGTGGCAGTACCAGTATCATAAGTTGTAGTAGTAACATTATCAGTAGTAGTAGCATAATAACAGTATCATTAGTAGTAGCACAGTAGCAGTATCATTAGTAGTAGCATAGTAGCAGTATCAGTAGTAGTAGCATAGTAGCAGTATCAGTAGCAGAAGCTTCAGTAAGAGCCGTAATACTAGCACTGTCAGCAAAAGTAGTAGTAGCAGTATTAGTAACACAGTAATAGTAGTAGTAGTCGCAGTAGTAGGTGCAGCAGTAGTAGTAGCGGTGTCAGTAGTGGTAGCATAATCAGCAGTAGTAAGTAGCGGTATCAGTAGTAGTAGTAGTAGTAGCATCATTGTTAGCAGTAGTCGCAATATCATTAATAATAATAACAACAGGGTTTGCAGTAGTACTAGCAGTGTCAGCAGGAGGAGCAGTAGTAATTTCAGTAGTAGTATTAGCAGTAGTAGGAGTAGCAACGTTAACAGCAGTAGAAATGGGTGTCAGCAGTAGTAGTAGCACCGGTATCAGCAGCATAGTAGCAGTATTTGTATAAGGAATAGAAGTATCTGAAGTAGTGATAGCGGTATCTATAGCAGTATAAGTGGTAGTAGTTGCAGTAACAATAATGGAAATAACAGTATCAACCGCTGTATTATTTTTACCGTTAGTAGTAGTAGTACTACTATTACTAGTAGCAGCAGCAGTAGTAGTAGTAGCAGTAGCAGCTGCAGGAAAATCAACAGTAGCATTAATAATAGTAGAAGTAGCAGTATTAGGAGTAGGAATAGAAGTAGTAGTAGTAGTAGTAGTATTGAAGAATCAGCAGTAGTAGCAGAAAAATCAGCAGTAGTAGCAGAAAAATCAGCAGTTGTAATAATAGCAGAAGCAACAGTAGTAGCAGTATCAGCAGTAGTAATAGTACCAGAAGTTATAGTAGTAGTAGTAGTTGCAGCAGTATCAGCAGTAGTAATATTAGCAGGAGTTGCAACAATAGCAGTAGTATCAACGGAAAGAAAAGAGAAAAAAAACATGGTACCATTAGACAGGGCAGAGACTCTCAATTCAGTAGTAACAAGACCTATATAGAAACTCTAGACACGAGCTACTGAACACCCGCATCACTCCCACCGCCGCCTTGCCAAGCCCCTACAAGGAGCAACAGCGATAACAGCAACAGGAGTAAGGAGCAGCAGCAACAGGGAGAGAAGCTGACAGCTGAGGAACATGTCTTAGGCTTCACTTTCACTTTGCTGCATTTCTCCTGGTGAATGTCGCTGTAGGAGAGTGTAGCCGTCACCTTCTTCAGGAACACCGCCTGCGTCTTGCCACACTTGAGGTAGCTCATGTCATACACACACGATAAGAACGCTGCTCGGATGCTGTTGGAGAGAAGGAAAACTGAGAGACAAGGAGTCTTTCTTACTGAACAAAAAGGCACAATACGGTGACGTGAACAATAAACAAATAATCTGCACATAGGGGAGAGAGGCTTACGACGACGTTCCGTTTTATAAATGGTCCCAGTCGAACCGATACGTTGTCGTAAGCCTTGAACTAAGATGACAACAATATAAATACAGCATTAGACGTGGACAAGAGTCTAATGCTCAGTTTATTCATGAGAATAATAAAAAAAGGCACAATAACGTGACTGGAACGAGATTTTAACCATCCAATTGATATTTAAAAGGCCGAGAAAGGTCCATCAAACAAGTCTATGGTTGACAGAAATATAATTGAAAAGCTTCATTAAAAGTAGTTTTGATTTTAATATGAATATTGGTTTACGATTATAGACAACTGATTTATTTATAATAAAATTTGGGAAGAATTTAATCAGTCTGAAAAACTGATTTCATAAAATTTGGAAAGAATTTAAGCTATATTAGTCGAGTCCTTGACCATCCCAAATGCATTATAATGGTACGGGTGTAATGCCGGACGTGACCGTTAAGTTCCTTGATAATGTGAGAAATCACGAAAGGCTTGGAAATTTGCAATTTTTTTCACAGTGGTTGTTTTGAATATTGTGATATCACCTGTTTACTGTGATCTTATTGCATATATTTATGTCGTGCCGAATAGGTAAAACTTGTTATTTTGGCTTAAATAGCAAGGTTCTTCCTGAAGAATAAGGCAAGATAAAATTTGTGTATGCAGTAATTTCGTAGAAATCATCCTGAATCAAACGAAAAAATATATTTCATTATGTTCGTTTATTATTAAATTATTGTTAACTTACCTAAAATATATTTAGTTGGATTAGGCTAAATTAAATTGTGCTTGTTATAATAAGGTTAGGTAAGTTTTCTAAGGTTCTTTTGATACAAAATTATTGATTTTTACATTAACAAAATGAAAAAAAAATATATCTTAACAACATATAAGAGAAAATTATACAAAGGACTTAATTTTAAATAAGTTCTTGCTAATAGACAAGTTTTACCTATTCGGCACGACACACACACACACACACACACACACACACACACACACACTCACACACACACACACACATATATATATATATATATATATATATATATATATATATATATATATATATATATATGTATATATATATATATATATATATATATATATATATATATATATATATATATATTTTAACAAGTCGGCCGTCTCCCACCGAGGCAGGGTGACCCAAAAAGAAAGAAAATCCCCAGAAAGAAAATACTTTCATAATCATTCAACACCTTCACCACGCTCACACATTATCACTGTTTTTGCAGAGGTGCTCAGAATACAACAGTTTAGAAGCATATACGTAAAAAGATACACAACATATCCCTCCAAACTGCTAATATCCCAAACCCCTCCTTTAAAGTGCAGGCATTGTACTTCCCATTTCCAGGACTCAAGTCCGGCTATATGAAAATAACCGGTTTCCCTGAATCCCTTCACTAAATATTACCCTGCTCACACTCCAACAGCTCGTCAGGTCCCAAATACTATTCGTCTCCATTCACTCCTATCGAACACGCTCACACACGCCTGCTGGAAGTCCAAGCCCCTCGCCCACAAAACCTCCCTTGCCCCTTCCTTCCAACCTTTTCGAGGACGACCCCTACCCCGCCTTCCTTCCCTTACAGATTTAAATGCTCTCCAAGTCATTTTACTTTGATCCATTCTCTCTAAATGACCAAACCACCTCAACAACCCCTCTTCAGCTCTCTGACTAATACTTTTATTAACCCCACACCTCCTAATTTCCACATTCCGAATTCTCTGCATAATATTTACACCACACATTGCCCTTAGACAGCTCATCTCCACTGCCTCCAACCGCCTCCTTGCTGCTGCGTTCACAACCCAAGCTTCACACTCATATAAGAGTGTTGGTACTATTATACTTTCATACATTCCCTTCTTTGCCTCCATAGACAACGTTTTTTGTCTCCACATATACCTCAACGCACCACTCACCTTTTTTCCCTCATCAGTTCTATGATTAACCTCATCCTTCATAAATCCATCCGCCGACACGTCAACTCCCAAGTATCTGAAAACATTCACTTCTTCCATACTCCTCCCTAATTTGATATAAAAAACAGACAGTTTTCTATCTTTATCTTAATCATTTTAAATTTGATACCCTAATCACCTTACTCTTTTATTATTCTACGTTCACTTTCAACTTTATATATATAGATGATATATATGATATAATGATATATAATTGATATCTTTTATATATACAATATATTCAACTATATATATATAAGACTAATATTAAAGTTGTATTCAAAAATCTTGATACAGTAAAAAAAACTTTTGATAAAGAATTCCCCCCAAAATGCTGATGGATGTGTCTATAAGATTCCTTGTAAAATTTGCGATAAAGTTTATTACGGTCAAACTGGTAAAAATCTCGAACTAAGATTAAAACAACATAAATATAGCATTAGAACTGGACAAGATTCCAATGCTCTATTTATTCATGTAAGAGATTTTAACACTGCGCTATGCGACACGGATTCGAATATTTCCTTTGGTTTATATAAATTAGATCCATTTATAATTAATAGAATTTGGGAAGAATTTAATACACTGGACAAACAATAATTTTTAAATTTTCTTAGGTAGAATAGTTTGTGGGTGAGTTGTGCAAAGGACCTATCCAAGTTGGGTCGGCGCACGTCAGGTGTTTAACCGTTGTGGGATCTGATAGTGAGGTGCTGGCACCCATGTTGTACTGGCTTGCCTCATGGTAAGCGAGAACCACATGACGCTTTAAACCACAGGACCATCCTGGGGTCCTGTGGTTTAAAGCGTATGTATATATGCATGTGGTGGCACCTTTGACGGATCAGTATGCATGTATGTGTGTACTGAGTGGCACCCTTGGCATACCAGCAGATGTTGTGGTCTCGCTGTGTATCGGTGATGTTGAGTGTGTGTTGCTGGAGTACCAGATACTTGAAGTTTTGGTGGCAGATGTCCCAGTCGTCCTGGACGATCTTGATGCAGGGACCATGACCCAGGTACTCTGAAACAATTCGATAAAGTTTAGATTCTTATTCTTTCTTCCTCTCTCTCTCTGTCTCTCTCTCTCTCTCTCTCTCTCTCTCTCTCTCTCTCTCTCTCTCTCTCTCTCTCTCTCTCTCTCTCTCTCTCTCTCTCTCTCAAATCATCCCTGATCCTTATGACATTATCATGATCTGCTAGTCTTGTTATGCATTCACATTTTTTCTTAAGAAGCAAATTACTGAGTATCCTTAATCTTCGACCGGATGATGAGCGAAGTTTTAACCTCACTCTATCAACATCTAACCTATCTTAAATCTCAGAAAAGACGATCCTCCACGGCTCTTGGGAAACACGACATGCTACTCCCAGCTAAGGAAAGACAGGATTAACTACTAAGACAAGTCGACTATTAGTATATTAGAGAGGACAAGACAGTCTACCACGGCAGCCTCATTTATACTGCATCCTTGTAGCAGGAACTTCTCTGTATTCATGAGCGTCGTTCTAAGAAAATCCCTCGATATTTCTTGCTCCTGGAGCTGGAAGGATTACCTGAAGGATTAAGTGAAGAGATATAACCATCTTCTTTTTTTAGTGGAGGGAGTTAGGTCGAGAAAAGTTAATTAATATAAAGGAAATATTCTTTTTATGATTTCTCAGAGTAACTTATTTTTGAGGGAGCCACCTGATCTTAGGGTTATCAGGGGAATTTTTTTTTCTTCTTTTTTTTCAGAGCTCCTCCAAGACTGCCGTGCGTAACTTGAGGACGCCTCTCCTGATTACGTTGAGTCTTTCAGAGTTGGTGTTTGATACCCACAGAAGTTTCGGATAGGTATTGCATTCTGTAGTGTTAATCTGCCAGTAGTGGGTTTAGCATTGAAAATTGGGTTGGGCAAATATTTTGTTAGTTGGATGGATTGTGAAAGACCTGGGCCAACAGGCCTGCTGCAGTGTCCCTTCAGTTGGTCTGGAGTTTTAAGACTCTGATCACGGGTTCTAACCCCTCCCATGGAATGGTGTGTTCCTCCTTTCTTATGTTCTTTATACAAGCATTAAATAGAGTAGTGGTTTCCGTGCGATAACTTGATAATATCTCATCTGATCGACTTCAACTTTCAAAACTGCCTGCTTTTCAGAGGGTTTAGATTATTATTAATATGTGCGGGTTCCAATTTACTAATTTTATTTAAAAACTTGTGAGGTACTTTTACGTGGTTAACCTGAAAACGGCTGACGTGAAGAACATGAAACTTTACAGATCGATTCATCTAAAGTAATTGTTTTAGGCTGTCGAAACAGAACCTCGCCAATTTTTAATCAGGCTTGTGTTTTTATTGGACTAAATACGTTCCAATTTCGCAAATATAATTTTCATCCCTAATCTGTAACTGCTTGATAGTTTTACCACGAAGTTTCTCCTTTCTTGAAATAAATATAAAAATAAAAAAAGCTAAGAGAAGTTTATAAATGGAATGCCTTTGAAAGGAAAACTGATAAATATTGGAAACTTACCTTTCAAATGCGTTTTTAGTTTTGTCATATTTTTAATAGTGAGCCATCGTTAAGTACGAGAAAATAATTAACACTGACACTATATTTTAAATATAAAATTTTCTTGTTTTACCATTGTTTTTATGAAAATGGTAGGAGAAATTCGTTTGATTTCTGATGTGTTTCAGGTTTCACTTTTTTGAAACATAGATATATGCACTATGTACTGTGTTGCTGCTAAGTGGGTTGAGTACCAATTCCTGGCCTTCCTAATGTAGACTTGTAGCTCCTGGGCCTTCTGAGGGTCATAATCTACTGATGCTAGGCTTTTTGAGTGCACTAAATTTCCTGTGCCTTTTAAAAGGTGTTGGTCTCCAGCTCTTGAATCTCCTATGAGGGTTCAGCTATGCCTCCTAGTTATTTTTATATTAGGCTACTTTAGGAACATACGCCGTATCTTGTACTCTGTGTGTGAGTTGAGATATAGGAAGCATACACAGCTTCATCTCGGTTTTATGGTCTTACGAAGGTGTAGTTTTAGTAACTTTTGCTCCTAAGATGAATACTGAAGTTCTGTCCTTGTAACTTCTCGGTGCCTTTTAGTCCACGAGCTGTTGAATATTTTAGCACTAACTTCCTGGGTTTCAGGATATTAATTTTTAAATTTGACGATATAATTATTTAGTTCTTTGAGCTTTGCAATTCGTAAATCCCTTTAATTATAAATTATTTGGGCCCTTTCAGTAAAGTTTTGAAATCTATAACTAAACTCACTGTTTTGAGGCATAACATTAATCGTGAGAGAATTTTAAAATGTATGGCAGATTTTATAAATACATCAGTTTATTTTAGTTTTGATAGCTCAAAGAACTGTCGTCTACACGAGTTTCATTAAGGCCGCAGTATACTTCCACATAAATAATTATTAATTCCTAAGAAAGAGATAAAAGTAAGCTTTCAAAATTTACACATTGAGAAATCATTCTCCGTGTATTTACAAAGAGACATTTATCTGTGTACAGCAGGTCCCCGCTTTACAGCACTTCGCTTCACAGTGTTTCACTAATGCAGCGTTTTTCCAATTATACCGTATCATCTTCACTTACTCAGAGTTCCTACAATAAATATATTCATCACTCACTATAACTGTATCATCTTCATTTACTCAGAGTTCCTACAATAAATATATTCATCACTCACTATAACTGTATCATCTTTACTTACTCAGAGTTCCTACAATAAATATATTCATCACTCATTATAACTGTATCATCTTCATTTACTCAGAGTTCCTACAATAAATATATTCATCACTCACTATAACCGTATCATCTTCATTTACTCAGAGTTCCTACAATAAATATATTCATCACTCACTATAACTGTATCATCTTCACTTACTCAGAGTTCCTACAATAAATATATTCATCACTCACTATAACTGTATCATCTTTATTTACTCAGAGTTCCTACAATAAATATATTCATCACTCACTATAACTGTATCATCTTCACTTACTCAGAGTTCCTACAATAAATATATTCATCACTCACTATAACTGTATCATCTTCATTTACTCAGAGTTCCTACAATAAATATATTCATCACTCACTATAAGCTAAGAACGAAAATGTTTTTTAAGGTAAGTATTTTGTGTAAATATGTTATCAGGCTTTCATATGCATTTGAAAGTGAAAAAAAGTTGTTTCACTTTACAGCGATTTTCACTTTACAGCAGTAGTCCGAAACCTAACCTGGCGCATAAGCGGGGCCCGCCTGTATACTCGCTGAGAAACAAACACATCTCGGTGTACGTATCTTGTAACAACATAATATAATTTGAACACCCTTAATAATTTAAACACCAGTAATTTTTTAACGCATTTTCGAATATCTAAACCTTCTTATATGATGAACATCAAAATGGTATACAATACCGACAGGTTGGTAGGTAAGACACATAGGCAACAGTTAGGCAACTTTATTCCGAAACGTTTCGCCTACACAGTAGGCTTCTTCAGTCGAATACAGAAAGTAGGCAGGAACAGTAGAGATGTGAAGACGATGTAATCAGTCCATCACCCTTGTAGTCGTAGAATTTGAGGTTGTCAGTCCCTCGGCTTTTGTTGCTTGAACTTTGATTACTGAATGAAAAGATTTTGATAGTAATAAAATACAGTGAGACGATGAAAGAAAGAAATATAGAAAGAAATAAAACCTTCGGAAATAGGACAGAATGAGATGAGCGAGTAAAGGCGGAAATACTCAAAGCAAGAGCGATATAGAGAGATAGAGAGAGAGTGAGAGGCAGGTAGACAGACACCCCAGACACGCAGAGAGTGATATTCAGAGAGTGAGTGAGATACAATAAAAGACAGGGATTGAGAAACAAAGAAAAAAGGGAGGAAGAGAGAGAGAGATAAGAAAGGCATTACCGTTGAAGACTTCTCCAACGTCCTGAGTCTGGGCGGGTCCCAAGTGATTCTCTGTAAGTGGCAGAGGGGAGGCAAGACGGACCGCCCTGGGTGCAGTTCCATCCTAAGTGCAGTGTGGACCAAATGAAACTGCCTGCCGGCCAGTGTTAAATTTTTTTGCCTGGAAGACTGCTTGTTATCTCTCTGGCTGGAGCTAGGTACTGATTTTTTTGTTATGAATAGGCACTGACAGATTGGTTATAAAAATGTGCTCTGGTTATGATTGTGGTGTTGTGAGAATGGTCAGAGCCAGGAACTGAGAGAGCCCTCGTTATAATTGTGGCATTGTCAAAATTGGCAGAGCCAGGAATTGAGTGTGCCTTTGTTATGATTGTAGCATAGTCAGTAGTTGTGTAATTGTTATGACTGTAGCATTAACAGTGTGGTTATGTCATTGCTATAACTGAAACATTGACAGTATGGTTATATCATCATAACTGCAGCGCTGACGGAATGGGTGTCTCATTTTTATAATTGTAGTGTTATGTGTGGTAATGTCTTATTATGATTGTAGCATTGACAGAGTGGCTGTGTCACTGTTATGATTCCAACCCTGACAGAGTGACTGTGTCATTGTTATGATCGCAGCATTGGCAGAGTGGCTGTGTCATTGTTATGATCGCAGCATTGACAGAGTGGCTGTGTCATTGTTATGATCGCAGCATTGACAGAGTGGCTGTGTCATTGTTATGATCGCAGCATTGGCAGAGTGGCTGTGTCATTGTTATGATCGCAGCATTGACAGAGTGACTGTGTCATTGTTATGATTGCAGCATTGACAGAGTGACTGTGTCATTGTTATGATCGCAGCATTGGCAGAGTGGCTGTGTCATTGTTATGATCGCAGCATTGACAGAGTGGCTGTGTCATTGTTATGATCGCAGCGTTGACAGAGTGGCTGTGTCATTGTTATGATCGCAGCATTGACAGAGTGACTGTGTCATTGTTATGATCGCAGCATTGACAGAGTGACTGTGTCATTAGCATGAGTGTAACACTGACAGAGTCGTTGTGTCATTATTACAGTTGCTATTACTCTTAATGACTAATACTATTTCTTCCCTGGGAAATAATAATGATCACTGATGCTGCTAGTTACCGCACCCCTCAATGCTATTGATCCACCTATCGTTCTGTTGTGAGGTTATTTATTAGGTGGGATTCAGAGCGCCATTGGTCAGTTCAGCTTTAATTTCACTAATTGTTTTAAGTACTTATAATACAGGGTCCATAATACACAAATAACCCGCACATAGATGAGAGGAGCTTACGACGATGTTTCGGTCCGACTTGGACCATTTACAAAGTCACACAGGGTTCATAAATTAGCTCCCTGTTAAAAGCTTCTTTGACTTTGTTAAATATTGTTTTATTTTGGCAGTGATGTAAGCTCTTGTTCATAAACATTTCACTATCGGAGTCACTAGATATTTCTATTATGAGTATATTTGCAGGTACTAATATAGTCAATGTCTTAATTAAATAAGATATGATAATATTGTTTCAATTGCCTTACGCTCTGTTGAGCCGTAGAATTCTTTATTTAGGGAAACAGTGAATGCTCCGCCGAGTGGCCGCTACGAAAGAAATTCCTGAATGTGAATTCCATTTCCTAGAGAAGAAGGAAAGACGGATATGTGTGTGTGTACTCACCTATTTGTGGCTGCAGGGGTCGATTCACAGCTCTGAGCCCAGCATCTTCACTGGACGCTACTAGATCCACTCTCTCCTTTCTCCATGAACTTTATCGAACCTCTTCTTAAAGCTATGTAGGGATCCTGCCTCCCTAAAAATTGTTCCACTTCCTGACATCTCTAACTGAAGAAATAATTATTAGCAACCCTATGACTCATCTGAGTTTTCAGGTTCAAGCTGTGACCCCTGTTGCTGTGTACCGTATCTTAAACATTTTGTCCCAGTTCACCTTGTCAATTCCTCTCATGTGTTCCCTATTCCTCCTGTCCTCCAATTTCGTCAGGTTGAGTTCCCTTAACTTCTAGTAGGACATACCCCTTAACTCCGCGACTTGTCTCGACGCAAACCTTTGCATTTTCTCTAGTTTCGTAACGTGTTTGACCAGGTGTGGGTTCCATACTGGTCCTGCATACTCCAATATGGGCCTGACGGACAGTGTACAGTGTCTTAAATGACTTCTTACTTAGAAGTCGAGATGCTAGTCTTGGGTTTGTTAGGCGAAAATATGCTGCAGCAGTTATTTGGTTGATGTGCAGCTCAGGAGATGTGCTCGGGGAGTAGAATGAAATTAGCTTTGAGGCACCCACACCATCGTATGTCCTCGGATCACGGTAAAACACCTAACTCTGCTGGGTGAGTGATCTTTGTAGGATTGGGTGGTCCTGTGGGTTAGAGCATCGTGGAATTTTCGCTCACCATAAGGCGGGCCAAAACAACACGGGTTCGAGCCCTCGGCTAGTCGCAGTGTTGTTATTGATAAAATACCTCTCGTTCGTGGTTACAATACAATATATATACTGCTTGTGGAGGCTAGTACACCAAACGGGGAGTAGAATGAAATCAGCTCTGAGGCACCCACATCATGGTATGTCCTCGGATCACGGTACACCTATATATATATATATATATATATATATATATATATATATATATATATATATATATATATATATATATATATATATATATATACATATATATATATACATGTATATATATATATATATATATATATATATAGGTGTATATATATATATATATATATATATATATATATATATATATATATATATATATATATATATATACATATATATATATATATATAGGTGTATATATATATATATATATATATATATATATATATATATATATGTATATATCTAATATATGTTTATATTTATATATGTGTGTGTGTGTGTGTGTGTGTACTCACCTAGTTGTACTCACCTAGTTGAGGTTGCAGGGGTCGAGTCCAAGCTCCTGGCCCAGCCTCTTCACTGGTCGCTACTAGGTCACTCTCCCTGAACCGTGAGCTTTATCATGCCTCTGCTTAAAGCTATGTATGGATCCTGCCTCCACTACATCGCTTCCCAAACTATTCCACTTCCTGACTACTCTGTGGCTGAAGAAATACTTCCTAACATCCCTGTGATTCATCTGTGTCTTCAACTTACAACTGTATCCCCTTGTTGTTGTGTCCCATCTCTGGAACATCCTCTCTTTGTCCACCTTGTCAATTCCTCTCAGTATTTTGTATGTCGTTATCATGTCCCATCTATCTCTCTTGTCCTTCAGTGTCGTGTGTGTGTGTGTGTACTCTCACCTATTTGTACTCACCTATTTGTGGTTGCAGGGGTCGAGTCCTAGCTCCTGGCCCCGCCTCTTCAACGGTTGCTACTGGGTCCTCTCTCTCCCCGCTGTGTGTTTGTTTGTGTGTGTGTGTGTGTGTGTGTGTTATCTTTTGAAATCGCATAATTCAGTTTTGACTCACGAAATCGTAATGACACGATTGCTTTATCGAACCTCTTCTTAAAGCTATGTAGGAATCCTGCCTCCCTAAAAATTGTTCCACTTTTGAGACTCTCTGACCGCGGGTTCAATCCCGCCCGTGGTATGGTTTAATTCAGTTTTGATCCAAGAAATGGAAAGATAGGCTCAGTTCATTGATTCAAGAACCCTTGAACATTAATGTTCCTCACTGAACTAGAAAAGGGCCATGGAGGGCTTTCAAAACTAGAGGTAATCAGGTTTAATCCGAGGAATTGCGTGCTTGAGTTTGGAGTCTTTCGTTGCGTCAAACTTTCCCCTTGAAATTTTATAACAAGTTTTGACTTGTTTGATCGTTTCCAGACAAGAGTTAATTGACAGCTGCTGACGCAGCGGTAGCGGGAGCTGGCGCTGTGGCAGCGGTAGCTGACGTTGGGGCAGCTGGAGCGGACATTGTAGCAGCGGTAGCTGACGCTGTGGAGCGGGAGCTGACACTAGCAGCGGTAGCTGACGCTGTGGCAGCGGGAGCTGACGCTGTGGCAGCGGGAGCTGACGCTGTGGCAGCGGGAGCTGACGCTGTGGCAGCGGGAGCTGACGCTGTGGCAGCGGGAGCTGACGCTGTGGCAGCGGGAGCTGACGCTGTGGCAGCGGGAGCTGACGCTGTGGCAGCGGGAGCTGACGCTGTGGCAGCGGGAGCTGACGCTGTGGCAGCGGTAGCTGACGCTGTGGCAGCTGGAGCGGACATTGTAGCAGCGGTAGCTGACGCTGTGGAGCGGGAGCTGACACTAGCAGCGGTAGCTGACGCTGTGGCAGCGGGAGCTGACGCTGTAGCAGCGGGAGCTGACGCTGTGGCAGCTGGAGCTGACGCTGTGGCAGCGGGAGCTGACGCTGTGGCAGCGGGAGCTGACGCTGGGGCAGCGGGAACTGACGCTGTTGCAGCGGGAGTTGACCCTGTGGCAGTGAGAGCTGACGCTGGAGCAGCTGGAGCTGACTCTGGGGTCGCTGGAGCTGACGCTGTGGCAGCTGGAGCTGACGCTGTGGCAGCTGGAGCTGACGCTGTGGCAGCTGGAGCTGACGCTGTGGCAGCTGAAGTTGACGCTGTGGCAGCTGGAGCTGACGCTGTGGCAGCTGGAGCTGACGCTGTGGCAGCTGGAGCTGACGCTGTGGCAGCTGGAGCTGACGCTGTGGCAGCTGGAGCTGACGCTGTGGCAGCTGGAGCTGACGCCTGGGCTTTGATGCAGATTTAACTTGAAACAGATACTTACTCTTACATTTATGTGAAACATTAATCTTGTATGGGTCAATCTGCGCAAAAAATGGCGAAGGCTGGATTCTTCGTCAGCTAATCGTTAGACGGAAGCTCTGGCAGCCAGCCAACACGACTGCGAGTATCTGGAAACTGATACACGCTTTCGATGGTTATTTTATTTGAAGACACTTTTTATTGTAAGAGGAAGTAAGATCAGCCTTTTTTGGAGAGTTGAAATCAAGAAGGAAAGCGTCAGTAACTGGCAGTATCAATCAAAGTTTTTTTATATCGGATATATAGGATATAGGATATATAGGATAGAACAAGCATGGGTAATCCCAGCAATAAAAGTCTTATATGCTGATATTCCAAGAATATATAAAATAAAGCAATATCTATGTTCGAGTATATTTACATGCTAAAAAAAATTAGGCTAAAGGTTCTCGGAAAAATTGCATTGTATGGGAAGAATTTTGTGATCAATGGCGAGTCAATCTTTGAGTCAGCTTGAAGGAAGTTGTGGCCGGAAGGTTTATTTGACTTTCATGGATTTGATGCAGAAGTAAATATATGGATGTTGTTGTTATTATTGTCTTAGATAATAAAATATAGGCTCCAAATATATAGAGCTCCAATCACTGTACCTTACAAATACAGGCTCCAAATATAGTGCTCCAATCACTGTACCTTACACTGTCCCTTACAATGCTCCAATCACCTTACAATGTGTTCATTGTTTACACCTGGTGAACCGGTAAGCCAGTGGAAGACTATGAAATAAAAGCTTCACTGAGCAGAGTCTTAATATATCAAAGACTCTCATTCGGAAAACCGGGTGCGCTGACCCCGGAAACCTTCTCCAGGCATGCTTGTTAGACTTTCACATAAGTTTGTCCTTAATTTCAGGACTGTGATGTATTGGAGTTGTTAGTCTCCAAGAGAACCATTAACAACTGAGAACTTGTTTGATTCTAGGTATAGGAGAATTCCAGCAGTTAGATGATCTAAACGATTTCATAAGTTAGGTGATCTGTTTTTCATCAATACTCTACTCCAGGTGTTTACCCACTGAGCGAGACATTAAACAACTAGAAGGTTAGGTTAGGTAAGGTTCGTCAGGAAACAGGACAAGTGTTTCCTGACTCGGGTCTTAGATGATGACCCGCCGTTGATGATCTGACCGAGGCCTTTCCCTGGCTTACCGGTCCACCCCTTAAAAACTTATGGCCATACTGATCAACATTTCTATATTTTAACAACTAAGACCAGAGTCACAAGATGCTTCCTTTGACGTAGAAAATCCCACCACCACTGACACCACGACAAGCCACGACAGTTTGCTTGGGTGGGGGAATATGAACAGCTTCAGATGAGAAAGAAAATAAGACGCATGAAGCTGAAAATAAGTGACAATTAAAGACGGTGGTGGTATTTTGTTTGTCAGAAAAAATACGAAGATTTCTCCGGATTAGAGTCCATGACATATTAAGACTCTGCTCAGAGCCTTCCACTGGCTTACCGGATCACCAGGTGTAAAAAATGAACCCATTGACAGGTACAGGGATTGGTGCACAGTGTATGGTGAACAGTATCTGGCGTATAGTGTCTGGCGTATAGTGTCTGGTGCACAGTGTCTGGTGCACAGTATCTGGTGTATAGTGTCTGGCGTATAGTGTCTGGTGCACAGTGTCTGGTGCACAGTATCTTGCGTATAGTGTCAGGCGTATAGTGTCTGGTGCACAGTGTCTGGCGTGTAGTGTCTGGTGCACAGTGTCTGGCATGTAGTGTCTGGTGCACAGTGTCTGGTGCACAGTATCTGGCGTATAGTGTCTGGTGCACAGTATCTGGCGTATAGTGTCTGGTGCACAGTGTCTGGTGCACAGTGTCTGGTGTGTAGTGTCCGGTGCACAGTGTCTGGCGTGTAGTGTCTGGTGCACAGTGTCTGGCGTGTAGTGTCCGGTGCACAGTGTTTGGCGTGTAGTGTCCGGTGCACAGTGTCTGGCGTGTAGTGTCTGGTGCACAGTGTCTGGCGTGTAGTGTCCGGTGCACAATGTCTGGCATGTAGTGTCTGGTGCAATGTCTGGCATATAGTGTCTGGTGCACAGTGTCTGGCATGTAGTGTCTGGTGCAATGTCTGGCATATAGTGTCTGGTGCACAGTGTCTGGCATGTAGTGTCTGGTGCAATGTCTGGCATATAGTGTCTGGTGCACAGTGTCTGGCGTGTAGTGTCCGGTGCACAATGTCTGGCGTGTAGTGTCTGGTGCACAGTGTCTGGCGTGTAGTGTCCGGTGTACAATGTCTGGCATGTAGTGTCTGGTGCACAGTGTCTGGTGTGTAGTGTCTGGTGCACATTATCTGGTGTGTAGTGTCTGGTGCACAGTGTCTGGTGGCTCTCTGTCTCTCGGAATAATTATTATGCAAATGTTCTCTCCAGCATTTTTGCATGTAAGGGCGAGAGTAAAGGAATACAGCACAGGGAGCTAAACTGTCTTTTATATATATATATATATATGAGGGTTAATGTGGCAATTATGGCGGTTGTTGTTTTGGTCATTGCGGAGGAGGTAGTACTGTGCCATGGGACAAACTGTTTAAGCGTTTTGGGTAATGAGGCGGTGATAAGATAAGATAAGATAAGATTTCGTTCGGATTTTTAACCCCGGAGGGTTAGCCACCCAGGATAACCCAAGAAAGTCAGTGCGTCATCGAGGACTGTCTAACTTATTTCCATTGGGGTCCTTAATCTTGTCCCCCAGGATACGACCCACACCAGTCGACTAACACCCAGGTACCTATTTGCTGCTAGGTGAACAGGACAACAGGTGTAAGGAAACGTGTCGAAATGTTTCCACCCGCCGGGAATCGAACCCGGGCCCTCCGTGTGTGAAGCGGGAGCTTTAGCCACCAGGCCACCGGGCCACCTACCAGGCTCATGGATAGTGTGGGTGATAGCCGTAGTTGTAGAGGTAGATGATAGTTTTGGCGATGATGGTGGCAATGATAGTAGTTGTAGTAGAAGAGAGGCATTAATAATTGTTTAAATGTGAAGAACAATTGATTAATAAAATTGGCAAAATTCTCTTTATCATTTACTTTCTTTTTTTTTCTGTTTAATATGGAAGATTATTAAATCCTTTTCTTTCTACTGTCAGTTGAGCCAGAAGTGAGGAGAGAGCCTTCTGCTTTTCTGTCCTGACCTTATAAGTCCAAATTGAATCTGTAATGTTATAGCTGATAATAGCTTAGAATTCTAAACAGCAAACCTTAGTATAGATAGCAAAATCTTGTGATAATAGTTTTACCCAAGAAATAAGACAAATTAAAAAAGAAATCAGGGTATAGTGGGTGGAACAATTTACCACTCACAGAAGAGAGATGATACTTTAAATGGAATATTTGTTCATCCTGAACGTCAAACATGCCGCAGACGAGAGAGAGAGAGAGAGAGAGAGAGAGAGAGAGAGAGAGAGAGAGAGAGAGAGAGAGAGAGAGAGAAGGGTGAGAAAAGATAGAGGATAAGTTAGGGGAAGAGGTAAGGAAACAGCCAAGGTCAGGTCAAGCCACGAGTGTTCTGGAGATTACAATATTTTTAAATATACTAAGAAAGACTAACATCAATACAAATTTTGACTTAGGATTCGTTTTAAGAGTGTTACGAACAAAGAGTTCATTCAACAAGACTGCATCTTTGGAGACTTGAATAGGGATTAGATACTTTTGACAGATAATCAGATTATAAGATGACTATGGTCTATAACTTGACAAGAAAAAGTATTATTTGTATCAGCAAAGTGAACACTTCTCTTTGGTTATTGAAATCTGTCGTAAAGGAAGCGTCTATTTTCACCAATGATTTAGACACTGATGAGCAGGAAATTTGGAGGAGGAGGATGAGCCACTTTGCACCGATGTGGATTCGTATTACCGTATATATGTTTAATATCTGGAGGATGGAAGGTGTCATTAGCATTATTGTAATTTAGGAATATAGGGAAGGAAAAGTGCAAGAGTTTTCACTTTAAAAGTTAGTTTAGGAAATTGTGAACGATAGCCAAAACGAGAGAATAACAGCGAACAGTAAAAATTAAAAATCACTGATTAGGAGATGGCAGAGGAAGAGAGCAACGAAAACACCTCTTGCAAGAGACAGTGCATGAAAGGAAAAAAACTCACGGAATTGTACCCGAAACGACGGAAACAGGAAGAGATAAACAGTGATACTAAGAAGAGAGATTTCCATCCAGCGTTCAACTTAAGATTAGAAAATTACATTACAAGGACTGGTTGGGTGGACTGGTTACGAACACTGGTTGAAAGTATGAGTTTGAAGTCCTGGTTGGGAAGATTAGTTGAAAAAAACAGGTAAAAGGGTTGATTGCAAGGTCTAGTTCGAAAGGTATGTTGTAAAGACTTTTTTTTTTTTTTTAAAGTTCGTTGCAAGGACTGAGCGCATAAAAAGGATACAACAGGTAGTTGCATGAGCTAGTTACTTGAAATTAGATTGTTCTTGCAAGAACTTAGCTGAAAGAAATGTGATAATGAGAATCAGTTCGCCCGAATGCCTTTGGTCAAGGAAGATTTTTGTTTTGATATCAGCGATTGCCTGAGACCTGAGTCATGTTCTGACGCTATCTTTGAGAGAGAGAGAGAGAGAGAGAGGGAGAGGAGTATGATTTATAATAAATAAAATACACACCTTTAAATTAACTTCAAAATCAAGTTCTTTTAAGAGTCAGACTTTCGAATGAGTTGAGTCATTAGATGAGCTTAGAGGAACTTCCTCTTAAAATACTTGCAGGGATTCTGAACCAATCTTCTGAAGAACACATAAGCCTATGAAAAAGGGAGGAAGGTGATAGGTAAAAAGAGACATACGACATGTGTAAATAAGGAGAAAGACGACGAGAGGAAGGGATGAAGACAAGGAAGAAAGGAAGGAGAGGCAAGATAAATATTTTGTCCCTTCAAGGCACCAACAAATCCAATTATTTAGCCAGTGAAGGATGAATCCTGGTAATCAGTACTTGTTTCTTCTCTTATCCCTCCTCCTCGGGTTTTCTTCTCCTATCCCACCTCATCGGTTTTCTTCTCTTATCGCACCTCGTTGTTTTTCTTCCCTTCCAACACTGTTCCACTTTTCTTACATTTATTCCGTAAACTGAAAATTATTTAATGTAACTGAACAGGAATAAGGATTTCAAGATATTTTACCCATAAAACGATTATGTAAGAATAGATCAGGAATTCACTCTCCGATGTCTTTCATATTTTTGGCACCTATTTTTGAGAGTTTGATGATCCGTCACTGAGGGGTTTTGGAAGTTATCTGGACCATTCTACGATGCTGGAAATGAGTTCGTTAACTTAAATCATACAACCCGTGAGCACGCCGACTGTTTCATGAATATGATCCTCGTTACGGTACTCAACTATTGAAAATTTGAAGACGACTGAATGTAGCATTCTCGAGTAATGAGCAAAATAAAATCAATATGTTAATGGAAAAAAGAAACAGTTAAAATTTGGGTAATCTCTTGAAGCTTCTCACTCGAGGTTATTTCATAATTAATATAATAATGAAAATATACCTGATCTTATTCTTTCCTTCTTTTAACACACATTGCCTCAACAAATCACTGTGGCCCTGTTACCGGAGGTGCACTACCTGATTGTGAATGCATAATTTCTGGTATTATTTTAATAAACATGTAACGTATCGTCTCAATTTGTCCCTGAGGAATTTTCAGTGTAATAAACATAAGGAATTTCCCACGTCTCAAAATATTTTTGGGATAAGGGAGCATCGTAAAAACATGGAGGACAAGATTGCCACTCACACTGTCAACAACAAACAGACCTCAGGAGATAACTTCTCGCCGAACGAAAGAAGTTGACCTAATTAACCTGGAAATATTCCAGAAATCTCTTCAAAATGTTATGGGCATGTGGGGGCCCTCGCATCTCTCGTGCTTGTATTACCAACATTGACTTAACAATAGCTTGAATCGTCTACTTTTGTTATGTAAATTCTGCTGGCCTTGTACAGCTTTTCTCTGTCTCTGTCTCTGTCTCTGTCTCTGTCTCTGTCTCTGTATCTGTCTCTGTCTCTGTCTCTGTCTCTGTCTCTGTCTCTCTCTCTCTCTCTCTCTCTCTCTCTGTCACACACACACAAACATACAACGTCGACTGCACGAGGGATATAAAAGCTCAATAACCTTTGTACACTACCAATAAGGAGTACTTCAGTCCTTGGCAAATAATCTTACACAAGCCTAGTATCCCGTGCGACCCATCACTTCAGATACCCTGAGTACCTCACATAAACCTGCTATCACACTTGTTATATCCTTGTCAAAACTAAAAAGTACCATCAGCCGGCCATACTTAACATCACGTCTCAAAAAGAGCTACATTTCCATTACTGTTGAACAGGCCATTAGTTATCTCTAAAAGAAAAATCAGCGACGTCTTTATTTTTAGAATGACGAGATTTAATTGAGATAATATATACCTCAACTGTTTTTTATACATAGGTATACGCTACTCACATTCAACTTATTTATTGGGTCTTCACTTTATGCTGTGCTTGCCAGTGTCTTCATGGAATGACCTGAAACTGAATGTTTTAATACTTTCATTGCTCATGATGTAAATTAGATGAGATGTCAACCATCGATAGTCAGTAATTAGATTCACATAATTTGACTCCCGGCAATTTGATTCACGGTAATTTGATTCCCTGTCTAATAACACTGCACCATCAATGGAGTTCACATTAGAAAATGAAGTGAGCAATTAAATCTTGTTTCTTGATTTTCTCATGAATAGATCAATTATTTCTTTCACCTTGAAAATTTATGGTAAACCAAACTAAAAGAATGATCCCATACACTGCTGCTCCTCACATCATGATTTTATTATCGCGAGAGGTTTCTTAATCGAGTTTGTAGTCGTGAAATGCTGAAAATAAAATGTAACTCTATCAAATAAATATTTATGAAACTCCGTTATCCTATATTGTCTTCATATTCGCACCAAATAAAAAAAAACGCAAAAATTATTACATATAGAGCCACCATTGTCTTCCCTACCTACTGTAGGTGTAAGGAAAAATGGCCAACGTTTCTACCCGGCCGGGGGATTGAACCACGAACACTCAGTGTGTGTAGCAAGAGTGTTGCCTACATAGCCACGGGATTGTGAGCGAAAGAGACTTTGAGAAGTGAAAGGAAATCCATACAGGGAATCAAATACAAATATGACTAAATCCATGGAGTTAGACAGCTACCACGCAACGGAGATCAAACAACCACAAACACGATTACGAGGGACTGCAGCAGCAGACCATGGCAGTATGGTAGATCGTGGAATGATTTCATGTGCGTCATGGCGCAGTAGCTTGCGGATACAGATGTAATGGCGTTGTAAATAGGTCACGTAGCATGGAAGGCAAGGCGCCCTACTCCGACATCAAACGCTCACCTCAAAACATCTAAATAGTTCTATGAACTTGACCTGGAGGTCATCATGCTTACTTTTTTTGGAAAACCAGGTTGTTACACATGAATATGATCTCATGAACTCACCTCTCATCGAACTCACCTCTCTGGAAGACTGGGTCGTCACACAAGAACGCAAGGGTGCTTCGAGCTCCTTTGAGGTGCTCCTCAAGACCTGCCCTCTCCACCTTGGATAAACACTGTGCTGTGTACCCATCGACACACTGCATGCCGCCCTTGAATGCTCTGTGCGAAGAAAGAACGTGTCAGAGATTGAGAGAGAGAGAGAGAGAGAGAGAGAGAGATGAATGATTTATTTTCATAGCAGATTAGTGAATCATTTGCAGATACATAGGGTAATATCTTCAAATCTCCCAGGTGAACCCCCCCCCTCTCATCCAAAATATAATGTTCTTTTATCCATTACCTGAACAAAAACTGTAAAATCCAATCCAGTCTGCCGCTTAAGGAATATATAATCTCATCTCGTGACTATCACGAAATAGCACTAGTTATTGCGAAACAGCACCAACTAGGCATTTATAAAGGTTTGCTGAGGTGCAACCTAAGATAATTCCTCACGAGAATGCAGGTATCTACTCTATATCTTACTAAATTAATGAATGCAGAAGTTAATTCCTGGTGAACTATTAACATTATTTATATATAAATAGCATTTCTTATGGGTTTAGCATTTAGTTATGATTATAATAATAATAATAGTAAATAGACCATACCACGGGTGGGGATAGAACCCGCGATCAGAGAGTCTCAAAACTCCAGACCGTCGCGTCCAGTGGCCAACGCGACGGTCTGGAGTTTTGAGACTCTCTGATCGCGGGTTCTATCCCAGCCCGTGGTATGGTTTGTTTGCAATCGTGTCATTACGATTTCGTGAGTCAATAGTAAATAGTATTTAATGTCGCAATTATTTAAATAACAACTGTCACGATGTTGCATCTTTTTCTACCCTAGGAATTTTGGTCTACTTTAGCGTTATAAATTGATGATGGTGCTTTTTATAATCTTTGAACAGAGTCGTCAACTTGTCAGGAGTAATATTCGCCCATAACTGCCAGCAGAATTTTTACATTTTTTACCCCTTTACTCGTCGACTTCGATGTGTACTTCGAGTTGGTGATGGAGGTCACCAGTGGACCCTGAGAGACTGTATACAATGGTATTAGAACACTGCAGAAGGTCTACTCACAAATTGTCCAATACCCCTGCCAAGCTACCCAAGACTCTATAACTCCACCCGGTAGATCATCAGATGCAGCATTCTCCACCTGACCTCAACATTCTGAACATGACTATAAATACTCCCGTACCTTCCACCCCAGGTAGATCTGTGTGTGTGACTTGAAAAAGCCCACTGTGTGGGTGAAACGTTGTCAATAAAGGATAACATTATACTGCATATGTGTTTATGCAATAAGATCACAGTGAACAGGTGATTTCAAAATATGCAAAACAACCACTCTGAAAGAATAGAGAAATTCCAAGCGCTTTCGTGACTACTCACATTATCAAGGAACTATTTACATACAATGGTATTATTTACCGATGAGTACGTTACGACACAACATGCGGGTTATGGAATTTTATTGAGAAGACGTTTGGTCTACCAAGAAAGTTTTTATTCTTTATGGGCAAAACGCCTTCTCAGCTTCAGTAAACCGCATGTCATAACACCATGAGTGACTGTCAACACCTTACGCTGCTATTTATCACCGAGCACATCATTTCTTATTGTTTCAGGCTGCCATACCTTAATAGCTTTAAATTGCTTTGAATTCACATAGAAATTTACATTCCTACATATTTTATTAAGCCTTCCATGTTCTTAGCAAAGGAATTCAGAGACTCTGTGATGCTCTTGAGCTTCTTTGAACGATGTCTGTCTCTTGTGTTGACTCTGTGGTGTTTGGTGACACTAAGTCCCTACCAAGAGGGTGATTTGTTGCTGGTAAATAACTCTTGGTCCAAGTTATTGGAGATATTCTCTTCCCTTGGATTGAACTTCATTGCCCACCTTCCCCTCTGATCCCCCGGGCACTGTGTGACAATAAGGCAGGAGGAGGTGCATTTCCTTCTTAAATCACTTGACCAAGAAAAGGCTGTGGGCCCAGACAAGTTGAGCCCAAGATTGTTGAGAAGATGTGCAGACCAGCTAGCAGCACCTCTAACTCGCATCTTTCAGCACTGCCTAGTACAGTGTAAATGGCCCTCTCCATGGAAAGAGGCAAATGTAGTCCCTGTTCACAAAAAGAAGAGCAGAGCAGAAATCAGCAACTACAGACCAGTGTCACTCCTGTCAATCACTGGTAAGATCCTTGAGACAATAATCTCAAGACAAATGACAGATTTTTTTGACTTCCACTCACTACTTTGTGATCGTCAATATGGCTTCAGGAAAGGTTACTCTGCTGCTGATCTGTTGTTAAACCTCTCCACTAAGTGGCACCAGTCACTGGATGAATCCAAAGTCAGCTGTGTGGTAGCACTGGACATTGCTGGCGCTTTCGACCGGGTGTGGCACCAGGGCCTCTTAGCAAAACTTCAAGCACTGGGAATTGCAGGCTCTACGCTATGTCTCCTCAGTGATTACCTTCATGGTAGATCTCTAAGTGTAGTCCTCAATGGAACGGAATCAGCAAGGCATCCTATTGGGGCAAGCGTTCCACAAGGAAGTGTGCTGGGTCCACTGTTATGGAATGTCTACTTCAACGACCTTCTTCATCTCATCCCAGAATCACATGCATATGCAGACGACTGTACACTGACATTCACTTATCCAAGAGAAGAAATGCCAGCTGCTCTAAGCTACATCAATCACCAGCTGAGAGCTATATCAGCTTGGGGAAATAGATGGCAAGTAACATTTGCACCTGAAAAAAACGCAAATGATGTTCGTCTCTAGGCACCATGATGGTAATGCTGGCGCAGTAGTAAGGATGAATGGGACGATGTTGGCACCTGGAGAAGAAGTTGATATCCTTGGGGTGAAATTTGACTCCAAACTAACCATGAAGAACCATGTTGTAAATCTTGCAAACAAGGCAGCCAGGAAGCTTACAGCACTTCGCCGTATCTCGCATCTGCTTGACAGTAGGGGTTGCAAGATCCTGTACGAGGCACAAGTACGCTCACACCTTGAGTATGCTCCACTTTCTTGGTTTGCCTGCCCCCCCCTCTCATCTGCGACTGCTTGACAGAGTAGAGAACAGAGCAAGACGTCTCATCTCTCGCCTGGACCCATCCTGGATAGATCTGTCATTTCAGCAGAGCCTTCAACATAGGAGGGATGTGGGTGGCCTTACTGTTATGTACAAGGCCAATATTGTCAAAATACCACACTTGGATCCACTTCGAGGACAGCGTGAAACAAGCTTTTATGCCACAAGACGGGCAGAAAGCAGCAACTTCACTCTGGCTGTACCCTTCTCCAGAACATCACTCCATCTGAGATCATACATACCCAGGATGACTCGAGTATGGAACACATTCGTACAGCATAATGATGTCAACGAGATAACGTCAGTTGATCAAATGAAAATGCTGGCCCACAGATGGCTCCAACTTCGTCCTGTTCCCTACTTGTATGTCTCATAACAAAAATGCTTTCAAATGAGCTGATGTAGGTAACAGCTCTTAGCTTGCCAATAAAGTTAGGAATCCTTAACCTGTAAATAGCTGTCAATAAAGCTAGGGATCCTTAACCTTGTCAAACCCTGTGTAAAAAAAAAAAAAAAAAAAAAAAAAAAAAAAAAAAAAAAGAGTTGAATCCTTTCCATGAGTTACAAGATAAAAAAAATAATAATTATTTTATTAACAGCTATCGAATAATAATAATAATATACTAACAATAATAATATTATTATAATTATTATTAAATATATTTTAAGCTCTTTTGCTTTTTGCTGATGACACTGTGCTCTTGGGAGATTCTGAAGAGAAGTTGCAGAGATTGGTGGATGAATTTGGTAGGGTGTGCAAAAGAAGAAAATTGAAAGTGAATACAGGAAAGAGTAAGGTTATGAGGATAACAAAAAGATTAGGTGATGAAAGATTGGATATCAGATTGGAGGGAGAGAGTATGGAGGAGGTGAATGTATTCAGATATTTGGGAGTGGACGTGTCAGCGGATGGGTCTATGAAAGATGAGGTGAATCATAGAATTGATGAGGGGAAAAGGGTGAGTGGTGCACTTAGGAGTCTCTGGAGACAAAGAACTTTGTCCTTGGAGGCAAAGAGGGGAATGTATGAGAGTATAGTTTTACCAACGCTCTTATATGGGTGTGAAGCATGGGTGATGAATGTTGCAGCGAGGAGAAGGCTGGAGGCAGTGGAGATGTCATGTCTGAGAGCAATGTGTGGTGTGAATAAAATGCAGAGAATTCGTAGTTTGGAAGTTAGGAGGAGGTGCGGGATTACCAAAACTGTTGTCCAGAGGGCTAAGGAAGGGTTGTTGAGGTGGTTCGGACATGTGGAGAGAATGGAATAACTTCAAGAGTGTATCAGTCTGTAGTGGAAGGAAGGCGGGGTAGGGGTCGGCCTAGGAAAGGTTGGAGGGAGGGGGTAAAGGAGGTTTTGTGTGCGAGGGGCTTGGACTTCCAGCAGGCATGCGTGAGCGTGTTTGATAGGAGTGAATGGAGACAAATGGTTTTTAATACTTGACGTGCTGTTGGAGTGTGAGCAAAGTAACATTTATGAAGGGGTTCAGGGAAACCTGCAGGCCGGACTTGAGTCCTGGAGATGGGAAGTACAGTGCCTGCACTCTGAAGGAGGGGTGTTAATGTTGCAGTTTAAAAACTGTAGTGTAAAGCACCCTTCTGGCAAGACAGTGATGGAGTGAATGATGGTGAAAGTTTTTCTTTTTCGGGCCACCCTGCCTTGGTGGGAATCGGCCAGTGTGATAAAAAAAAAAAAAAAAAAAAAAAAAAAAAAAAAAAAAAAAAAAAAAAAAAAAACAAAAAAAAAAAAAAAAAAAAAAAAAAATTAAGCACGAGTTTAAAACAAGATAATATTTTAACGAAACATCGTAAAATGCTTGTGAGAGATGAAAGACACATTGTAAATATATATTATATCCAGTGGAACTGTTGTTAACCCTTTTTATAGGAAAGTCTTGTGCCTAGGACTTTTGTGTACCCTTGTGTTCCTGCGCTACCGTCCACATCATGTATACAGGAGTGCAAATTAAATCGCTTACTTGGGCGGCAAAATCTAAAAGCTAATTCTCTGCCATTCCTTCACTCTCTCACTTCCTTCCCACTCTTCCTCCCCTTCTAGCTATGCCTTTTATCTTCTCTTTACCTCCTCCCCTCTTCTTTTTTTTTCAATTCCACTTTCCTATCCTCATAATTCACCTTCCATCCCTCTCTACCCAAATTCCATTCATTCATTTCGTACTCAGTTGCCTTCCTTCCATCCTTCTCTTTCCTCTTCCATTTCTACATTCATTTCCCACCCTCTTCACTTATTAGGCACCCCTGCCTTCCCTCAACTTTTCCCAACCTTTCTTCCACTCCTCAGTCATTCACCCTTCTCTCTCTTCTTCCTAACTCTTATTGTTCTCTGCTTACTCGACTCTTTTTCTCGTGTTCACCTTCTAATGTCCCTTTGACGCACATTTATTTTCCCCTCTCGGTGTTTTCATTCTTTCTTGTCCTTCATCTCAAAAGCTCCCATTATTCCTCTTCATTCTTTTCTTCGCATCTCCCAGTATTTTTCATCTTCCTCTTGTTTTAAGCTTCCTACCTCCTTTGCATTCATACTCTGGCTTTTGTGTTCCTTCCAATTAATTTGTCTTCAAAATTCTCGATTGCACCTGTTTCGAAGGTAATTGTTTTTAACGAAGGACATGCTTCTTTTTTTTCGTTTTCAACCCATTTCTCACGGCATGTATGATAAACGTACAGATTTGAACGTTTCCAACACGTCGCCAAACGTTCCGCGGCAGCTTTCTAATAGGTTTATTGATAGGTATATAATTTTTTACATTCCTGAAGCAAAACTCCATTCAACCTATCTAAACATATCAGAATCTAAAGTAAAGAAGAAAATCAAGAAAGTAATGCAGCAAAGGATTGGTTAAAGTTGGTCTTGTACGCTGGGTTATCGTGAAGTAATCCAGGCTTTGGTCGCCTTGGGTCCGACATGGGAGAAAAGCAATGAGAAATCACTCAGTGTGGTCTGTGGCTTCACTGGTTGCTAGGTGTTAGGTTGTGTATTGATTGGTGTAGTAACGAACTACTCTGAATTCTAGGGACCGAGCCCCAGCAGGTCAACAGATTATTTTCAATTCTGCTTATCTTCCTGGAATTCTGTGTGTATGTGTGTGTGTGTGTGTGTGTGTGTGTGTGTGTGTGTGTGTGTGTGTGTGTGTGTGTGTGTGTGTGTGAGTGTGTTAGTTAGTTAGTTACCATTTTGTCCTAGGCACATGTCGATTAGACACTAGGCCTGTTGTGTGTGTGTGTGTGTGTGCGTGTGTGTGCGTGTGTGTGCGTGTGTGTGCGTGTGTGGGTGGTGTGTGGGTGGTGTGTGGGTGAGTGTGGGTGGTGTGTGGGTGGTGTGTGGGTGGTGTGTGTGTGTGTGTGTGTGTGGTGTGTGTGTGTGTGTGGTGTGTGTGTGGTGTGTGGTGTGTGTGTGTGTGTGTGTTGTGTGTGTGGTGTGTGTGGTGTGCGTGTGTGTGGGTGGTGTGTGGGTGGTGTGTGGGTGGTGTGTGGGTGGTGTGTGGGTGGTGTGTGGGTGGTGTGTGGGTGGTGTGTGGGTGGTGTGTGGGTGGTGTGTGAGTGGTGTGTGGGTGGTGTGTGGGTGGTGTGTGAGTGGTGTGTGAGTGGTGTGTGGGTGGTGTGGGGGGTGTGTGGTGGTGTGTGGGTGGTGTGTGTGGGTGGTGTGTGTGGGTGGTGTGTGGGTGGTGTGTGGGTGGTGTGTGGGTGGTGTGTGTGTGTGGGTGGTGTGTGGGTGGTTGTGTGTGTGTGTGTGGGTGGTGTGTGGATGGTGTGTGGGTGGTGTGTGGGTGGTGTGTGGGTGGTGTGTGGGTGGTGTGGGTGGTGTGTGGGTGGTGTGTGTGTGTGTGTGTGTGTGTGTGTGTGTGTGTGTGTGTGTGTGTGTGTGTGTGTGTGTGTGTGTGTGTGTGTGTGTGTGTGTGTGTGTGTGTGTGTGTGTGTGTGTGTGTGTGTGTGTGTGTACTCACCTAATTGTGATTGCAGGGGTGGAGTCATAGCTCCTGGCCAGCTGTTCTACATTAGGTCCACCCTCTCGCCCTGCTCCATGAGCTCTATTGTATCTCTTCTTCGAGCTATATATGTATCCTGCCTCCACTACAGCACTCTCCAGACAGTTCCATTTCCTGACAACTCTATGACTGAAGAAGTACTTCCCAACATCCCTGTAACTCATCTGAGTTTTCAACTTCTTATTGTGACCTCTTGTTGCTGCGTTACATCACTGAAACATTCTGTCCATATCCAGCTTGTCAATTCCTCTCAGTACATGTCGTTATCATGTCTTCAGTATCCCTCATGTTTTCCAGTGTTGTCAGGTCGAGCTCCCTTAGCCTCTCCTCGTACGACAAACCCCTCTGCTACGGGACTAGTCTTGTTGCAAATCTGTGCACTTTATGTAATTTCTTGAAGTGTTTCACCAGGTGTGGGTTCCATAATAGAGCTGCATACTCCAGTATAGGCCTGACGTACATGGCTATTCTCAGGTTTGCCAAGCGTCCATATGCTGCAGAAGTAATTTGGTTGATGTGCATCTCAGGAGATGTGCTCGGCAAGATGCTCACCCCAAGATCCTTTTCCTTGAGTGAGTTTTGCAGTCTTTGACCTCTCAGGCTGTACTCCGTTTGCGATTTCCTTTGTCCTTCCCCAAGTTTCATGACTTTGCACTTGGCAGGGTTAAACTCCAGGAGCCATTTGTCGGACCAAGCTTGCAGCCTGTATAGATTCCCTTGTAGGCTTACCTGATCCTCGTCTGTTTGTGTTCTCCTTATTAGCTTCACATCGTCTGGGAACAGGGACACCTCAGAGATTATCCCTTTAGTTATGCCATTCACATATACAAGAAATAGCACCGGACTTAGGACTGACCCTCGTGGCACCCCACTGAACACATGCATCCACTCTGACACCTCGTCACACACGTTGTTTCCTTCCTGTCAGGTATTCCCTAATTAACTGAAGTACTTTGCTTATTATTCCTGCTTGCTCCTTCAGTTTTTCAATCAGTCTCTTGTGTGGTACTGTGTCCAAAGCTTTCTTACAGTCCAATAAGGTGCTATCTACCCAGCCCTCTCTCTCCCCTGTCTTATTTCTGTCACCTTGTCATAGAACTCCAAAAGGTTTGTGACGCAGGAATTCCCTTCCTTGAAGCCGTGCTGGTTGTCATGTATAATCCTGTTCTTTTGTAGGTGCTCCACCACTCTTCTCCTGATAATCTTCTCCATAACATTACATACTATACATGTAAGCGACACTGACCTGTAATTTAGTGCAGCATCTGTTAACTTTCTTAAAAATCAAGGCTACATTTTCTGTCTTCCAAATCTCAGGCAGTTGCAGATTTTAGTTAGTGGCACACATAGTGCATTTAGTCCCCCCCTCAGAACCTAAGGAGAGATATCTGGGCCAACCGCCTTTGAGGTATCTAGTTTCCTCTGGCAGTTTCTTCACCTCCTCCTCGATTGTGTGCAGTGTGTCCAGCACTTGCTGGTGCACCCTACCTCCAGGGTTTGCTGGAAGCCTCTCTGTCTCCTCTGTGTATACTTTTCCCTGAATCGAGAGCTTAGCTCCTCACATACTTTCTGGGTCTTGTTAAGATAAAGGACACAAGTGCAACTAATGTGACATTTTATTGTGGCAATGTTTAGCTCTCCAGGAGTTCCTGGAGACCGAAACGTTGCCACAAAAAATACCACAATAGTTTCTCTTTTGTCCTTATACCTAAGATATTGTTGGTAATTCTACAAACATTAATACTTCCTGGTCGTTTCCTGTGGGCTCCCCTCCTTCCTTCCTTAGCCTGATCACCTGTTTCTTGAGTGTTGTTTTCCTCCTGTTGTGGCTGAATAACAATTCTCGGTCCTATCTGGCTTTTGATAGTATGTTATTCTGATAATGACGCTGTGATTCTCTCCTTATTCAGTTCAGCTCCCTGTTTTCCTTGGTCCTTTGCCTTCTATACTTTCTCCATTCTCTAGTACACTTGGCTTTGGCCTCCCCACACCTCTCAGTAAACTAATGGCTCACTCTGGTCTTCCTGTTGTTTCTGTTGCCCCTTGGCATGAACTTCTTCACTGCCTCCCTGCCCTTCGTGGTCACGTGTTCCATCATTTCATTTACTGTCTTACCTTCTAGCTCTTACCCACTGAAAACTTATCTAAAATATATTTAGCTGGATTAGGCTAAATTAAATTGCGCTTGCTATAATAAGGTCAGGTAAGTTTTCTAATATGCTTTTGGTACAAAATTATTAATTTTTACATTAACTTAAATGAAATAAAACTATATATATGAACTTCCAAGTCCTTTCGGGATTTCTCACATTATCAAAGAACAGTTCCTAGATAATGTGGTAAATCACAAAGGCGCTTGGAAGTTCACTATTTTCTCCCAGTGGCTGATTTGCTTATTGTAATATCACCTGTTTACTGTGATCTTATTGCATATCCTCCCGCCTGCCTTCCTGCCCTATACTACCCACCCTGTTGCCCACTTACCGGCACATATTGAGGAGTGCTCCCTTGTCGACGGGGAGGCCCTTCTTGGGCATGAACGGAGCCATCTTGTTCAAGCAGATGTCTAGTTCCGTTTTGTTGACACACTGCGTGACGGCGTGCACCACCCCTGGGGAAGAGAGAGGCTCCACTGTGGTTATTATAGAAGTGTGTGACGGTGCTGGAACACGCCGGGACTTGTTCACCGTGTGCACCTCCCCTGGGAAAGAAATGGGACAAATTGTGTGTGTACACGCTAACCTGTTTGTATTTGTAGTTATGGTCCTGCCTCTTAATTTGCAGCATGGTAGATTTTTCTCCCTCTTAGCCTCGTAGGCCCTGCAATATCTATTCTTCAACTATATGTATAGAGCCTGTCTCCACCACTACCTAGTCAAGATCATTCCACCTCCTCACGGCCTTGAGGCTGGAGAAATACTTTATTACATCCAAGTGATTCATCTGGGAGTTTAACTTCCAACTATGCCTTCGTGTACATGTTTCTTCCTACGGTGCCCCTTAGCTCGATCGCTACCTCACTCAGATCACACACTGAGGTCCAGGGATCGATACCCTGGTACTGCTGGAAAACATTAGGACTTGTTTTCATAAGAAACTTGCTGTCCATGTTCACCCATCAGTGGAATGTGTACTTGGACGTTAGTCGACTGGTGTGGGTCGCATCCTGGGAAAAATTGACCTAATTTGTCCGGAATGCTTTGCATAACAAGGAGCTTTCTATATAGTAGTATGTCATTGATGTCAGCTATGACCTGTATACCTTGTACTTGTAGAAATAAAGGTATTATTTATTATTATTATTATTATTATTATTATTATTATTATTATTATTATTATTATTATTATTATTATTATTATTATTATTATTGTTGTTATTGTTGTTGTTATTGTTATTATTATCATTATTATTATTATTATTATTATTATTATTATTATTATTATTATTATTATTATTATTATTATTATTATTATTATTATTATTATTATTATTACTATTATTATTATTATTATTATTATTATTATTATTATTATTATTATTATTATTATTTATTGTTATTATAATTATTACTGATACATTAAAATTTATTTTATTTACAATAAACCTATCCTAAATTATAGGTTGATTGTCTATATACTGTTTTCAGAAATTTCTCGAGTTACATTATTTAGTTTAGATTTAGCTAAATCAGATTATCGTCATTTAGCAAAAATTAGCCATATAAAATATTCCATAACATCACTAAATTCAGTAATGCCAAAAAAAGCGATGAAGACTTTTGCACTGTGAGAAGTTAAGAGCGGACTCACCATGGGTACGGTACAATACAGAACACTATCAGAAAGTCAGTGTCTCACTCCAGTGTCAGTCAATACTGGAACGAGAATCTGTCTTCCAGTTTTCATAGTGTAAAGATATTTCTGTAGGGTATTTAACCTCAGGGTGGTTATTGTTTACCTCTCTAGTTTCTGTCCTGAGTGTGCGTCGAGTACTTCAGTTTCAGATCCTTTTTTTTTTTTATGCCGTTTCGCTCAGTGCGAAAAGATGTCAAGATAAAAGCGATCTGGATACTTTGACATTCTTGTCAACACAATTTGTCAATTTACCGTCAGTAGGAGGGCTGTATTTTCCTTCAAATTCTCTGGTTATGTCTACATTTGTGTAAACATGAGAGAATATAAATTATAATGGAGTTCTTGAATCCTTCCAAACACACTCTTTTGTTGAGCTAGAGCTCCCAATCCTCTTTAATGATGACATTCTCGGGTGCGACATTAACCTCTTTGTCAGTTAGCTTTATCCCGCTTTGCCGTGCATCCAGGCTAAGTAATGCTATCATTCCTTCCCTTCTCTTATGCTAATTTCGTAGGGAAACAGGCAATCTGAGCCGCCCACAGCAGCACTCTGAACCTCCCACACTTGCACATTCAGCTTCCCACAATGCATCTTCAAGTCGCCCACATTGCACCTTCGGTCTCCCACACCGGTACTCAGCGCTTCTCACACTACACTCCAGCATCTCATATATTCTTACACAAAGTCATCCTTGCATTATATGCACATTCATACACATCGTCAGTATGTTTCATACAAAATTATCTACATGCACTCAGCAGGAAAGATGTTGCTCATTGGATGTTAACTGAACAGTGACGTCCGAGTACTGCTCATAAAATAGCGAATTATAAAGAATGGTGAATGTTTTTTTCCCATTTTTCAATGTTCGTCAAATGGTGGAAAATGGCAGGTGTGATAGAGGAAAAAAGTGTTTAATCTTACATGTTCCTGTGTCATGGTGTCAACTCGGGGATTACCGGAAACAATAGCGAAGTGCTGATTGCAATATCACAGGAAAGACAGGTTCAGAACAAGGTTTTTTGGGGGGATTACGGTTCGCTTGATGTAGAACTTTATTAGTTGGACCTCAGCTCTGCATCTGTGTCCTCGCCTCACTGTGAAATATTGGTGTGACCCCCTTGACTGTTTACATTATACTGGAGGAGAATGCCTATAATAATTGTAGTTCAAAGGCTAAATTCTCTGTCCTGTATTTTTTATATGGAAAGAGACATTTATTAGTTCAGGACATATATTAGTTTCGCCACGTATGGCTTCTTCAGTCCTAATACAGACATAACTAAGAACGAGTATATATAGTGGCTTAATCAACTGGAACATTTGTAAATAAGGCAGTATTGTTATTATTATTATTATTATTATTATTATTATTATTATTATTATTATTATTATTATTATTATTATCATTATTATTATTATTATTATTATTATTATTATTATTATTATTATTATTATTATTATTATCATTATTATTATTATTATTATTATTATTATTATTATTATTATTATTATTATTATTATTATTATTATTATTATTATTATTATTATACATTCAGAAGTAAGAGCTAAACCTGCAAAAATAAGACAATAAATATCTTTTTCGACACTCCCTTATTTACAAATGTTCCAGGTGATCAAGCCATTAATCATCGCAGGGTGATGAATGATGATACAGAGTCATCTACAATCCAGATGGATCCTAAATGCCATCACTAGATAAGTTACATTGATTTGGGACCTGGATGATATTCTGGTCATTGTACCCAAAAGTCTCGAAGTGCGTGAAATATTCAGCACCATTAACACTCTGGGACTCGGTATCAGTATACCATTTTTCAGTATTTCTTATATTGCATATTATGTATTATCTTTAAGGAGATTGTTAGTTCGTTAGATCCAAAGCTTCTCGACTGCACGTGGGTCATTATGGATGCAGTTCAGCTACTCGCTAATAATAAAACAATGTTATATCACTATCCATAGAGTAAAGTATTCTTTCAGCGTATATATACAGAGAGATAAATACCCCACGTGTACATACCCTGGAGATATAAAAGTGGAGCTGTTGATCATTTGGCAGAAACATGCTGGCTACCAGCACACCCAGTGAAAAAAAAAGGTAAAAATCCCATGATAAGATTTAATGTTTTTTCCTACATAGAAAACGAAAAATTAACACACACACACACACACACACACACACACACGAGGGGAGTAAAATGCCGGGAGCAAGGGGCTAGTAACCCTTTCTCCTGTATACATTACTAAATTTAAAAAGAAACTTTCGTTTTTCTTTTTAGGTCACCCTGCCTCGGTGGGATATAGTCGGTTTGACGAACTCATTTAAAATTAAGCTCTTTCTAAAATTTTCTCTTATACGTTTAAAGATGTATTTTTTTCATTTATGTTAATGTAAAAATTAATAATTTTGTACCAAAAGAACCTTAGAAAACTTACCTAACTTTATTATGACAAGCTCAATTTAATTTATCCTAGTCCAACTAAATATATTTTAGATAAGTTTACAATAGTTTAATAATAAACACAATGAAATATATTTTTTTCGTTAGGTTCTGAATGATTCTTGAGAAATTATTACATACACAAATTTTCACTTTCCTTATTCGGCAAGAAGAGCGTTGCTATTTATGCCAAAATAACATATAAATATATAAGGATTTCACGTCCAAGATGGCATTATATCCTAACCAGGCTCAAGCGGAAAATTATCTTATAAGGAAATATAGAGAAAGGAGCACTGCAACAATCCTACTGGCCATGCTAGGCTGATCCAAGACACACCCACGCACACCCACCCATAAGAAGGAATGACTACTGTAGCAGGCATACTGGCCCATGCTAGGGAGGTCCAACTCACCCACAAGGACTCACTCATGTACTAGTGTAACCTATATTTAAAGGTATACAAAGCGCTTTCGCTTCAATGACGCTACTCGGGAGTTAGTTCCACTCATCTACAACTCTGTTACCAAACCAGTGCTTTCCTTTATTCTCTCTAAATCTATTTCTTTTCCAACTTGAGCCCATCAATGTGAGTCTTATCTCACATTTAATAATCAATTCAAAAGCAATAATACATAACATTGTGATAAAGGGGGTGATGACATCCCATTTTTCCCTCAAACGTGGGCCTAGATTTAGCACCTCTGTCAAAATAAATGACATCATTTAATCGGTAAATATCAAACCGTACGTTAGCATTAATCTCTCAATTTGTAACTATAACTCATTACAGAATATTAATCCATGGCGACACGTCAGATCCAAAGGTAATAAGACTTTATCCAAAGGTGTGAGAGTGACTACTGTTTCTTGCATCTAGAGACATTTATCAACATCAGCATCTTCCCTCCTCGTTGTTAGTGCAATAGTATGGGTGTGTGTAAATAGAGAGAGAGAGAGAGAGAGAGAGAGAGAGAGAGAGAGAGAGAGAGAGAGAGAGAGAGAGAGAGAGAGAGAGAGAGAGAGAGAGAGAGAGAGAGAGAGAGAGAGAGAGAGAGAAAAGAGAGACAGAGAGACAGACAGACAGACAGACAGACAGACAGAATGATTAATAGTTTATAATAAATAATCAATGGCACACACCACAACAACACTGGAGAAATAATATTTTATGGTCACATATTTATGTGTATAAACAAGATAATATCATCCACTATATCCTCAACTAGTAAAAACTAATCTTTAAAAATGCAAGGAAAATTCTTTAAACTTTCAAGAATATATCGTAAAAAAGGGAAACTATGCAATAGACATTTATAAAGAACACTGTTCAAAATGATGAAAATCACCATAACTTTTAAAAGTTATTTTTACTATACAAAACTATACCACTCATTTTTAAACAAATTCTTAACTACCAAAAAATAACTTTTACTCCCTAAAATATTCTTTAATTACTATAAAAAGAATTAACTATAATAATATTTGTTTTTAACTATTAAAAAACACGTCCATAACAAATGAAATTATATCGTAACTAATGAAAAGTAGCTTAGAATGGTGTGAAGAAAAGATATTAATATATTTTTACAAATTTAGGTTATATTCTTTGTAATTTAAGGACTAGTTTTCAATAGGAATATTTTTCCCTCCAAAAAAAAAAAAAATGCATGGGATTTGTAAAATAACATAAAGGTCAGAAAAACTTACACAGTAGGTTTGACTTGACAGGCTAAGCTGTAATAATATTATATTAGCAAAAGTCAGCAAATACATAAACTTTTACTGGACAGTAGCTAAAATTACTGAATTTAATCCTGTTTCGCTCGAATCTCCTCACCCCAAGATACATCTTGAATACAGGAAACCATATCTCCCCCCACATCGTGGGGAGATGAGGAGACGTGCCCTATATACAAGCGATAGAGACGGATCATCGATCTCCGACCGAGGAGAGGGTAGGGGAGAAGAGGCTCACGGAAAAGATGGTACACAATATATCAAATGTGACCGGACGGTGTATTGCACTGATGAAATACACTACTGAATTACATAATACACAGACACCCTAAGAAGGAACCAAGGATACTCTCCAATATAATTTGACATTATATCTATCTATCTATCTATCTATCTATCTATCTATATATATATCTAAATATATGTATATATATATATATATATATATATATATATATATATATATATATATATATATATATATATATATATATATATATATATATATATATATGCATATATATATGTATATATATATATATATAAATATGCATATATATATATATATATATATATATATATATATGCACATGCATATATATATATATATATATGCACATATATATATATATGCATATATGCAAAACAACCACTCTGAAAGAATAGAGAAATTCCAAGCGCTTTCGTGACTACTCACATTATCAAGGAACTATGAATAGTTCCTTGATAATGTGAGTAGTCACGAAAGCGCTTGGAATTTCTCTATTCTTTCAGAGTGGTTGTTTTGCATATTTTGAAATCACCTGTTTACTGTGATCTTATTGCATATATATATATATATATATATATATAAATATATATATATATATATATATATATATATATATATATATATATATCAGATATATCAGATCACTTTCTAGTTGTAGCTACACTGAGAGTAAAAGGTAGATGGGATACAAGGAGAATAGAAGCATCAGGGAAGAGAGAGGTGAAGGTTTATAAACTAAAAGAGGAGGCAGTTAGGGTAAGATATAAACAGCTATTGGAGGATAGATGGGCTAATGAGAGCATAGGCAATGGGGTCGAAGAGGTATGGGGTAGGTTTAAAAATGTAGTGTTAGAGTGTTCAGCTGAAGTTTGTGGTTACAGGAAAGTGGGTGCAGGAGGGAAGAGGAGTGATTGGTGGAATGAAGATGTAAAGAGAGTAGTAAGGGAGAAAAAGTTAGCATATGAGAAGTTTTTACAAAGTAGAAGTGATGCAAGGAGGGAAGAGTATATGGAGAAAAAGAGAGAGGTTAAGAGAGTGGTGAAGCAATGTAAAAAGAGAGCAAATGAGAGAGTGGGTGAGATGTTATCAACAAATTTTGTTGAAAATAAGAAAAAGTTTTGGAGTGAGATTAACAAGTTAAGAAAGCCTAGAGAACAAATGGATTTGTCAGTTAAAAATAGGAGAGGAGAGTTATTAAATGGAGAGTTAGAGGTATTGGGAAGATGGAGGGAATATTTTGAGGAATTGTTAAATGTTGATGAAGATAGGGAAGCTGTGATTTCGTGTATAGGGCAAGGAGGAATAACATCTTGTAGGAGTGAGAAAGAGCCAGTTGTGAGTGTGGGGGAAGTTCGTGAGGCAGTAGGTAAAATGAAAGGGGGTAAGGCAGCCGGGATTGATGGGATAAAGATAGAAATGTTAAAAGCAGGTGGGGATATGGTTTTGGAGTGGTTGGTGCAATTATTTAATAAATGTATGGAAGAGGGTAAGGTACCTAGGGATTGGCAGAGAGCATGCATAGTTCCTTTGTATAAAGGCAAAGGGGATAAAAGAGAGTGCAAAAATTATAGGGGGATAAGTCTGTTGAGTGTACCTGGTAAAGTGTATGGTAGAGTTATAATTGAAAGAATTAAGAGTAAGACGGAGAATAGGATAGAAGATGAACAAGGAGGCTTTAGGAAAGGTAGGGGGTGTGTGGACCAGGTGTTTACAGTGAAACATATAAGTGAACAGTATTTAGATAAGGCTAAAGAGGTCTTTATGGCATTTATGGATTTGAAAAAGGCGTATGACAGGGTGGATAGGGGGGCAATGTGGCAGATGTTGCAAGTGTATGGTGTAGGAGGTAGGTTACTGAAAGCAGTGAAGAGTTTTTACGAGGATAGTGAGGCTCAAGTTAGAGTATGTAGGAAAGAGGGAAATTTTTTCCCAGTAAAAGTAGGCCTTAGACAAGGATGTGTGATGTCACCGTGGTTGTTTAATATATTTATAGATGGGGTTGTAAGAGAAGTAAATGCGAGGGTCTTGGCAAGAGGCGTGGAGTTAAAAGATAAAGAATCACACACAAAGTGGGAGTTGTCACAGCTGCTCTTTGCTGATGACACTGTGCTCTTGAGAGATTCTGAAGAGAAGCTGCAGAGATTGGTGGATGAATTTGGTAGGGTGTGCAAAAGAAGAAAATTAAAGGTGAATACAGGAAAGAGTAAGGTTATGAGGATAACAAAAAGATTAGGTGATGAAAGATTGAATATCAGATTGGAGGGAGAGAGTATGGAGGAGGTGAACGTATTCAGATATTTGGGAGTGGACGTGTCAGCGGATGGGTCTATGAAAGATGAGGTGAATCATAGAATTGATGAGGGAAAAAGAATGAGTGGTGCACTTAGGAGTCTGTGGAGACAAAGAACTTTGTCCTTGGAGGCAAAGAGGGGAATGTATGAGAGTATAGTTTTACCAACGCTCTTATATGGGTGTGAAGCGTGGGTGATGAATGTTGCAGCGAGGAGAAGGCTGGAGGCAGTGGAGATGTCATGTCTGAGGGCAATGTGTGGTGTGAATATAATGCAGAGAATTCGTAGTTTGGAAGTTAGGAGGAGGTGCGGGATTACCAAAACTGTTGTCCAGAGGGCTGAGGAAGGGTTGTTGAGGTGGTTCGGACATGTAGAGAGAATGGAGCGAAACAGAATGACTTCAAGAGTGTATCAGTCTGTAGTGGAAGGAAGGCGGGGTAGGGGTCGGCCTAGGAAGGGTTGGAGGGAGGGGGTAAAGGAGGTTTTGTGTGCGAGGGGCTTGGACTTCCAGCAGGCATGCGTGAGCGTGTTTGATAGGAGTGAATGGAGACAAATGGTTTTTAATACTTGACGTGCTGTTGGAGTGTGAGCAAAGTAACATTTATGAAGGGATTCAGGGAAACCGGCAGGCCGGACTTGAGTCCTGGAGGTGGGAAGTACAGTGCCTGCACTCTGAAGGAGGGGTGTTAATGTTGCAGTTTAAAAACTGTAGTGTAAAGCACCCTTCTGGCAAGACAGTGATGGAGCGAATGATGGTGAAAGTTTTTCTTTTTCGGGCCACCCTGCCTTGGTGGGAATCGGCCAGTGTGATAATAAAAAAATAATAAAATATATATATATATATATATATAATATCGTGTCGAATAGGTAAAACTGGTCAATTAGCAAGAACTCATTTATAATTAAGTCCTTTCTAAAATTTTCTCTTATACTTTTAGAGATATATTTTTGTTCATTTATGTTAATGTAAAAACTAATAATTTTATATCAAAAGAACCATAGAAAAGTTACCTAACCTTATTATAAGTAGGTTTTTCCATTGATCATGAGTAAAACCCTAGGTGTATTTGACATTCTTTATCTAGATAAAGAAAATATTGTATGATTACTAGGTGGCAATTTCTATCAAGGGAACTGGACAATTTTCAGTTATTACAAAGAAATATGTTGATTATGCCGTTGCATAGCTTCCCTTGGGAGTAACTTCTTATTAAATACATCAAAAAATATAACTACATTTGACGACCATGAGTTATACGCGGGCACCTCAGAGTTAGATACTCCCACTACCCTCGTATATCTCAGTGGAAAAGTAACTTAATGTTGTATAATTCCTCACATTAGTCAACATGATATACACTGCTGGAACATAATTTAAACATTTATGAAAAAATTATAAATTTTCTATTCACCTTAAATAGTCATGTTTAAATTACAGTATAATCCTACTCAAATATGCATATGAATGCAAATAGGTTATAATCTATATATTTCTTGCATAGTATCATATGCTACATTACAGATACATGATTAATAAGGATATAAAAGGAATATCTATTAAAAATGATGGTAAAATATTGCAAATCTCATGGAGGAATTTTAATATACTTCAGTGAGTGCTGGTATGACTGAGTGTTGGGTCGTCGTACGAAAGTTAGACAGTATTACATAAATAACAGAAGAGGTGTTAAAATGTTGGCTTTCTAAGACACGGGAAAACATTGATATGCGGAATGTTGATAGTGTAATGAATACTAGTCAGTGCTGGTAGTGTACTGAACACTAGTCACTGCTAGTAGTGTAATGATGGCTAGCCAATGCTGGCAGTGTATTGAACACTAGTCACTGCTAGTAGTGTAATGATAGCTAGCCAATGCTGGTAGTGTATTGAACACTAGTCACTGCTAGTAGTGTAATGATAGCTAGCCAATGCTGGTAGTGTATTGAACACTAGTCACTGCTAGTAGTGTAATGATGGCTAGCCAATGCTGGTAGTGTATTGAACACTAGTCACTGCTAGTAGTGTAATGATGGCTAGCCAATGCTGGTAGTGTATTGAACACTAGTCACTGCTAGTAGTGTAATGATGGCTAGCCAATGCTGGTAGTGTATTGAACACTAGTCACTGCTAGTAGTGTAATGATGGCTAGCCAATGCTGGTAGTGTATTGAACACTAGTCACTGCTAGTAGTGTAATGATGGCTAGCCAATGCTGGTAGTGTATTGAACACTAGTCACTCCTGGTAGTGTCATGAACGCTAGTCGCTGTTGGTTGTATCAATTACACTAATCAGCTTCGGGAAGATTCAGTTAAGTTAATGAAGGAGTTAGAAAGAAATTTCAGTATTTGAATATAAATTTGGAATAATTTGATCCCTGAACTGTGATCTTACAAAACTACAAAGACAATTAGGTATTATTTTTTCGTTCTGAATAATTCACATGTTTTGACCCTTCTATGTATCAGTTTTCGTAAAAATTGTACCCACCGATTCCTGCTTGATGGAGTCTGGTCTCAGTAGTAGCTCTAGCCCCGTCATCCGTGTCCCGAAGCACTTTGATGACAATGGACTTTAAAGCCCTTAATACCAACTAGTATTCAAATACGTAAACCAAAAAAATAAAATGCTCTGTATGAGTTCTTTAGACCAGAAGTCGTGCGAGTGGCTGGAAAATAAGCAAAAATGGGTAATTATGTAAATAAGATGAATTGCCTAATTTGGCATGCAAAAGTTAGGGCTAGTTTTCTATCAAGATTGGCTTAACTATATTATAGAACACTTCTGTATGGTAATCCCTTTCTTTTTATACGAGGCGGATAACCTACAGTCTTATGATGTTATCATTTTAATATATGTTGGCCGGTAAATCAGGGAAAGTCCTTTGTAAAGTTAACAAAAACATCTACTTACGTTGCCATGCACTGAATAAAATCCATGGCAGGAAAAAAAATCATATTTTTCCTGACAGGCAAAATATCTCCATCAACTACTTAGCCGTTCTGTACGAAAATAAGCCTCGTCTGGGGCTTTCTTTGGAAAAAACTCATTACGCTTGCGAGTCTTGAAAAGATCATAAGAATAGAAAGAGAATAGAATAATTAGTTTGTTTCGCTCCCCTCCCCTTGATGTCAATCTATATTTCACTTTTTTTATTATAATTATCATATGACAAAGAAAATTTATCGTAAAAATTAATCTGAAATAAAAGAATGTCATCAATCTTACTCATGTTTAATATGACATCTTCTAATATGTGACACAAGCGTCGTGTTCTGGATGTCAGTTCTGAATGCCTTCTAGAAATAAATCTTTCAATAATCGCGGTTCTGATGCATTATTATGTACTGGCGAATCAAAGAAAACACTTTAGTTACTAGCATTATTGTATCAGGTTTGAAAAAGTGTATTCTAAGGTTCTGAAACCATAATCGTTCTAAGCCATGAAGGTTCTAAACAATGAAGGTTCTAAACCATGAAGGTTCTAAACCATGAAGGTTCTAAACCATGAAGGTTCTAAACCATGAAGGTTCTAAACCATGAAGGTTCTAAACCATGAAGGTTCTAAACCATGAAGGTTCTAAACCATGATATTTTTTTATGATAATAAGATGAGTTGAATAAATTTTAACCAGATCTGAGTGACTTGGTACATTTTTATTAAGAAACAGAGTTACACTAGTCAGTTGTCTAATGTAATCTCACAGGTTTGTGGTCATATCTATATTTGTGAATGGTTAAAATATGATTAAGTTTGTTCTAGCAGATGGTAGGAAAATACCTATAAATTGTAGTTGATAAAGACATAAGAGCAGGATTTTGGAAATTTAATGAAGACAACGTATCGCCTGCACAGAAGACTTTTTAAAATCTAATGAAAAAGCCTGTTATACAGGCTTAATGTTGCCTAAATAACGTTAAAAGTGTTCTTGTTTCTTTATCAACTACATGATTAGCTTTTCTGAAAATAATTTGAGAATCATTAAAATCATTAGCATAAAAAATTATGACTTTTATCTTAGGACTTTTTACTCTAACTTAAAACATTTGCTTTTAAAAAATTATTATATTTCTCTGAGATGGGTATTAGGCATTTTAATATTAATCAGAAAGAATTAAATACCCGAAATATAAAAATCTATAAATTAACTGGAAAATAAATTAATTTTGTATTTTTAGGTTAGAGCTATGGTAAATAAAGTGATTTTGCCAGAGATCTGTCAGTTAGGAGAATATAAGTTGTGTTATTTTCAGTATACCCAGCACGAGTCTCATTATTAATTGAGCAGAACTGCTGAAATAATCCATCGTGTAAACTGGAGGATCAACGGAAATGCAATGTGAAAATAGAAATGGAATGAGAGAAGGGAAAGATAAAAGAAAAAGAGGAAGTGTCGTGTTGACATATCTGAAGCACTAAAGTTACCAGCTCATATTTCTATTGTATTGTATGTTTTGTTATTCTTTTCACTCCTAAGTCTCTATCATTCATCGTAATTCTTATCTCACTCTCTTTTTGAAATATGTTTGATCTGTCAATATTATCTCCCTCGTCTCTCTCTCTCTCTCTCTCTCTCTCTCTCTCTCTCTCTCTCTCTCTCTCTCTCTCTCTCTCTCTCTCTCTCTCTCTCTCTCTCTCTTCCTCTCTCTTATAAAGAAAGGAAACATTCGATACCAACTAGATAGGTAACAAGGAAGCCCAGAAATTTAAACAAAAGTCCTGCACTTAGATAAGTCATAATGGATGAAATACGACTTCTGTAAATACTTTTGCGTACATTTCAAAAGGGACGAAATATTCTCATGTGCAGTAATAAAGCATACGAGCGATCAGTGAAGAGGCGGGGCCAGGAACTTTGAATCGACCCCTGCAACCATAAATAGGTGAGCACACACACACACACACACACACATATACAGAATTTTATCAGATCCTGGCAATAACCACTCCTTCCGTCAATTTTCTATCAGTATGGCTCCCCTTCTTGGAAATTTCGGAGTGCGACACAATGACACCCACAATAATGATACCCAAGTGTTGCACAAGTGTCTAATTTGTCAATTAGTCTTATCACTCAGATCCATATCCTCATATTTCTATGTCCTCACAGGATGCCGATGCCTTTTGGGATGCCGCCTCCTCCCAGGAGGTCGACACTTCACAGGAGGTCGATGCCTTTTCGGACTCGCGTTATCGCCGTTTAATAAATATATCATGTAAAATAGTTATTCAATACTCCGTCCTGGCGGCGCCATCACGTGTGTCTGGCTCTGAAAAATATTCCGCGAAATATGGCAACGAGTGAGGCTTTATGAACCATAGAGTGTAATATAGAGATGAGTGATTTCTTTTAGGCTAGCATTTGCAATTTAGCAATGAGTAAGGCTGTGTATGTCAGTATTATTTTATTTTAACCCTCTGCCAAATAGATAAGAAATATGCATGAGTGGGTGTGGATGAGTGAGTTGGACGTGCCTAGCATGGGACAATAGATCTGCTGCTGTGCTGTTTCTTATGTTCTTACGTATTTATACACTTATGTGTTTGGTTATACTAATTCTCTGCCTTGTGGACCCTCCCATTCGTGTTCTTAAAACAATGCACTGAAGAAGAGCAAGTGGGCGCAATACCTTGACTGGAACAATACACAAATGACCCGCATTTACAAAGTCACACTAACATAAAACAGTGAGGTAGCCGGTATATATATATATATATATATATATATATATATATATATATATATATATATATATATATATATATATATATGTATGTATATATATATATATATATATATATATATATATATATATATATATATATATATATATATATATATATATATATATATATATATATATATATATATATATTGTTGAAAATAAGAAAAAGTTTTGGAGTGAGATTAACAAGTTAAGGAAGCCTAGAGAACAAATGGATTTGTCAGTTAAAAATAGGAGGGGAGAGTTATTAAATGGAGAGTTAGAGGTATTGGGAAGATGGAGGGAATATTTTGAGGAATTGTTAAATGTTGATGAAGATAAGGAAGCTGTGATTTCGTGTATAGCGCAAGGAGGAAAAACATCTTGTAGGAGTGAGGAAGAGCCAGCTGTGAGTGTGGGGAAAGTTCGTGAGGCAGTAGGTAAAATGAAAGGGGATGAGGCAGCCGGGATTGATGGGATAAAGACAGAAATGTTAAAAGCAGCTGGGCAATGTGTGGTGTGAATATAATGCAGAGAATTCGTAGTTTGGAAGTTAGGAGGAGGTGCGGGATTACCAAAACTGTTGTCCAGAGGGCTGAGGAGGGGTTGTTGAGGTGGTTCGGACATGTAGAGAGAATGGAGCGAAACAGAGTGACTTCGAGAGTGTATCAGTCTGTAGTGGAAGGAAGGCGGGGTAGGGGTCGGCCTAGGAAAGGTTGGAGGGAGGGGGTAAAGGAGGTTTTGTGTGCTAGGGACTTGGACTTCCAGCAGGCATGCGTGAGCGTGTTTCATAGGCGTGAATGGAGACAAATGGTTTTTAATACTTGACGTGCTGTTGGAGTGTGAGCAAAGTTACATTTATGAAGGGGTTCAGGGAAACCGGCAGGCCGGACTTGAGTCCTGGAGATGGGAAGTACAGTGCCTGCACTCTGAAGGAGGGGTGTTAATGTTGCAGTTTAAAAACTGTAGTGAAAGCACCCTTCAGCAAGACAGTGATGGAGTGAATGATGGTGAAAGTTTTTCTTTTTCGGGCCACCCTGCCTTGGTGGGAATCGGCCAGTGGGTTAAGAAATAAAGAAATCAATAAATATATATATATATATATATATATATATATATATAGATAGATATATATATATATATATATATATATATATATATATATATATATATATATATATATATATATATATATATATATATATATATATATATATATATATATATATATATATATATATATATATATATATATATATATATATACATAATATATATTTTATTATTTATTATTTATTATCACACTGGCCGATTCCCACCAAGGCAGGGTGGCCCGAAAAAGAAAAACTTTCACCATCATTCACTCCATAACTGTCTTGCTTGAAGGGTGCTTTACACTACAGTTTTTAAACTGCAACATTAACACCCCTCCTTCAGAGTGCAGGCACTGTACTTCCCATCTCCAGGACTCAAGTCCGGCCTGCCGGTTTCCCTGAACCCCTTCATAAATGTAACTTTGCTCACACTCCAACAGCACGTCAAGTATTAAAAACCATTTGTCTCCATTCACGCCTATGAAACACGCTCACTATCCTCGTAAAAACTCTTCACTGCTTTCAGTAACCTACCTCCTACACCATACACTTGCAACATATGCCACATTGCCCCCCTATCCACCCTGTCATACGCCTTTTCCTAATCCATAAATGCCACAAAGACCTCTTTAGCCTTATCTAAATACTGTTCACTTATATGTTTCACTGTAAACACCTGGTCCACACACCCCCTACCTTTCCTAAAGCCTCCTTGTTCATCTGCTATCCTATTCTCCGTCTTACTCTTAATTTTTCAATTATAACTTTACCATACATTTTACCAGGTATACTCAACAGACTTATCCCCCTATAATTTTTGCACTCTCTTTTATCCCCTTTGCATTTATACAAAGGAACTATGCATGCTCTCTGCCAATCCCTAGGTACCTTACCCTCTTCCATACATTTATTAATTAATTGCACCAACCACTCCAAAACTATATCCCCACCTGCTTTTAACATTTCTATCTTTATCCCATCAATCCCGGCTGCCTTACCCCCTTTCATTTTACCTATATATATATATATATATATATATATATATATATATATATATATATATATATATATATATATATATATATATATATATATATATATATATATATATATATATATATATATATATATATATATATATATATATATATATATATATATATATATATATATATATATATATATAGGCTCGCTCACTCTTTTCTGTTAGTGTGGCTTTGTAAATGGTTCATGTCGGACCGAAACGTCATCGTGCAATGTATTAATCCTGCTTTCCCTATATCCTCTTTGCAGGTCATGCCAGCTAAGATTTCTGAAACCGAAGAAATACTTAGGTCTGTTATGGATCACGTGCCACTTTTAAACGTCCTTGGAGTATCTTTTGAACGTCCGTGGCACCTTAGATTATCTTTTAAATAGTCAGTCTCTTTTTTTTCCCTTGACCTTATACTATCCTCATGTTCACTAAGTAGTTGACCTCTCTCATCTTTAGGACCACTTTCGTTGCACACCTAGAGACATTCCGTAGTTTCTGTTTGAGAGGGAAACACCAACTGATCAGAGATTGCAATTACTGGACGGAGGAGCGAGCGTTAACCGCTCCTTGCACACGGGTTTAGCCCTTTATGAAATACAATAAAACACATTTTCTGTACATGTTTGTCCGGGGAGGGAGTCCCTGACGTGCATCAAACATTGGAAAGTTCCTGCATTTTCACTGATGTATTTGTAGATATGTTATTAATATATAAACAGTGCTTAAATTTATTAGTTTTGAGACACATGACACTGTTACTAATACCCAGATCTGTTGCTATCGGAAGACTGTTACATCTTAAATAGTGCTGGGCGAGTTAGATCGTTTGCAGTTAGTGACTGACAATAGTTATATCATTTATAGTCAATGATATGCAGTTGTCAGATCGTTTATTATTAATGTTAGATGATTAACTAATCGTTTATAGTGAATGTTACACGATTGTTCGTTCGTTTATACTCAATGTTAGAAGATTGATGAATCGTTTATAGTAAATGTTAAGCGATTGTTGGATCGTTTATAGTCAGTGTTAGGAAGTTAGTGGATCGTTTATAGTCAGTGTTAGGAAGTTAGTGGATCGTTTATAGTCAGTGTTAGGAAGTCAGTGGATCGTTTATACTTAGTGCTAGGAAGTTAGTGGATCGTTTATAGTCAGTGTTAGGAAGTTAGTGGATCGTTTATAGTCAGTGTTAGGAAGTCAGTGGATCGTTTATAGTCAGTGTTAGGAAGTCAGTGGATCGTTTATAGTCAGTGTTAGGAAGTCAGTGGATCTTTTATAGTCAGTTTTAGACGATCAATGGATCGTTTATAGTCAGTCAGACGATCCTTAGATTACTTAGTCAATGTTAATCGATGGGTGGATCTTCCATTGTCAATATTAGGGACAAAGTTTGAAGCCGAGCTTATAGAAATATGTCAAGGTTTGTCACGGTTACCGAATACAAGGAAAAAAAATCGAGGAACAATAAATGGAAAAGTGACTCCTTGATCGTCGACTAACCATTGTGTTCTATTCTTTAGATCATCTGGACATAAGATCGCTTGCCATGGCCAAAGCCTGTGTGGGTTACACACATATTGCGCCGCAAGGGGAGAAAAATTGGAAGCTTCATATATGTGTGTGTTGGTCAGATGTGTGTAGTGGGCATCATAGGTCAGCATAGTGTGTATCATAGGCCAGTATACTGTGAATCATAGGTCAGCATACTGTGTATCATAGGCCAGCATACTGTGTATCATAGGCCAGCATACTGTGAATCATAGGTCAGCATACTGTGTATCATAGGTCAGCATACTGTGTATCATAGGCCAGCATACTGTGAATCATAGGTCAGCATACTGTGTATCATAGGTCAGCATACTGTGTATCATAGGCCAGCATACTGTGTATCATAGGCCAGCATACTGTGAATCATAGGTCAGCATACTGTGAATAGGCCAGCATACATAGGTCAGCATACTGTGTATCATAGGTCAGCATACTGTGTATCATAGCCCAGCATACTGTGTATCATAGGTCAGCATACTGTGTATCATAGGTCAGCATATTGTGTATCATAAGCCAGCATACTGTGTATCATAGGTCAGCATACTGTGTATCATAGGTCAGCATACTGTGTATCATAGGTCAGCAAACTGTGTATCATTGATCAGCATACTGTGTATCATAGGTCAGCATACTGTGTATCATAGGCCAGCATATTGTGTATCATAGGCCAGCATATTGTGTATCATAGGCCAGCATACTGTGTATCATAGGTCAGCATACTGTGTATCATAGGTCAGCATACTGTGTATCATACTGTGTATCATAGGTCAGCATACTGTGTATCATAGGCCAGCATACTGTGTGTATCATAGGTCCAGCATACTACTGTGTATCATAGGTCAGCATACTGTGTATCATAAGCCAGCATACTGTGAATCATAGGTCAGCATACTGTGTATCATAGGTCAGCATACTGTGTATCATAGCCCAGCATACTGTGTATCATAGGCCAGCATACTGTGTATCATAGGCCAGCATACTGTGAATCATAGGTCAGCATACTGTGTATCATAGGTCAGCATACTGTGTATCATAGCCCAGCATACTGTGTATCATAGGCCAGCATACTGTGTATCATAGGCCAGCATACTGTGTATCATAGCCCAGCATATACTGTGTATCATAGGTCAGCATACTGTGTATCATAGCATACTGTGTATCATAGGTACATTATAGCAAACTAGTGTATCATAGGCCAGCATATTGTGTATCATAGCATACTGTGTGTATCATAGGTCAGCATACTGTGTATCATAGGTCAGCATAGGTCAGCATACTGTGTATCATAGGCATATTGTGTAGCATACTAGTGTATCATAGGCCATAGGAAAGCATATTGTGTATCATAGGCCAGCATACTGAGTATCATAGGCCAGCATACTGTGCATCATAGGCCAGCATATTGTGTATCATAGGCCAGCATACTGTGTATCATAGGTCAGCATACTGTGTATCATAGGTCAGCATACTGTGTATCATAGGCCAGCATACTGTGCATTATAGGCAAGCATATTGTGTATCATAGGCCAGCATACTGTGTATCATAGGCCAGCATATTGTGTATCATAGGCCAGCATACTGTGTACGATGGGCCAGCATACTGTGTATCATAGGCCAGCATATTGTGTATCATAGGCCAGCATACTGTGTATGATAGGCCAGCATACTGTGTATCATAGGTCAGCATACTGTGTATCATAGGCCAGCATATTGTGTATCATAGGCCAGCATACTGTGTATCATAGGCCAGCATACTGTGTATCATAGGCCAGCATATTGTGTATCATAGGCCAGCATATTGTGTATCATAGGCCAGCATACTGTGTATCATAGGCCAGCATATTGTGTATCATAGGCCAGCATACTGTGTATCATAGGCCAGCATACTGTGTATCATAGGTCAGCATACTGTGTATCATAGGTCAGCATACTGTGTATCATAGGCCAGCATATTGTGTATCATAGGCCAGCATACTGTGTATCATAGGCCAGCATACTGTGTATCATAGGCCAGCATACTGTGTATCATAGGCCAGCATATTGTGTATCATAGGCCAGCATACTGTGTATCATAGGCCAGCATATTGTGTATCATAGGCCAGCATACTGTGTATCATAGGCCAGCATACTGTGTATCATAGGCCAGCATACTGTGTATCATAGGCCAGCATACTGTGTATCATAGGCCAGCATATTGTGTATCATAGGCCAGCATACTGTGTATCATAGGCCAGCATATTGTGTATCATAGGCCAGCATACTGTGCATCATAGGTCAGCATACTGTGCATCACAGGTGAGCATACTGAGTATCATAGGTCAGCATACTGTGTATCATAGGCCAGCATACTGTGTATCATAGGCCAGCATACTGTGTATCATAGGTCAGCATACTGTGTATCATAGGTCAGCATACTGTGTATCATAGGCCACCATACTGTGTATCATAGGCCAGCATATTGTGTATCATAGGTCAGCATACTGTGTATCATAGGTCAGCATACTGTGTATCATAGGTTAGCATACTGTGTATCATAAGCCAGCATACTGTGTATCATAGGTCAGCATACTGAGTATCATAGGTCAGCATACTGTGTATCACAGGCCAGCATACTGTGTATCATAGGTCACCATACTGTGTATCACAGGCCAGCATACTGTGTATGATAGGTCAGCATACTGTGTATCATAGATCAGCATACTGTGTATCATAGGTCAGCATACTGTGTATGATAGGTCAGCATACTGTGTATCATAGGCCAGCATACTGTGTATCATAGGTCAGCATACTGTGCATCATAGGTCAGCATACTGTGTTTTATAGGTCAGCATATTGTGTATCATAGCTCAGCATATTGTGTATCGTAGGTCAGCATACTGTGTATCATAGGTCAGCATATTGTGTATCATATGCCAGCATATTGTGCATCATAGGCCAGCATATTGTGTATCATAGGCCAGCATACTGTGTATCATAGGTCAGCATACTGTGCATCATAGACTAGCATATTGTGTATCAAAGGCCAGCATATTGTGTATCATAAACCAGAATACTGTGTATCATAGGTCAGCATATTGTGTATCATAGGCCAGCATATTGTGTATCATAGGTCAGCATATTGTGTATCATAGGTCAGCATACTGTGTATCATAGGCCAGAATACTGTGTATCATAGGTCAGCATACTGTGTATCATAGGCCAGCATATTGTGTATCATAGGCCAGCATATTGTGTATCATAGGCCAGCATATTGTGTATCATAGACCAGCATATTGTGTATCATAGGCCAGCATACTGTGTATCATAGGTCAGCATACTGTGTATCATAGGCCAGCATATTGTGTATCATAGGCCAGCATATTGTGTATCATAGGCCAGCATATTGTGTATCATAGGCCAGCATACTGTGTATCATAGGCCAGCATATTGTGTATCATAGGCCAGCATATTGAGTATCATAGGCCAGCATACTGTGTATCATAGGCCAGCATATTGTGTATCATAGGCCAGCATACTGTGTATCATAGGCCAGCATACTGTGTATCATAGGTCAGCATACTGTGTACCATAGGTCAGCATACTGTGTATCATAGGCCAGCATATTGTTTATCATAGGCCAGCATATTGTGTATCATATTCCAGCATACTGTGTATCATAGGCCAGCATACTGTGTATCATAGGTCAGCATACTGTGTATCATAGGAAAGCATGTTGTGTATCATAGGTCAGCATATTGTGTATCATAGGCCAGCATATTGTGTATCATAGGCCAGAATACTGTGTATCATAGGTCAGCATACTGTGTATAATAGACCAGCATATTGTGTATCAAAGGCAAGGATATTGTGTGTCATAGGCCAGCATATTGTGTATCATAGGTCAGCATATTGTGTATCATAGGTCAGCATATTGTGTATCATAGGCCAGCATATTGTGTATCATAGGTCAGCATATTGTGTATCATAGGTCAGCATATTGTGTATCATAGGCCAGCATATTGTGTATCATAGGTCAGCATATTGTGTATCATAGGTCAGCATATTGTGTATCATAGGTCAGCATATTGTGTATCATAGGTCAGCATACTGTGTATAATAGACCAGCATATTGTGTATCAAAGGCAAGGATATTGTGTGTCATAGGCCAGCATATTGTGTATCATAGGTCAGCATATTGTGTATCATAGGTCAGCATATTGTGTATCATAGGCCAGCTTATTGTGTGTCATAGGCCAGCATATTGTGTATCATAGGTCAGCATATTGTGTATCAAAGGCAAGGATATTGTGTGTCATAGGTCAGCATATTGTGTATCATAGGTCAGCATATTGTGTATCATAGGTCAGCATATTGTGTATCATAGGTCAGCATATTGTGTGTCATAGGCCAGCATACTGTGTATCAGGTCAGCATATTGTGTGTCATAGGCCAGCATATTGTGTATCAGGTCAGCATATTGTGTATCATAGGTCAGCATATTGTGTATCATAGGTCAGCATATTGTGTATCATAGGTCAGCATATTGTGTATCATAGGTCAGCATACTGTGTATCAGGTCAGCATATTGTGTGTCATAGGCCAGCATATTGTGTATCAGGTCAGCATATTGTGTATCATAGGTCAGCATATTGTGTATCATAGGTCAGCATATTGTGTATCATAGGTCAGCATATTGTGTATCATAGGCCAGCATATTGTGTATCATAGGCCAGCATATTGTGTATCATAGGTCAGCATATTGTGTATCATAGGTCAGCATATTGTGTGTCATAGGTCAGCATATTGTGTATCATAGGTCAGCATATTGTGTATCATAGGTCAGCATATTGTGTATCATAGGTCAGCATATTGTGTATCATAGGCCAGCATATTGTGTATCATAGGTCAGCATACTGTGTATCATAGGTCAGCATATTGTGTATCATAGGTCAGCATATTGTGTATCATAGGTCAGCATACTGTGTATCATAGGTCAGCATACTGTGTATCATAGGTCAGCATATTGTGTATCATAGGTCAGCATATTGTGTATCATAGGTCAGCATATTGTGTATCATAGGTCAGCATATTGTGGATCATAGGTCAGCATATTGTGTCATAGGTCAGCTTATTGTGTATCATAGGTCAGCATATTGTGTCATAGGTCAGCATATTGTGGATCATAGGTCAGCATATTGTGTCATAGGTCAGCATACTGTGTATCATAGGTCAGCATATTGTGTATCATAGGTCAGCATGTTGTGTATCATAGGTCAGCATACTGTGTATCATAGGTCAGCATACTGTGTATCATAGGTCAGCATATTGTGTATCGTAGGTCAGCATATTGTGTATCATAGGTCAGCATACTGTGTATCATAGGTCAGCATATTGTGGATCATAGGTCAGCATATTGTGTCATAGGTCAGCTTATTGTGTATCATAGGTCAGCATATTGTGTCATAGGTCAGCATATTGTGGATCATAGGCCAGCATATTGTGTATCATAGGCCAGCACAGTGTGCAGACATGCAAACACAGTGTGCACACATACAAACACAGTGTGCACACATACAAACACAGTGTGCACACATACAAACACAGTGTGCACACATGACAACACAGTGTGCACACATACAGTGTGCATACATACAAACACAGTGTGCACACATACAAACACAGTGTGCACACATGTAAACACAGTGTGCACACATACAAACACAGTGTGCACACATGACAACACAGTGTGCACACATACAAACACAGTGTGCATACATACAAACAGTGTGCACACATACAAACACAGTGCGCACACATGCAGTGTGCATACATGCAAACATAGTGTGCACACATAAAAACAGTGTGCACATATACAGTGTGCACACATACAAACACAGTGTGCACACATACAAACAGTGTGCACGCAGAAACACAGTGTGCACACATGTAAACACAGTGTGCATACATACAACACTGTGTGCACACATGCAAACACAGTGTGCACACACACAAACACAGTGTGTACAAATACAAACAGTGTGCACACACACAAACACAGTGTGCACACATACAAACAGTGTGAACACATACAAACACAGTGTGCACACATACAAACAGTGTGCAAAAATGCAAACACAGTGTGCATACATGCAAACACAGTGTGCACACATACGAACAGTGTGCACAAATACAAACACAGTGTGCATACATGCAAAAACAGTGTGCACACATTCAAACACAGTGTGCACACATACAAACACAGTGTGCACACATCCAAACACAGTGTGCATACATGCTAAAACAGTGCGCACACATACAAACACAGTGTGTACGCATGCAAACACAGTGTGTATACATACAAAGACAGTGCACACATGTAAACAGTGCACAAATGCAAATACAGTGTGCACACATACACACACAGTGTGTACACATGCAAACAGAGTGTGTACACATACAAACACAGTTTTCACACATACAAACACAGTGTGCACACATACAAGCACAGTGTGCACACATACAAACAGTGTGAACACATACAAACACAGTGTGCACACATACAAACACGGTGTGCACACATACAAACAGTGTGAACACATACAAACACAGTGTGCACACATACAAGCACGGTGTGCAACATACAAACAGTGTGAACACATACAAACACAGTGTGCACACATACAAATACAGTGTGCACACATACAAATACAGTGTGCATACATACAAACACAGTGTGCATACATACGAACACAGTGTGCACACATGCAAACACAGTGTGCACACATACAAATACAGTGTGTGTACATACAAACACAGTGTGCATACATACGAACACAGTGTGCACACATGCAAACACAGTGTGCACACATGCAAACACAGTGTGCACACATACAAACAGTGTGCATACATACAAGCACGGTGTGCACACATACAAGCAGTGTGCACACATACAAACACGGTGTGCACACATACAAACACAGTGTGCACACATACAAATACAGTGTGCACCATAGATAAACGCAGTGTGTACACATGCAAAAATAATGTGTATCACGGGCAAACACAGTGTATATCACGGACAAACACAGCGTATATCACGGACAAACACAGCGTATATCACGGACAAACACAGCGTATATCACGGACAAACACAGTGTATATCACGGACAAACACAGCGTATATCACGGACAAACACAGTGTATATCACGGACAAACACAGTGTATATCACGGACAAACACAGTGTATATCACGGACAAACACAGTGTATGTCACGGACAAACACAGTCTATATCACGGACAAACACAGTGTATATCACGGACAAACACAGTGTATATCACGGACAAACACAGCATGCATCACAGGCAAGCACAGCCCGAGCAGGTGTAATCAAGGACAAAATGCTATTTCTTTTATAGATGTGTTCAACTTAGGTACGTAAGACCTGCAGCTGTTTTACTGTTGTCTTGTTTCCTGACGAACAGAGCATCCACCAGTAACCTAGCTGCATTAGAGAGGGTTGAGTTCTAGTTCTTGGACCTTCCTTTTCGATTAACTGGTGTGGGTTACTCCCTGCCACTTCTGGGTTCATCCGTAATTTTAAAAACATGTAATGAGTTGACCTGCACTGATTCCCTTCGTTATATTAACATGGTCATTGAGAAACGCTAGACCCTTAAGGGCAGTACAGCGCCTGAAGAATGGAAAATAACCAGGTTTAATACGAGAAATCAGAGGACAACTCCAATTCACTGAATCATTCTTGTTGGAAATACACCATTTCATCCTGGTGAGCAATATTATATGTATTATACACCCGTTAATATGTTGCTCCCTCGCCGGTGTGCTGTCTGAGGCGCCTGTATGGGGCACTAGCTCACTCTGAATAGTCTTTGATTAATGATACACTGTGTGTATAACAGCAACTGACGACCTGGTGCAGAGTGTATGAAATCCTCGTTGTGTTTTCTCGCATGACTGCCTTGTCCAGTAGGGATCCAGGATGCTGACACACGACACAATGACCAGGAAGTAGTTCCGGGCATAACAATGAATCTTTATATCCCAGATAACACACGTATATGAAGTATATACGTGATATATATAGGTGGATGATGAGTATAAAAAAAGGCGATATAAATAAAGTACTGAAAATATCGAACCAAGTAAGAGCCAGAAATAATGGATTTAAGTTAGATACATTTAGATTTAGAAAGAACATGGGTAAGTACTGGTTTCCAAACAGAATTGTCGATGCGTGGAACAATCTGTCGAGGAGGGTAACTTTAAAAAGAGAGTTGAGAAATATTTGAGTGAGAAGGATTGGGTCTGATTAGTACCTAAGGTATTAAAGCATATATTGTTTAGTATATAAAATAGTGTAAGAACACATAAATCACAGAAAATTTCAGTATTAATTTACAGGGAAGGGAGGAACTGGGATGAAGTTCTGCCCTGACGTTCCAAGCTTACTTTTTACACATGATTTTTATCGTTGTTTAATTTTATCATGGACTGAGATAGAATTTATTTGTGATTATATGATGATGTATACTGTATGTGAAAATATTATAAGTACGCTCCAAACTCAAAAAAACATTTGCATTAATAGATTTCGTTTATTTTTCTGACTTCTTATGATTGACAGTATAACCGCAAAAACGAATTGACAAAATGTTTAACTAAATGCAAGTCAAATATAGGTTTTTTGAATAATAATAAATTTGAAAGATTGGAATAAATAAAATATATTTAGACATTCACTTTTTTTTCAAGTTTTCCCGAAAAAGTTTAACAACTGCTATCTTTTTAGTTAGTGCTAAGTGGAACTAAATTGTTTTAAACTTTTCCCAGTGAATATGATGATAGTCTCAGTACCCCACTGCCTCTGTCATCACCTCTTACACTTTCACCTCACAAGCATCACCTTCCTCACTTTCACCTCCCGGAAGCATGACCTTCCTCGGTCCACTTACAACTTACGCTCTACAAAGTGAAGGATTACCAAGCTCGACTTGTAACTCCAACACTACATATTTCTACTCCGTTTTCGTCGGTAAAAACACACTTTGTTTTACGTGCTCAAGGGGAAATATGTCAACTTAAAAAAAATAAAATGATTTTTGCTTAACTGCTGATGATACAGTTTGAAAATTACACACACACACACACACACACACACACACACACACACACACACACACACACACACACACACACACACACACACACACACACACACACATTGTTTCAAATTGTAGATACATCTAAATATTGTCTGATTCTACATGTAAACATAATTTAAACAAGAACCCACACACATACACATATATGTACATACATATGTTTAGAATTATGTATGTAAGGAAGAGCCAGTCATGAGTGTGGGGGAAGTGCGTGACGCAGTGGGCAGCATGAAAGCTGGTAAAGCAGCTGGTATTGATGGGATAAAGATAGAAATGTTAAAAGCAGGTGGGGATATAGTTTTAGAGTGGTTAGTGATTTTATTTAATAAATGTATGTTTGAGGGTAAGGTACCTAGGGACTGGCAGAGAGTATACATAGTTCCTATGTATAAAGGCAAAGGGGACAAAAGAGCGTAACAATTATAGGGGAATAAGTCTGTTGAATATACCTGGTAGAGTGTATGGTAGTTATTGCTGAAAGAATTAAGAGTAAGACAGAGAGCAGGATAGTAGATGAACAAGGAGGCTTTAGGAAGGTTAGAAGTTGTGTAGACCAAGTGTTTAGAGTGAACATATAGGTGAACAGTATTTAGATAAATGTAAAGATGTTTTTGTGGCATTTATGAGTTTGGAAAAGCGGTATGATAGGGTGGATAGGGATGCGATGTGGCAGATGTTGCAAATGTATGGAATAGAGGAATTGTCTTGAGCATAGGCGTATCAGCGGCAGGGCGTCGGCTGGACGATTAGGACATCATTGTCTTGTCAGATGCGAAGTATGCTAGACATGAGGAAGTCAATGACATCATAAAGAGAAGTGTCGCCACAGCCCGTTGCCCAGCTGAACGGGAACCCCAAGTACAAAGGTCTGACGGAAGTCAAAAGCATCCTGATGAAGTCACTATGTTACTCTGTAAGGAAGGTAAGCAGATTGCCTGGGACTAAACCTGTGCCGCCACTTTGGTGGACACCTACTTGCCATACTCTGAAGCTGAAGGGAGTGGAACCGCCAGCTACAGGAAGACCCAGAAGATCCGCTAATATGAAGGCCTGCCCCCTTGCTATAACTTCATTCCAGTAGGGTCAGAGACCCATGGTGCATGGGGCAAGTGTGCACTAGAGTTCCTCAAAGAACTGGGTGAAAAGTTCGTAACAGAAACAAAGGATCACAGAGCGGCTAGCTTCCTCTTTCAGAGACTCAGTTTTGCGATCCAGAGGAAAAATGCCTGCAGCATTCTGGTCACGCTGCCCACCACAGGGAAGCTGGACGAAGTATTCGAGATGTAGGCTCTGAGATGTTATTTATGTTGTTCTTTTTCCCATTGTATTTCTGTCAATGTATTTTGTATTAAAATAAAGTCTACGTAGAATATAGAATATAGAGGGTGGTAAGAGAAGAAAAATTAAAGCAGCTCCGAAGAGAACCTCGAGTTTTCCCTGAAGTAAGTTTATTCTTTTATGTATATATATATATATATATATATATATATATATATATATATATATATATATATATATATATATATATATATATATATATATATATATATATATATATATATAGAAGGGTGCTTTATATATATAACACCCCTCCTTCAGAGTATATAATGATTATCAGCCCTACATACAGTTATATTTTCCCGTACTTTCTGTCCATAGCTGACATTGAAGGGATCCACACGACACATTTTTATTTGTGTCTGAGGGATTTTTTCCACCGGTTTCTATATTTAAAATAATGAATTACTTTGCTTTAACGAAAGGTTTTTTTGCCACATTCGACCTACTTAGATTAAAATGCTTTTGTGTAGTACCACAATAGCAAAATAAATGAGCTAATAAACTTTTTTTTACGGAAAATAAGAGGGGAATGTTGAAAGTTTATGATCTCTTATTAAAAAAGTAATGGAAAGCACTCAAGAACAGTTTCGCTTTATCATGGAGAACTGGCGCTTGTTGGCACCCTACTGAGGCTCTTGTTGGCACCCTACTGGAGCTTTGGTTTGCACCCCACTGAGGCTCTTATTGGCACCCTACTGAGGCTCTTGCTGGCACCCTACTGAGGCTCTTGTTGACACCCTACTGGAGCTTTTGTTTGTAACCTACTGAGGCTCTTATTGACACCCTACTGAAGCTCTTATTGGCACATTACTGAGGCTCTTGTTGGCACCCTACTGGTTTACTTGTTGCAACCATACTTGAGGTTTTGTTCACACCCTGCTGGGTCTCTTGTTGGCACCCGACTGGTTTACTTATTGCCACCCTACTGGAGCTTTTGTTTGTACCTTGCTGTGGCTCTTGTTGGCACCCAACTGGTTTACTTGTTGCCACCCTACTGAAGCTTTTGTTAGTACCTTACTGTGGCTCTTGTTGGCACCCTACTGAGGCTCTTGTTGGCACCCTACTGAGGCTTATTTTGGCACCCTATTGAGGCTCTTGTTGGCACTCTACTGGGTCTCTTGTGTGCACCCTACTGTGGCTCTTGTTGGCACCGTACTGAGGCTCTTGTTGGCACCCTACTGAGGCTCTTGTTGGCACCATAATGGGGCTCTTGTTGGCATCCTACTGGGGCTCTTGTTGGTCCCCAACTGGAGCTCTTGTTGACACACTAATGGGGCACATGTTTTTCCTCAGCTTAGGCTCTTGTTGGCACCCTGCTGGGGCTCTTGTTGTTATTCAACTGGGGCTCTTGTTGACACCTTGCTAGGACTCTTGTTGGCACCTTACTGAGGGTTTTGTTGGCACCCTACTGGGGCTCTTTTTGGCACCCTACTGGGGCTCTTGTTGGCATCTTACTGGGGCACTTACTGTCACTCGACTGTGACGCTTGTTGTTCCCCAAATGAGGCTCTTGTTGGCAACCTACTGGGGCTCTTGTTTTCACCCTACTGGAGCTCTTGCTGGTCCCCAGCTAAGGCTCTTGTTAACACACTACTGGGGCACTTGTTGGGCCCTAGCAGAGGCTCTCTTTGGTACCCTACTGGGGCTTTTGTTGGCACCCTATAGAGGCACTAGTTGGTCCCCAACTGGGACACTTGTTAGTACCGAACTGGGGCACTTGTTAGTACCCACCTGGGCACTTGTTGGCACGTAACTGGGACACAACTGGCACAGTACTGTGTAATACATAATGTGGTTATCCTTTTCATTTGAGATTCTTTGGTAAAATTGTAATAAATGTTGATCAGTGAAAAAGGAGAAATATTGGAAATTATGATTATTATTATTTTTTCTGTCAGTCGGAAGTGCTAAACTCGTAAGGGGCAGGATCAGCAAGGTCGGCAGAGTACGCAGCATCAGCACCGTTAGAAGCATCAGCAATGTCACCACTAGTACATGTTGGGATCTGGAGTTTCTGGAGAGAGTTCCGGGGGTCAACGCCCCCGCGGCCCGGTCTGTGACCAGGCCTCCTTAGGTCAGTGTCCCAGGATGCGACCCACACCAGTCGACTAACACCCAGGTACCCATTTTACTGATGGGGAACATAGACAACAGGTTGAAAGAAACAGGTGGAAAGAAACACGTCCAATGTTTCTACTCTGGCAGGGAATCGAACCCAGGCCCTCACCGTGTGAAGCGAGAGCGTTAACCACCAGGCCACCAGAGCCTGATTCGTTTTATGATTCGTTTTATGTAGGCATCTGTGGTGATGGCTTCAGCGGCAGCAGTGGAGACTTCAGCAGTGGAAACTTCAGCAGTAGAGACTTCAGCAGTGGAGACTTCAGCAGTGGAGACTTCAGCAGTGGAGACTTCAGCAGTGGAGACTTCAATAGCACTTTGCAAACCATAGCCATAAACTTAACCAAGTCAAAGGTGAAAAACTTCAGGAAATGTTGACGGAAGTGAAAATTACTTACTAGTCTGGTCGAACAAGTTGAATGGAGGATTTGCATTTAATTCTGGCAAAATTGCTTAGACAACACCAACGCAAAAAAGGTGACCAAGTTTCGGAAGGGAAGTGGGGAGGAGGATATTGAGAAGTTTATATCTTTGCATTTGAATCACAAATTGCAGGTATTTCAGTGATATTCACCCAGGAGTATATTCTTGATAGCTGATAACCCACAGAGTCATGTGCCACATTTACAGTACAGAAAACACTGGCATCCCTTAAACTCAAATAGAATAAACGACTCTTACATTCACGAGCTCCACAGAGACAGACATACATATACTCACACACACGCACACACACACACACACATACACACACATACACACACACACACACACACACACACACACACACACACACACACACACACACACACACACACACACACACACACACACACACACACACACACACACACACACACACACAAATTAAAATCTAGACCAGTGTCACTGACATGTATTGTAAGGACATGGAGAAGATTATCAGGAAAAAAGTGGTAGATCACCTAGTAAGAAGTGGACTCATACATGACAACCAGCTCGGCTTCAGGGATGGGAAATCCTGTGTCACAAACCTACTGGAGTTCTACGACAAGGTAACAGGAGTGAGAAGGATGGGTAGACTATATCGCACACGAGATTGATGCAAAAGCTAGAGGAGCAGGCAGACATAGCAGGAAAAGCACTGCAATGGATCAGTGAAAACTTGGCATGAGGGAAAGAGCGAGTGATATGATGGTGCGTGAGGATGAATCGGAATGGGTGCATGTGTCGAGTGGAGTTCCCCAAGGGTCAGTCTTAGTGCTGGTGCTACTTCTTGTAGACGTGAATGACATCACAGAAGGGATAAAGCCAGAGGTGTCCCTGTTCGAAGACGACGTGAAACTGAGGAGACTACAAGCGATCGATAACCAGGAAAGGCTTCAAAGGGATCTGGACAATATACAAGCCTAGTTCGACAAATAGCTCCTGAAGTTTAACCCAACTAAGTGCAAAGATATGAAGCTTGTGAAAGGACAAAGAAGACCGCAGACGGAGTACAGACCAGGGAGGGGGCAAAGGCTACAAATCTCACTCAAAGAGAAGCATCTTGGGGTGAACATTACACAAAGCATCTCTCCTGTGGCAGACATCAGCCAAATAACTGCTGCATCATAAGAGCGTCTGGTAAACCTAGGAATAGTGTTTCGACATCTACACTGTACACCATGTAAGTCAGGCCCATCCTGGAGTACGCAGCACTAGTACAGAACCCATACCTGGATAAACAGGCCAAGAAATTAGAGAAAGTGCAAAAGTTTGCAACAAGGGTATGTCCTATGAGGAGAGGTTAGGAAACTTAATCTGATGACACTGGAAGACAGGAGGGCTAGGTAGGATATGTTAACAACGTACAAAATACTGTGATGAATTCACAGGGTAAACAGAGGCAGAATGTTCCAGAGATGGGTCACATGAACAAGAGGGGGCAACTGGAATTTGAAAACTCAGGTGAGGCATAGGGATGTGAAAAAGCATTTCTACAGCCTTAGAGTTGTCAGGAAATGGAACAATCTGGAGAGCGATGTAGTAGAGGTGGGATCATACATAGTTTTAGGAAGAGGTACGATAAGGGTCTTGGAGCAGGGAGAGAGTGGACCAAGTAGTGACCAACGAAGAGGCGAAGCCAGGAGCTGTGAGAGTCGACCCCTGCAGCCACATATAGGTGAGTACACATACAAACATACACGTACAACAAACACCCATATAAAACACACACACAAGCGCGCTCGTGCAGCACAAACACAGGAGGCATTCACGACCTTATACACGGCATATGTAACGCCCATCTTGGAGAGTGCAGAGCCAATATACAACATCCTTCTGGTAAACTATGTAAAGAAGCTGTAAAAAATTGCATAAATTTGCAACGAAGCTAATTCTAATGATGAAGAGTATGAACTATGAGGAGAAGCTAGAGGAGCTAACCCTGACGATACTAGAAGACAGAAGGACCAGAGTTGATATGATTACGACGTTCAGTTACTGAGAGGAAGTTGCAGTGTGGACAGGTAGTCTGTTTAAGCGTCGAATCTCAGGTGCACAGGGATGTTAGGAAATATATCTTTAGCTTTAGAATGGTCAAGAAGTGGGACGACCTAGACATCGAAGTGCTAAAGGCAGAATCAATATATACTTTTATAAACAGGTATAATAGGGCTCACGCAGCTAAAAGAGAAAGTGAAACCAATAGCAACTAGCAGAGAAGAAAGGACAAGACTTTCGAATCGACCTATGCAACTACAATTAGGTGAATACACTAAATACATATTGTATACAGAACAATGAGTGGGGACACAAACTGTGGTAATTACATGTAGGAGGACCAACGATGTTACCGCATAGCTGGTTATACCACTTCTGTGATATAAACATGCCACTTTCGTTGCATGTTTATGTCACAGAAGAGATGCATACATTCTTATATAGTATACATATTAATATATACTTCAATGTCACGAGCATCAATGTACTCCTCTTCTAGCTCGTAGGAAGTGGCTTGTGGAGTTAGTAAATATTAATCAATAATACTCCAACAACTCACCGATAATGTAAGTGATAACGAGGAAAATCTCCATATATCCAAAGAGGTAAAGAGGCTCGGATATTCTTAAGATAAATCTTCACTAATGTACCCAATAAATAATCCTAGACTCGTTTTGTAAACACATTTGCAGTTTTAGTGCACTCTACCGGGTCGCGGGCGTGTGCACCCTGCTTCCGGAGTCTTATCAATTCTTCCACTTCTCTTACTAAGTTTTCTATCCCAGTATTTGTCTCACTGGAAAACTGAGTTCGCCAAAATTTTCACTGAGTTACTTTGCTTTCAAGAAATCCCAACAAGTAATATATTGTTTACTTGCAATAAACATTAGCATTTCTTTATCAAATACTTTTTTAAAGAGAAAATGCACTCATTTTAATTACTAATGTGAGGAATAAATACGCAAACACGGCAGAAGAAGAGGCAAGCATTTTGTATAGGGAGAGAATGGGAAGACCTTTACCCCACGGCTTTCACGAGCACACTGAGGAGTGTATGTACCAAGCCGACATTTTACGAGCAAGCCTTGGCTACCCAGCACTCTGTTGATGATGTTGGTGAGGGTGGTGTTGGTGCTAGTGCAAGTGGTGGTGATGGTGCTGCTGCTGTTGGTGCCTTTTGTGTTATTGCTGTTGTTTGTGTTGGTGCGAGTGGTGGTGATGATGGCGCCACTGTTGATGCTCTTTGTATTATTGCTGTTGTTGGTGCGAGTGACGGCGCTGCTGTTACTGTGTTGTTGCTGTTGTTGGTGCTTCTTTTGTTGGTGATGGTGTTGCTGCTGATAATGGTGAAGATGGTGTTGCTGTTTGTGCTGATAGTGATGTTGTTGGTGGTGACTGTATTGTTGGTGCTGCTTTTGTTGGTGATGGTGTTGCTGTTTGTGCTGATAGTGATGTTGTTGGTGCTGACTGTATTGTTGGTGCTGCTTTTGTTGGTGATGGTGTTGCTGTTTGTGCTGATAGTGATGTTGTTGGTGCTGACTGTATTGTTGGTGCTGCTTTTGTTGTTTATGCTGCTAGTGCTGTTTTGTGTATCATACTTTCCCTTCTGGAAAACGAAGAAATTAGTATATAAAACTGAAAAAAATTAACAAAGCTTTAAATTACATCATATACACTATTCAACTTTTGTTTTAAAATTACAATGAACATGATAAGCTAGATACTATAAAAACCTATAAAAATACACTATAAATTAGAAAAAAATAAAAAATATATGTACTTAAAAATATAAATTACCCAATGAATGATATGTATAAGAAATAAACATCTGTTTGCGAGTAATGAAACTTAAAGTAATAAAGTAAGTTCATAAAAATACGAGATAATCACGACAAAAACTTTATTAGGGTAAGAGAATATACAAGTAGTATATGACGTCTAAGTACCATACTAACAAAATTCCCACATCCCTCTATTTCGAGTTTCGACCGGTCGGTCGGAACGGAACTCGGACGTAAGTCAGAGATTTATTTATGATGGGGTCCACCTCGAGTGAAAATTATAATTATTTTTGTAAAGTTTTAGGGAATAAAATATCGTTTAAGTTAGTTTCTATGGTAGATTGCTACTTCATTGCCCCTGATATATTCTGTATATACAAAAATGACAAAACTAATTCCAAGTATTTATATCTGTATAGATATCAAACCATGTAATATTAAGATAAGAAATAAAACAGAATCCTTTCAAATTTTTTTTATAGTTATTTTCTGATACTTTCTAAAAAAATGTAAAAATCATATTTATTTTCTCAACAAGATTCGCATAACACTACTCATGTTTCCATAGGCCTACTACGTTACCTATATTACTTGGTAGATAAGATAAATAGGCAACATTTAGGCAACTTTATTCCGAAATGTTTCGCCTACACAGTAGGCTTCTTCAGTCGAGTACAGAAAGTAGGCGGGAGCAGTAGAGATGTGAAGACGATGTAATCAGTCCATCACCCTTGAAGTCGTAGATTTGAGGTTATCAGTCCCTCAGCCTGGAGAAGTTTTGTTCCAAAGTCTGTTCTAGACTTTGGAACATAACTTCAAGGGTGATGGACTGATTACATCGTCTTCACATCTCTACTGCTTCTGCCTACTTTCTGTACTCGACTGAAGAAGCCTACTGTGTAGGCGAAACATTTCGGAATAAAGTTGCCTAAATGTCTTATCTACCAACCTGTCGGTATTGTTTACCATTTGATAATCACCTTTATTACTTAATATTAAACACTTCTACAATAAATTTTAAAATATCTCTATTTAACAAAACATCTCTGGGTTTAAAAAAACCATTAGGAGTCCTGATATTACAAGATCACCTTAATTTTATTTTATTTATACATTGGCCGTTTCCCACCCTAAAAAAGGAAGCACTGTCACCATCACTCACTCCATCTCTGTCTTGCCAAAGGAGTGCCGATACTACAGTTCAAAAACTGCAGTTTATCTCCACTCCTGAGTCAGGCACTGTACTTCCCACCTCCAGGACTCAAGTCCGTCTGACAGGTTTCCTGGTTAGCCGGACACACACACACACACACACACACACACACACACACACACACACACACACACACACACACACACACACACACACACACACACACACACACGCGCACACACACACACACACACACACACACACACACGCACACACACACGCATACACACACAAAAACACATAGGAAGGGAGAGAGAATATAGGGCTGGAAAGGACGGCAGGCAAACAGAAAGAACATAAAAGGGAAGGATGGATGGCAGTAGAGAAAGCATCGACTCCTCTTAATTATTTTTTCTTTGATTGCAGTTTTTCTTCTCGTATGATCTCTGCCAGCAGGTAGAAGGCCTGAAAATATAATACTTTAAAATAGACACCCGCTTACAAACATACAAATGAAAGTATAATGTATTATTTATCGATACCAACAATATGGAGTTAAGACACACACACACACACACTCACACACATACACACACACACACACACACACACACACACACAAACACTAACACACTAGCACACAGCCCACCCTTTCCCCCACAAAACGAAGAGGCGAGGATATTGGAGATGGTTGGGATGAGAAAGATGCATAGGCAGAAAGATTCAGAGCACAATGTAACGAGAATGGGGAAAAATTATGCGAGTTTTACAACTCAGTGGAGAAGAAGATATCTACAGATATAAAAAGGTAGGTGTCACTTGCTGTTACTGCTGAGGTAAAGATTCAGAGCCTGGCAGATGAACTGGAAGTGCTGAAACGAAATATAGAAGTGAGGACTAATAGAAGCAAGATGTTGGGTGCCGGAACATCAGTAGACACAGAGGGGGCTGAAGGAGGGGAAGGAGCAAAGAATCCCTTTGAGGAAATCATATCAAGCCAATTTTGAACCACCAGGTGGTTATCATGTAGTTAGTTGTCGCGGTGGATCAGGGAGATAAGATGTTTTCTAACTGTAGTTTTAAAAGTGATGAATGTGTCTGCAGTTCTAGAGTTTTCAGGTAGGGTGTTCCTGATTTTAGGTCTTTTGAAATACATTGAATTTTTGTAAAGGTTTAGTCGAACACGGGGAATGGATGTGTGGGAGACACGGGAAATATCTAAGGAGATACTTAAATTGAACCCAGAGATATGGAGGGAAACCAAATGGGACGAGTAGATCGAGAGGTCGCTTATTATTCACAGGCTCAATGAGACAGAAGGGAAGACCTATGAGAAAGGAAGACAGGAGAGGTAAAAGAGGTTGATAGCATCATTGCGGTAACATTAGAGGGCATGATCCAACTGACAAATTTTCAGAGACTAGGGCGGTACTCAAGGGAAAAGAACCGCCCAATCAAATTGACATTCATAACAGAAATGGTTCAAAACAAGATCCTGCAGAGGAAACCACGATTAAGGGGTTATTCAAAATACCAGCGAGTGTACCTAGACCATGACAGAACACAAAAAGAATGGGAACAACTGAGAGGGTAAGGTGGCAGAGGCAGTAAGGAAAGACAGAGCAGGTATTGACAGACACCAGAGTGCAGCCAGGAGGGGGTAAGGGGACAACAAACACAACTATCCACAGAACTACCCCACAAGATTCCCTCTACTCCTACGAACCCACACCAACAAAACACAATAACCAAAAACAAGGAACACTCAAGGCCCACAGCCCCCCTTAGCACTCGTAGCACCATAGTGAAAGCCTACCATAATATCCAAATTTGTCTACCACACCCTCAGCCTGCACCAACCCCTCCTACCCCTGGAATTCAGTTCTGGAAAGGAAACTGATGGAATAACAAATATGAGTGACAAGTGGCAGAAAAAAATCTTAGGGGCATCCCTGAAAATCGTAGCACTCACAAAGACAAAGCTCACAGGGGTGATAACAGATGTGATCTTCCCATTTGGATATCAGATCCTGAGGATCTGGATATCAGATCCTGCTCATTAAAATCCATTGAAATTTGAGGAGATGGGATGCCTAGACAGGGGTGAAGTGGATGACTACATTTTAGGAACAATTCAGATCAAGAGTCCAAAAGTGATGTACAACCCACCAGCAAACAGCAGGAGACCAAGACAATACGATGAGAGCAACAGAAATATGGTGGCCACCCTAGCCAAGGGGGAGAGAAGGCCCCACTTAAGCAGGGTAAAGTTACTCACCATGGGGGAATTTCAACCATAAGGAGACTGGGAAAATCTGGCGCCACATGGTGAACCAGAGACATGGAAAGTCAAGATGCTGGAGGTGGTGCTGGATAGCTTCATGTACCAGTATGTTAGGGACACAAACCAGAGAAAGAGAGATGATGATGAACCATCAAGGCTGGATCTCATATTCAGTTGAGCAGTTAGGACATAGAAGAAATCACACACGAAAGACCCCTAGGTGCTAGCAATCACATTTTACTGAGTTTCAAACGCATAATTGAGTTAACAATAAAATAAAAAAGCAAGAAAAGGACGGGAGAAGCCAAACTTCTCAAAAGGGGACTACACATGTGTGTGGCAATTCCTGTAAGAGATACAGTGGGTAAGAAAGCTAGAGGGGAAGACAAACGAAATAGTGGAACACATGACTATAAAGTGCAGGGAGTCAGAGAAGTTGGTACCAAGGGGCAACTGAAACAAATGGGAATACCAGACTAAGCCTATGGTTTGCTCGGAGGTGTGTAGAGGTCAAATTCAACTGTGCCAGAGTGAAGAAAAAAATACAGAAGCCAAAGTATTCAGGAAAACAGGGAGATGAACCGAACAACCACAAAGTTGTTATACAGCCACAACTGATGAAAAACAGTCAAGAAAGAGGTAATCAGGCTGAGGAAGGAAGGACTGGACTCACAGGAAGCGACCATGAAGGATATGAGGAGCTCACCTCAAGGTTCAGTGAGGTATTCAGAGTGAAGACAGTTTTCCTGTAAACTGAAATACGGTGCACCAGAAAGTGCTGGTCACACTGCACACAACCCAGGAGGAGGAGGTGAAGAAACTGCTAGCTTAACTAGATACATCGAAGGCGATGGGTCCAGACATCTCTTTATGGGTCCTGAGAGAGGGAGCAGATGCACTGTGTGTGCCACTAACAGGAATCTTCAAAAAATCTATTGAAACTAAGCAACTGCCTGTGGTGTGAACGATTGGAAACTTAGTCAAAATTTTAGGGAAAGGAGACCAACAGGCAGCATTAAACTACAGACTTGTATCGCATAAATGTATAATATGTAAAGTTATGGACATTATCATGAGATAAGTAGTGGAGCACATAGAAAGGAACTGGCTCATTCATGACAACCAGCAAGGATTCGGGAAGGGAAATCCTGCACCACAAACGTACTGGAGTTATACGATAAAGTAACAGAAGACAGGAGAGAGAGGAATGGGTAGACTGCATCTTTTGGGACTGTAAGAAGGCTTTCGATACAGTACCACACAAGAAACCGGTTGAAAAGCTAGAGGAGCAGGCAGGAATAGCAGCGAAAGTACTACAGTGGTTCAGGGAACACCTGGCAGAAATTAAACATGTGTTGCTACGTGATGAGGTGTCTGGGTAGGTGCTTGTGTCGAATGGGGTTCCACAAGGGTCAGTCCTAGGCCCAGTGCTGATTCTAATGCATGTGAATGACATAACAGAAGGGATAGATTCAGAGGTGTCCCTGTTAGCAGACTATGTGAAACTAACGAGGAGAATATAGGTGGCCGAGGATCAGGTAAGCAAACATGGAGATCTGGACAGATTGCAAGCTTCATCCGACTTAGGATGCAAAGCTCAAAGAAAAGGATCTTCGGATGAGCATCATAACGAGCACATCTTATGTGTAAATCAGTCAAATAACTGCTGCAGCATATGGGCGCCTGACAAACCTGAGCATAGCATTTCAACATCTAAGTAACGAGCCATTTAAATAACTGAACAGAGTGTACATCAGGCCCATATTGTAGTATGAAGCGCCAATATGGAACCCACACCCAGTCAAATACGTCAAGAAAATATTGAAAGTGCAATGGTTTACAACAAGACTAGTCCCGAAGCAGAAGGGTGTGTTCTACAAGGAAAGGTTAAGGGAAATCATCCTGATGACACTGGAGGACAGGTGGGATAGGTTAGACATGATAACTACATTTAAAATACTAAAAGGTATTGATAAGGTGGTTAGAGACTAAATGTTTCAGAGATGAGACACAGCAGCAAAGGGTAACAGCTGGATGTTGAAAAGTCGGCTGAGTCACAGGGATGTTAGGAAGTATTTCTTCAGTCAGAACTGGAACAATCTGGAGAGTGATGTAGTGGAGGTAGAACTCATACAGAGCCTCAAGAATAGAGGGAGACCAGGAGCTATGAAGCGACCCCAGCAACTATAAATAGTGAATACAAATAGGTGAGTACACACACACATGCACACACACACACACACACACTCACACACACACACACACACACACACACACACACACACACACACACACACACACACACACACACACACACACACACACACACACTCACACACATACCCACCCTGTCCACCTCTTCCGGGGAGGCGACGGAGTAGGTAACCCTGATATAGGGACAAGGTTCTTCCCTCCTGACCACAAAGTAGCAGCCAGGCATCGCTACCACACCAACCCTGGAAGCCGCCTCATTTATCAGCCTCTGTGTGTCCTCCAGCCCCAATACCTGCAGCAGCACATGGTAAAAGTATATTCCTTACACAGGTTTAGGAGCATGTAGGAAAGGCTGGTTCTTCAAGGGAGAGTCCTATCCTGACCCAGGGAATGTTTCTAGAGGTGAGGATAGTGGTAGATGGTTGAGATAATGGCAGTTGGAGGGAATCGTGGTAGATAATTAGGGTAGTGCTAGGTGGTTGGGCTAGTGGTAGGCGATGGGAATACTTACAGGTGAAACCAGTACATTTTTCATAACGGGTATTTCTCTAGGTTCAGTTCTGTAGAAAGTCCTAGCTAACAACAGGGCCTTCTCAACAAATTCCCTGGGATATCTCAGTTTCGTGGTTAAGTTAACCATCTTATTGAATTTATCTACTAGATCTATATTTCAACGAACTGGTCGAATGCCACCAAGGCAGGGTGCAATGAAAAGAAAAACGAAAGTTTTTTTTTTTCATAATTTAGTAATTTATACAGGAGAAGGGAACACAGGCGGGAGAGATACATGATAATGTACATCTGGAGAATCCTAGAGGGATTAGTACCAAACTTGCACACGAAAATCACTCACTATGATAGCAAAAGACTCGGTAGGAGATGAAGCATTCCCCCAATGAAAAGCAGGGGCGCCACGGGTACACTGAGAGACAACACATTAAGTGTCCGGGGCCCAAGACTGTTCAACTGCCTCCCAGCTTACATAAGGGGGATTACCGATAGACCCTTGGCTGTCTTCAAGAAGGCACTGGACAGGCACCTAAAGCCAGTACCTGACCAGCAGGGCTGTGGTTCGTACGTCAGCTTACTTGAGGCCAGCAGTAACAGCCTGGTTGATCAGACCCTGATCCACTACGAAGCCTGGTCTCAGACAGGGCCGCGGGGGTGTTGACCCCCGAAACCCTCTCAAGGTAAACTCCAGGTGGTTAATGTGTTATAAGGGCTGTCTTGTGATTTGTGTGTATCAGGATGCGTTATGAATTTTATTCCTAAATAATACATTTTGAGAATTGACTAACCTGCGAGGTGCTTTTCCGCAGCCTTCTGCATAACATCACGCTTTTTGCGGTACTCTTCACGTAAGCTGTACACGTGATTCAGGTATCCCTGGTGGCCCCACTTATTCAGCAACTCACTTACTACCACCTGCAGGAGTAGGAAGTAGTGGAGATTAAATGAAACAAAAATATGATAGTAGCTTAAGAGTATGGATGAATGAAGGAATGTGTTAGGAAAACGAAGGAGAGAAAAAACTGAGAATGGAAAAGAGAGGGAGAGAGAAATT